>NC_028353.1:11484141-11573541 GCF_000741045.1 Vigna radiata var. radiata
CTAGGATAATATTTGTAGAATCTTCCTAATCAGAGGAAATAGATACATAATATTTTATTTTATTTTTCCCTAGGTTTCCTAGTTTCCCTATTTCCCTTTTTAGGAGAACTAGATTATTACAAATAGAAGGTTTGAGAATGTATTTTTCATGATTTGAGAATAATAATAAGTCTCATTTTCAACTATAGATACGTCCAAAAAAGGGAAGCTTTATAAAATCTATATAACAATTAATGAATAATTATTAGCACTCCTCGAGGTGGAACATATATTGTATGTACCAAGTCCGGAATATATAGACCGAAATTCTAGGCCATCTTAAAAGACTTGGTTAGAATGTCAGCAAGGTCATTTAAGTTGATAAATCTAGTACTAAGTTGCTTCAATAACAACTTCTTCCTAATAAATTGATGATCAATTTGTGTTCCATTTGTTCAAGAAATACTGGATTGAAGAAAATATTTGGTTGCTTGACTTCACAAAATTTGAACTATTCAAAATGGCATTCAATCCGTGTTTTGTCTGCTCATTTGAGGCAATAAGAAGGGTTGCCTTATTGTCAAAATACAACGTCATTTGGTTAATTTCAGAAAATTTCCACTCTTTTAGTTGCTTATTCGCACAAGGTCACGAGTTATTTGTTAATGATTTATATATAAAATGATGAAATTGTCAAAGTAAATCATGTTAAATTAAATTATTCTGAAAACAGATATAGACAAAAATAGAAAATAATTCCATAAACCAAAGACACCCTTGATTGGCTAGTAAGGTTCAGTGGGAAATTTCCATCCTAGGGTTTAAGTTATTCGGTGGTTTTCATTTGGGTGCATGTCGGTTGGAATTGCCATTTGGTAAGACTGATCTTCCTGCTTAAATAATTGTATCTGTTGGCCAGGTATTCTTCAATTTTTAACATTGTGAAGATAAACAAATTTGGATTAGTTATTTTACTATATAGGTTGCTTTGATTAGTTATTGTCGTGTTCTAATATAGGTTACTCAGCTGTTCTGTATTTTACTATATAGGTTGTTGATAAATTATGCACCTGCCTCCTGATAGTATTTCCATAGGTTGCTTTGATTACTTTTGCATTCCTTGGAAGTAAATTGGAGCTAGTGTTAAAATATGATTTTTTTTCTCCACCTCACTGTCCAAAATTCTGTTAACTCAAGTTATTTACATTTTGCATACATGTAAAACCATTGACAAGACATCTTATCCTAAGTTGATGAGTGTTCAGAACTTTCTATTCACATCACTTCCATGAATCAAATTCAGGACCATAGGGCTATCGATGAACGAGGAAGTAGTGTAATCGAGGATGAGCTTTTACTCGAGGTTCCTGGAAGTGCCTATTCTATTGCACACAGCTAATGAATAGAAATGCACCATAGAAGGGATTACAGAGAATTTCCAGCGTCAATCATTTATTTGTAAGAGGAAAAAGTAAAATTTGGTAGCTTCGTGATGGAAACTGGCACGTCAGCGCAGTTGGTGTTCCATGTGGACTTCTGCTGGAAGAGGTCGAGCCATGAAGGAAGAATTACTTACATCATAACGTCCTGTTTTACATTCCACAGCCTATAAAGTAGGTTCTATGTAGAAATTCTTTTGAACAGATGTGCTGTTGTATAGGTGAAAAGCATGCAACAGTCAACATTTATACGTGTAAAAGGCCATTAAGTCTAAGATATGGGTAATTTTTGCAATGTAATGACACTGATTGGGTCATCCATCTTTTGCCCATCATTGATTATGGCCTGGCAAGGTGTTGTATATTGCTACCTACACCCTATCACTTCTGGAATTTATTTTCCTGAACACACTTTCGAAAATTCTTCTCTGGAAAGCAATCACTCCTTCCTGTCAAACGGAATTTCCGTTAGCTTTTTGATGGGGTGAGACAGAAATTTGACAGGGTGTAGAAAGCAATACCCTCCTACCAATTACTTCTGGGCCGCTTTTGTATAATGTAAAGGCATATGATATATGTCTACGATTCGACAAAATGATACCATATTTTTGGTATAATCAATCTTATTCATATATGATATATGTTATTTGTACTAATCTTTTAATATGTATATATATGATTCGACAAATTAAGTCAGATTTCAAAATGCGATTTTGGTAAAGTTACTAATATCAAAATAAACTTATTAAGAGAAATAATAAATAAAAGTTAAAAAAATGATTTGAAAAAAATGGATTATCGATCCACTTTACTTGAATGTGGTTTTCATTAATTGAAGGAAGTTAATGTACAAGTTAGGGTTGAGCAGAACATGCGGACTAACCGCATCGCCCAAATCGGAACAAAAAATTAGATATATGTTGGTTTTGAACTGATTTAGTTTTGTTGGATAAAACATATTTAAGTGAAGGTTAAATAGATTCGGTGATTCTTGTAATTGATCAATTTGATTTCTGATTTTGAAAAATTAGAATAATTAAATCTATTTCGTTAATTTCGACGTTAAAAATTGTGTTTGCTGGAAAGAAGTGTCATTTCGGAACACGTGGCACATAACCATTTTAAGACGTGAATTTAAATTATTTTAAAGAATTAGAGAAATTGGTTTTCCCAATAATCAGTCCTTTGCCGATACATCATCATCCCAATAAACAGAAATCTAAATTTTGCTTCAGTTGATTCCTCTATTCTCTGTCAATACCGGCGGCCCATATCCACTCATCAACCACCAAGAATCCCCATAGACAAACCAAATTATGAAGCTAAGCTTCCATGCCTATGTTCGCCTCACGTCACCAATGAAAGAACCGAATCCTTAAGCAAGAAAGACATACATGACAGAAATCAAAGAAACCTTTTTTCAATCTCCATTCATTTGGAATTAGATTGGTGCCAAGAGGAGGGGGATTTACCTTAGGGTTGAGGGAGTTCGAAAATGGGAGTGGCGACAATTCTCTGCTTGGTCGTGGTGGGAGCAATGGTCTCCCGGGGTCAGGGTTAATGAAGGTAGAGGCTGGACCGCCAACGTGGACAACGACAACGGTGACGATCGGCCTTGTTGTAGCGGCGAAGACGTGACGCGAAGGAGCATGGTGCTCCCCTCTTGCGCGAGGAAGAGAAGGAGGGAGAGATCGGAGCGGTCGCCGGTAACGACCTTGACGACGATTAGCAATGTCGACGATGCCCTAGCTCTCGGCTTGCGGTGCCGGCTTGGCGGAGGCAGCAGTGTGCGTGCAGTGCAAGCCAGCCCCTCTTTGGGGATCTCGTTTAGAGAAGAGACTTTGAGTCTCTTTTGAGTGAAATGTTAGAATGGGTAGGGGAAACATAATACCTAAGTTCTGCTGTTGAGGATCCTTGGGCCAGATCTGGTTCCTTTCACTTTTTTATTAAAAGAAAAAAAAATAACCAGTTTCTCCAATTCTTTAAAACACGTGCTTTAAATAACCAATTTTCACGTCATAAAGTGGTTATGTGCCACGTATTTCGAAAATGACACCTCCTCCTGCCAGGGCAAACACAATTTTTAACGCCATCTAGAGAAGTTAACAGAATGGACTTACTTTAATTTTTTAAAATCACGGATTAAATTGATCATTTTGAAAATACAGGGACCTACTTGAAGAAAACCAGCAAAAATAGGAACCACCGAGTCTATTTAACCATGGATTTTGACAAACATATTCGCGTATTCTACCCTTCACACGTGAGTAATATTCAATCATAACTCTGGCTTAATACGATTTCTTTTTTTTTCTACCATATCACAACTCCTTTTTATTTCCTTGTACTATATTTACCAAATATTTATTATGTAACACCATTTATTGCTTCTTTTGTTGGAATTCTAGCAAGAATTAACCTTTTATTTAATATTAATTTTAAGGTTAAATAGATTCTGTGGTCCTTATTTTTGCTGGTTTTCTTCATGTAGGTCCCTGTATTTTCAAAATGATCAATTTGGTCCCTGATTTTGAAAAATTAGAGCAATTAAGTCCATTCCGTTAACTTCTCTGAACGGCATTAAAAATCATATTTACTGGCAGGGGAGGCGTCATTTTCTAAAACACGTGGCACATAACCATTTAATGACGTGGACTTAAGTTATTTGTTTAAAATTAAAATTAAAAACATGTGCTTTAAGTTTAAGTAAAGGTTAATCCAATTAGTTAATTCAACCCAAATTTTTCAGTCCAACCAAAATTGTCTGCCCAACCCAAACCAAGGAATCCTCAGTCAGAATGGAACTGTGAAACTGTCAATGCCCGCCGCCACCCTATGGCGGCATCCTTCGGCCTTCCATTAGCGCCACCCGTGCATCTAACAATAGCCACCACCGAACCCAGAATCGCGAAATCAAATTCAAGAAACGGAAAAGAGGTAAACCCACCCCTAATCACGATCATCAGAACAATCCCTAAAGCCTCAAATTGAATGCGAAACCCCGCTGTCGATCTGCAAAAAAGAATAAGAATTCCAGTCCAAATTTGAATTCAGAAAGGAAGCCAAAATTTCACAAACCAAAATCCTAATTCAACCCTAACAGAAAAAAAAAAAAAAAAACACAGAACAGAAGTCCCAAACACTGAAATCACCACGGTCTCCCTTCTTGCGACGCGACCTAGACCGGAGAGAAGGAGACGAAATAAAACAGCCAACGCGCCTTCGCACCATCGTCGCGCAACCGATGCTCTTTCATCTAGAGTTTCCAACGCAGAGCTTCGGGAAGAGGGATTTCGCTTTGGCGACTCAGGAGTACGAGATCAATGGCGTGTCAGCGATTTTTGACATTGAGAACATAATCGGGCAAGCTGGGGCGGACTTTGGGGCCAGCTTGAATGGCTTGGTTCAGTAGTTTTTCCGGTCGTTGCCGGTGCTAGTGCCCTTCAAGCATGAGGAGAGTTCGGTGAGGGTGGAGGATGGGGATAAGGGGTGGCAGAGAAGAGGAGTCGGGATTGCTGTGCCAAAGGATTTGGGGTTGGGGTCGATTAGCGAGAGTTGAAGAATGATGGGTTTGCTGAGAATGTTAGAATGGGTAGGGGAAATTGAATCCCTAAGTTCTGCATCCTTGGACTAGATCGACTTCCTTTTACTTTTATTAAAAGAAGAAAAAAAAGGTTTAATACCTATTTTGGTCCCTCCTTTGGGAGGGTTTGTTCAAAGTGGTCCCTCTTTTTTTTCAAAAGTTCACTTTAGTCCTAGCTTTCGCAAAAACTGTTCAAGTTGGTCCTTTTTTGTAACAGCGTTAAGTTCACTAACGGCAGAGCTGCCAAGTGTGTAATGTTTGATGATGTGGCATTGTAAGTTGTTTTACAAAAAAAAATATAATTGTGAGGTGTAAATTAATATAATTAGGGTTGGATTAAAAAAGGAATTAGGGGTAATTTTTGGTGTGTAATTAAGTACATCATCCTGTTACAGTACTGATTGATGGTTATTGTTCCCAAGTTTAAAAGCAATGGTTAGGGTTTGTGGTTATTTGCTCCAGAGTTTTCGAAAGTTAAAAGGTTAGGGTTAGGGTTTGGAATGGCTTCTTCACAAAGTGGTTGTTCTTGTTCGAAGACAACGGGCAAAGGAGCTTCGCATTCATCACAGGGTGCTGTTTCGAGGGGTGTTGGGATAACCCCTATTTGCCACTGTGGTGATTTTGCTGTACTGAAAGTTGCGAAAACTGCAAAGAATGCTGGGAGGCAATTTTGGGCATGTCGTCATTATAAGGTTTTTTTGAATACCATAGTGACTTTTATGTTAAATTGATTTCCTATGTTGACAGTTTTTTGTGTTTTTTTGTGAATAATAGGGTGCATTTACAAGTGGGATGTCATGTAACTTTTTCAAGTGGTGTGGTGAAGAGAACGCTGATGATAGAGATGGTACAAATGTGAGGCAAAGCAACAAGAGGACCACTGATATCGAAAGTATTGTGAAAGAGTTGCAGAGAAAGATGAAGTTCTTAGTTGGAGTTGTGGTTGTTCTTATTGTGCTTAACATCATCATATTGGGGCTGTGTTTAGGTTGATGTTAGGTGACCAATGTGCAATGTATGTTGTGTTCATGTATTTTGAGTTGATGTTGTAATATTTTGACTGCCTTTAGGTTGATGTTAGGTGGGCAATCTGCAATCAATGTTGTGTTTGTGTATTATGAGTTGGTGTTGTAATATCAGTGAACCATCTGGGTTAGTACAATAAAATTCGTAGTAGTCCTCAGTTTGGTTTAAAATTGTGTATTGTGGTCCTCACTTTGGGTTAAAAATGTTCGTTTTGGTCCCCCTTTTAGTAAAAAATTGTGCAAAACGGTCCCTTAGTACAACATAATACCAGTACATGGTAAGGAAACCTAAAGACACAAAATATCAAAATCAGTACTGTCATACATAATATCAGTACATCCAAACAACATAAAAACACAAAATCAGTATTGTCATACATAAATAACAAGTCTAAATTCAAATATCAAAGATAACATCTCTAAGGTACTGTCGTACACAATATCAATCTATGCAACTTTTATTCTAATAGTTAACTTTTTTCTTGCTATTGGTGGAGTTGGTTCTGTGATCAAATCTTGTGTTGGTAGTGTTGGCTGAGGAGATTGGTCACTTGTTGGTTCTTGTATACTTTGTGCTTGTGATGCTTCTGCTGTTTCTGTTGGTTCTATGATGGGTGGACGTAACGGGCATACTTTTTTGTTGTGCCCCAATTGACGACAGATGCTACATTTCTTTCTATGGCCACCAACACTCATCTGGGTCCCATCCTTTGTTAGCTCCCATGGCTCCAATCTTCTTTTCTTCTTTGGCTTCCCAGGCATCTTCCTCTTAACCGGTGACAGTACATAAGGAAAGCTTGTATTTTCCCATAGGAGGTGGCCATTCATAGGATAAATGATGGATGCATGTCTCTTCGTATGTGGATTTCATGAACCAAGTTGGTATAAAAGTGTCTGGGTCTAAATTTATGTAGTGCATCGCTGCTACTGCATGGCAACATGGGATGCCACTGATCATCCATTTCCTGCAGCTACATTCATGAGTATCCAAGTCCACTGTGAACTTGTTCCCAACAGCTGAAACATGCCTAACCTCAAAAATCCTTCTTGCGGACCAGCTGAAAAAAATAAACATAAATAGCTATGTTCAAAATTTGGAGATAAACATAGATAAGACAGAAGAACAATATTACCTTGGGATCCAATATCTAGACAATTGACATTCCTTTGTTAGCCTCTTCTTGATCTTTGGACACACATTGAAATCCATAGATGCGACCTTCATTCTGTTCGTGGCCCACCTTTTCATCAAATACAGTCTAATATCTTCCAGCAATGTGATTATTGGTTTTCCTCTAGCATGAATAAGGACACTGTTGAAACATTCACTGATGTTGTTATCTAGACTATCACAACTTGCTTGAGCTGTGAATCTAGATCTTGACCAAAACCTGAAGCAGAAGAAGGAAGAAACTAGGTCATCATACATGACCTATTGACATGTGCATGTGACAACTATGAGGTATTTATATACGTACCTTGGGGGAATACCTATGAGGTATTTATAAGCTTCCTCATTCACTGCTCTCATATTCAACATCTCTCTCTCCCAAGACTGGGGGTGCGTGCTTGTTGCAGCACTCCACATCAAGTTCTTCAATATTTGACCACTAAACTGCTTCCTGAAGTTAGCATAAAGGTGCCTGATGCAGAATCTTTGCTCTGCCTTAGGCAAAAGCTCTTCAATAACATGTACCAACCCCTGACAACACCAATATTTTAATCAAATATACATAAAGCATAAAGTGAAAAGAAGAAAATATTGTAAGTAGTGCATGTACCTTTTGTTGGTTAGACATCCACGTGCATGCTCGACATATTTCATCACCACCAAGGTCTTCAATCAATAATTGCAAAAACCAACTTCAATTATCTTTATTTTCAACTTCAACTACTGCATATGCTATGGGAAGCATTTGGTCATTTGGATCCCTACCAACTGCTGTAAGCAACTTGCCCTGATATAGACCTTTCAAAAAACGGCCATCTAAAAAAATGATGGGCCTGCAACTTACAAAACTCTTCTTACATGCGTTCAGACATACGTAAATTCTTTCAAAGACGGCATCACCATTATCACTGTTCACTTTAATCGTAACAATTGACCCCGGGTTACTTCTCAACACCTCATGTCCGTAGCATGAATCCTTCTAAATTGCTCTTTAAAATCTCCTTCACGTTCATTTGTTGCCATTAACTTGGACCTTCTTGCTTTGGAAATTGATACCTTGGTGTTCCATTTCCTTAGTGCTTTATTACGTATATCTTGAACCTTTATAGTTGGATTATCATGCAACACCTTATCTACTTCATGACTCAACCACTTACTATTCATCATTTTAATGTTTAGTTGTTTGCTGCAAGCATGGGTATCAAGAATCTTCCTTAACTGCCAAATCTTTCTTGATGGCAAATATCCTAAGTAAGCTACCCATGGGCACTTTTTTTGCGCACCCATGCATCTCACCCGAACCCTACGCTTATCATTCTTTACAAACTTAAGATCCCTCCCAGTATGAATAGCATAGTTTCTAATTGCTTCCTTAAAATCCTCCTTATCATTAAAAATAGTACCAACTTCCCATTTGTAATCTACCATTGCCTCAGAATCATCATCAGACAACCCCCTTCCAATATCTTCAACCATGTAATCTTCATCACTATCCTCACTATTGTTTTGCACTTGCACTTCATCCACTTCCACTTCTTCCTNACTACTATTTTGTACTTCATCCACTTCCACTTCTTCCTCACTACTATTTTGTATTTCATCCAAAGACTCCACTTCAACTTCCTCCACTTCCTCCGCCACCACTGCACCTACTTCCTCCGCCTCCACTGCACCAACTTCCTCCACTTCCTCTGCCACCACTGCACCTACTTCCTCCACCTCCACTTCCTCCACCTCAACTTCCTCAACTGCCTCCACCTCCACCTCCACTACCTCCACTTCATCATGTGTGTCCAACTTATCACCAACTTCGTCCACCACGCACTGTTTCTCAACCTCCTCATTTTCCTCTGCAGCAGCCTCAAACCCACTACCCTCACCACTCTCTGCAGGCCCTTGGCAAAGGTAAAGAATTTCATTCTCATTCTCATTTTCCACGAAGTCTGGTTCGCTGACTTTATGCACAACAAATAAATCCACTTTCCCCAAACATTTAGCTATTTGCATCATATTCATAGCTCCCCTATCGTCATACAGGCCATGTAAAATATTGTCAATACTATAAACTAACTCTTGTACTTCCATGTAACCCATTTCTTTAATTGTAGCAACCACTCCAAAATAACTCCATGTGTCGGGGCCAATGTCCCAAGAAGATATATGTCCACCTATATACTTAAAGGGACACACGTCCTTTATCAAGGGCCCACCGTGGTGGACCACGACCTTAAACCTATCCTCGCACATCCCAAACCCTACCTTGCACATGGAAAGGGGACCACTTTCATAAATTAAATGGGACCAATTTAACACCAAACAGGGGATCAATTTCAACACAGACAGGGGATCAATTTCAACACCCAACACGACACCAATTTCAACCAACAAACCGACAAAGAAAACGACAAATAAAATCAACACCCATACAAAACAAACACAAAATTCGACCCATTACAAAACAAACACACCCAACGTGATCACAAAGCAACTACGAACACTAACTTGACGACGAAGGAACGAAACAACCTCCTTGACGAACCACGAACCTTGACGAACCACGAACTTTGACAAACCACACACACAATTTCAATCTTTTGACCCCAATTTCAATCATGCTGGCGAACCCTAAACTGACCCCAATTTCAACCCCAATTGTAAAATTGGTTCGAATTCGAATTACCCCAAATTGAATCTCAATCTTGTGACCCTAATTACCATTAATTCATTTTTTTATTTTACCCTAACTATATTCATTTACACGTCATTATTAATTATTTTTTAAAACAACTTACAATGTCACATCATTAAACATTACACACCTGACAACTCTACCATTAGTGAACTTAACGTCGTTACCAAAAAGGACCAACTTGAACAGTTTTTGCGAAAGGTAAGACTAAAGTGAACTTTTGAAAAAAAAGGAGAGACCACTTTGAACAAACCTTTCCAAAGGAGGGACCAAAATAGGTATTAAACCAAAAAAATAACTAATTTCTCCAATTCTTTAAAGCACGTGCTTTTTCAATTTTAATCCTAAACAAATACTTTAAGTCCACGTCATTAAATGGTTATGTGCCACGTGTTTAGGAAAATGACACCTCCCTTGCCCGTAATCACGATTTTTAACGCCGTTCAGAGAAGTTAACCGAATGGACTTAATTGCTCTAATTTGTCAAAATCAAGAATTAAATAGATCATTTTGAAAATACCAAAACCTACTTAAAGAAAACCAACAAGGACCACCAAATCTATTTAACCTAATTTTAATCATAAAACTAAAATTATAAAATTACATTACCAATTTTTTATCTATTATATCTATGGAATTATCAATAAATTTTCCTTTTAAATATCTCCACTTTCATTTATCTATCTCTTAAAATAATAAAAAATAATTAACCCTGCTGTCGCCTTCTATTCTCTCAAATCTATTCATTTTCCATCGTAAAATTATCTTTTAAAACAAACATAACCTAGTGGCATGATTGATTTGAAATGTGACAATTTAACCTATTCATTTCTAATTTTTTTTTCTTTAAAATTTCTTACTTTTTCCATAACAATCTATGCAGCTGCCATGTCAGTATAGTGGAACAATAGTTCTCCCTCTAAAACCAAAGAAAAGAAAGCACCTTTTTCTGCCATTATTGATCCTCACAGCTGAAACTCATCAATGGCGAAAGAAGCTTGAAACCCACCATTTCCAAAGTTTGCTCTTTCTGTACCCCCTCTTCTTCTTTTACATTTTTCTCTTCTGGGTTCCTCTTCTTCTTCTCATCTCTGTTTAGTTCATAGCTCCACATTTTCAAAGATTTTCAATTACTGTGGCAGTTTTCTCAGTCACTGATTTTCTGGTCTCTTCAGTCGCGGAAATCGTTCTTATACTTATTTCTGCCCTGGGATAGTTGGGCCGGGCCGGGCCTGGTAAGTGCCGCTTCGATCAAGCGTTAAACCACTACAATTAAAGTACGTGGGTCTGCTCGGTGATATCGAACGAACTAACCCTAGCTGCTTCTGCGATTTCTGAAGTTTCCATTGATTCAGCGTGTGCGTACAACAATGATTTCTTCCTCCTTCAAGCTTCGGACACACCTTATCCATGGCAACCACTGCACCCAAACCCTAATCACTAAATTTTTATGCACCTCTGCTCTTCCACACCATTCTCAAAGATTCCCTTCCCACCAAAACCAACAACAATCACCTTCTGATCCTACACACTTTCAGCCTCAACATTTCAATCCACAGACCAATCAATTTCTTCACCATAACCATCCACCTCGTCAATATAATGTGCCTCCTCCATTTCCACAACATGGCCAAAACCATAATCAGTGGAATCCTCAATCCCCAACCCATCAAAGCCCTAATTTTCAAACTC
The DNA here is from genome assembly GCF_000741045.1 of Vigna radiata var. radiata. Lineage (NCBI taxonomy): Eukaryota > Viridiplantae > Streptophyta > Magnoliopsida > Fabales > Fabaceae > Vigna > Vigna radiata. Next base: position 11,495,720 of record NC_028353.1, read on the forward strand.
CCACTTCTCAAAATCCTAACTTACGCCCATCCACTTCCCCCAATCGATGGAACAATCAAAACCCTGCTACCCCTAATCCGTGGAGCCCTAAGACTCAGGGGTTCCCAAACCCTAACCAATTCCAAAACCCTAGTAACCAGCTGAACAACAATCAAACATCTATTCAAGGACAAGCCTCCCCTGCTCCTCCACCGCCACCTCCTTCAATCACTGATTTGGCACTTTTGTGCAAGGAGGGTAATGTTAAAGAAGCGATAAAGTTGATGGACAAAGGGGTCAAAGCTGATGCTGGTTGCTTCAATCTTCTGTTTGACTTGTGTGGCCAATCCAATTCCCTTGAAGATGCAAAGAAGGCCCATGACCACTTTCTGCAGTCTTCTTTTAGGAGTGATCTCATGCTCAACAACAAGGTGATTGAAATGTATGGGAATTGTAAAAGCATGACGGATGCACGTAGGGTGTTCGATCATATGTCCAGCAGGAATATGGATTCTTGGCTCTTGATGATGCGGGGTTACGCAAATAACACCAATGGGGATGATGCCTTGCAGTTGTTTGAACAGATGAATGAACTGGGTTTGGAGATTACTTCAGAGACTTTGCTTGTTGTGTTGTCAGCTTGTGCCAGTGCAGAGGCTGTGGAGGATGCTTACGTACATTTTGAGTCAATGCAAAGCAAGTACGGAATAGAGCCTGGGGTGGAGCACTACATGGGGCTTTTGGATGTTCTGGGACAATCTGCATATCTCAATGAAGCTGAGGAGTTTATTGCTAAATTGCCATTTGAGCCCTCTGTAACCGTATGGGAGAAACTGAAGCATTATGCTCGGGTTCATGGAGACGTTGATCTTGAAGACTATGCTGAAGAGTTGATGGTTAGTCTTGACCCATCAAAGGCTGTTGTGAATAAGATCCCCACGCCACCTCCGAAGAAGTATACTGCAATTAGCATGCTTGATGGAAGGAACAGAATTATTGAGTATAAGAATCCTACCCTTTACAAGGATGATGAAAAGTTGAAGGCCTTGAGTGGGATGAAAGATGCGGGATATGTTCCTGATACAAGATATGTTCTTCATGACATTGATCAAGAAGCAAAGGAGCAAGCCTTGCTCTACCACAGTGAACGTCTAGCAATTGCCTATGGCCTCATTAGTACTCCACCAAGAACACCTCTTAGAATCATCAAGAACCTTCGTGTCTGTGGTGACTGCCACAATGCCATCAAGATCATGTCCAGGATTGTTGGGAGGGAATTAATTGTTAGAGATAACAAAAGGTTTCATCATTTCAAGGATGGAAAATGCTCTTGTGGGGATTATTGGTGAAATCTTTACTTGAAATCTTCCAGTAGCATGGATATATCATTTTTTATCCCCTTATACCGGAGAACATCTGTATTTAGATATTTTGATATTATTATAATTATGTTCTTGCTGCTAAGATGTTATCTCTTACAACAGAAGATCATTACCTTTTGTATGATGTATTTCAGGATGATTACTTTTGTTATTCCTTTAACTTTGTTGGTAAATATATTTAAATATGGTTGCAGTTGGCGAATGAAAATGTTATAAAATTATTAGAAAAAAAAGGGCTAATTCAAAGGTTATAGAATTCTTAGATTCTGTTTTAGCCTCTTGGAGGTGTTGTTAATACCCGATCTTTTACATAAAGTTTGTTATCCTTTTAATCTTTAGTTACGTATGATTAGGGAAAAAATGATGGAATTTATATATTTTGCTTTCATATTTCTTTTTGGGTTGTAATTCACTGCTATGGATTGACAGAATGGTGGGATTATGCTCCAGGATTATTCAAAGGGTGTGCACTTGGAAGAGTTAAACGTGTTACTGAAGCAAACTGTTATGGTGGGATCTCATCCCATATTAATCATCTGATCAGTACATCAATTTTTTCTGTGTTTTTTTTCTTTGATTACTGGCATCAATTACATTCCTAGAAGCGTTCTTCTTTTTTGACATCTGCTCTTCAAATGACCAGCCTGGCATTTTGAAGCTATGAGAGCAGTTTGGCTGTGAAATTTGTACTGCTAAATTAGATTCTGCTGAATGGGATCTGATTTTGTTTTCGTGTTGTTTATCCAATCTCACCTTGTAGGATAAGGTTTGATTGTTGCTTTAATTGGATGATTTGGTTATTACATATAGGTTTATATCTTTTAAGTATATCAAACAATACCAAGGAAACATTGTTGTTTTGTAATAATTGTATTTTGGCTTCACAATAGTATTTATTGAGTTCTCACTAGCTACTGCTTATTGAGTGATTTTTTATTTTAAATCTTCATTTGGTTACTGAGTGCCATATTTTAATTTTGAATACTTAATACTGGTGTTTATTTAATTATGTCTGTTTTGTTTTCTCCTTTATTGCAAAGAACATGGTTATATGAAGTTGTCCATTGTAGATAAGGCGTCTGAAGGAATATGTGATGCTACAGTTACCTCCGAAACGGTGGCAAATTATAAGACTGTTGATAAAGAGATCGAATATTGTTGCTGGTAAAACTGCAATTGGGGTATTAAGTATTGATGCCACTGAAAGGGAAAGTCAAGACATAGCTTTGGAAAATTTGGATGAAACTGATGGTATTGTTAAGGAATCTTTAACTCTACTGCAGTGCAATGTTGATTTGTGTGTCATCTGTTGTGTCTCATGATAGACTTTAAGTTCATTGGTTTACAAGATTGGGATGAAATTGCATTAAAAGAATACAGCTTTGGAAATTAGTACTTCATAAAAGTAAATTTGATTGCCTACCACATGAATAGCAGAATTCTAGTTGAAAACCTAGGAGATTTAAAAAATTTGCTTACGATGCCAAAAAGGCATATAGTACCGATGGTCACAAGAATATCCAATAAGACCCAAAAGAGTATTAAAAAAAAGTCCAATCGTTACCTGTGTTATCTATGGTTACCAACCTACATTTGAACTAAAAATTAATTAAAATTACATGTTCTAGTCAACCTACGTTTTGTCAAAAATGTTGTTTGCTTATTATTTTTTTGTTTTTCAAAGAAAATGGCCATGCTAATTTCTGATGTATAAAAATTATAATTCTATTTCTGTATGTGTTTGTGTGTCTATATGTTTTTTTATTTTCTGTATGTAGCATATATGTTATTTCTGTAATGCGGAAGATTGTTATATAAGTTTCTTCTTTCATCTCTCGTACCTGTTGCCAGGCAAGCTTTCTTATCAGGAACTTGGAATTGCAAAGCTTTCTGGTTTTCGTGAATGGCTTGCCCTCCATCCAATAGTTGCAGGATCAGAGAATGCTTCAAAAATGATAATTTTTGCTCATTACCACAAAGTTCTTGATGGAGTACAGGTTTGGAAACTATTGCTTCTTGTAATCCCTTTAGCAGTTCTATAAAATTGTAGAGTGATGACAGTGACTCAATGTTTTTCCTTTGTGCATTTCTCTTTTGCTTTTTGCTGACTATCATAGTTCAGCTTTAGGTTGGATTTGGTCCAACTTATTTTAGGCTTTTCTTCTTAAAAAGAATAGTTTGGCCAAACACATTTCTAAAAAGTTATTGAAAATTAAGCAACTTTTATTAAAGAAAAAATAAAGTAGTCTGTTTTGAAAAAAATGGGCGAGGCAGCTTGTAGGAGTCAAAAGAAATGATAATTGTCAAACAGCTTCTACTTTATTTTAAAGATAGTTTTTTAACTTTAACTTTGAAGGAACTTTTAAAGCAAATATTGCCCTAATAAATCATGCTCCTGGACTACGTTCATGAAGTAAATAAGAGGTACATTGTACTTTTGGAATCACCTTGACTAGTAGTAATCATGTGTAGTGGCTGGAGCGTCATGTTCTCCTGCTGTCTTCATTTATTTGATTGGCTGTCATAATTTTTGTTTTACGTTGGCCTCTTGTGATTTGATGACTATTATGTCTAACAAACATTTATATCTATTTTTTTATGTGAATTTTATCTTTCGGAACTATTCAGGATCTTGTATGCGAGAAAGGTATAAGTTTTGTGCGAATTGATGGAAATACTCTTGCCAGAGATAGGCAATCAGCAGTAGTCTCATTTAGGTCGTCACCAGAGGTATCACAACCATTGTCTTTTCTTCTCAAGTTATTGTGAAAAAATACCTGTTTATTTATTTTGTTTGCCTATTTATGATATTTTCTATGTTTATGTTATTGTGTTTGAAATTATAACTTGTTTTACTTTCCATTTCTCATGTTGCACTATTAAAAAACTTTGAAGTTGTGTTTTCTGACAATCAGACTCAGTTTTACTATCATTGTTCTATCATTTTTTTAAGCAAATTAAGTCATTATATCAAGTCTCTTGCTCCACTCACTGAAAAGACAGTTTGTTGTGTATGCTAAAAGTAAGAACCTTGTCGTTCCTAACATCAACTGTCTTGAGCATTTTTGTCAACATCAAACTCCCTTTACTACCGTACTTATGCACTTACATGCAACATGTGTTCTGAATTCCAGGCTACCAACTTATGGGTTTCATTCTTCATTTAAGTTTACTGACTTTTGTGGTGTTCTTGGAGCTACCACAAGGCTTAACTCTAATGCTCCAGGTTCTGTTTCGAATACCACTTCATTGATTAATTTGTATTTATATCTATCGTTCGGTTGTTGAATTGGTATCATATGCTAGTGACTTGTGTTTTCTTTCCTGACATTGATTTGGTTTGTGTCAAACCTGTGTTCCTATGTCAATACAACTGATTTATTTATATTGAGAAAATGAAAGCAATTCAATAAATAGAGGAGATTTGGTATGATACCTGAATAAATGTCACTAGTAATACCAATATGATCTTAATATTTCTAATTATAAAGATATGATCCTTATTTTTTTGTTTACAAAACTCTACCTCAAGTTGGAGCATATAATGTGTTCAGCTCTCTTCACATTTTATTGGTCCTTGATCCTTTTAAAGACTTGGTGAATATGTCTGTTAGCACTATAGTTGACAAATGTCGTGGTGATATCTTTAGGTTCCAAGTTTTCTTTTATGATTTTACAAGGTACACATCTAGTTCTTTCATGAAAGACAAGATCAGAGGCAATGTGTAATGCTGATAACTTGTCACATATATGGTGCTGTTAGTAGGATATTCAATGTTCTACTAGAAGCTGTTAGAATGTATGAGAGATCTTTTTGTAATTATTTCTTTAGAGTTACAGTTCTCCATATATAGATAATGCTGTACTATTTCAGGTTAGTCAATTTGAATAAATATCTTCTTTCTTTCATATTAATCCTTAGAAGTGGTGCATTTGGGAATTTTCATAAAATTCAAGTTCTTTGAGAAATTACTTTACCCATATCAGCTCAATGGTGACTAAAGCCATTCATTGCCTTGTATTTTACTTCTACACTTGATCTTGATACAGTTTTTTGTTTTTTGTCATTCAAAGATATTAAAGTATTCCTAACAAGAACACAATATCTTGAAATAGAGTGTCAATCACTAGGTGAGGTTGCCCCGTTAGCATCAATGTGCTAAACCATTTGTGTATTACCCTCATCTTCATACATATGGCCTTTCCCAAGAATATTTCTTAGGATTTGTACAATTGCATCCCAATGATTTTCAGAAGGAGAGTCACAATGAGTTGATTTAGTTTACCAACTAATGGTTTACATCTCTGATGGACTGAAAACAACATTCCTTGGTCATGTACAAGTTTGATACTTGGTTCATTGGTGTGTCAACCAGTGTTATCAAATTTCGGCCATGGCGGCGCCATGGCGGAAACTGGTAACGGGTTTCCAAGCTGCCACCACAATATTGCGGCCGCTTTGTGCATATCGGTTTTGTCGTTACTTTGAAATTAATTGAATTTCTTTTTCATTGAGGGAGTTGTTTTACAAGTTAGGGTTGATTACAACATGCGGGACTGACCGCACCGCCCGGGTCGGTTTTGCACTGATTCAGTTTTGTTGGATAAAACGGATTTAAATGCTTTGAAATGGATAGATATTCGACCCGACCCGTGAGTTATATTCAATCATAACTCCAGCTTAATACGATTTCTTCTTTTTTTCTGCCATATCACAACTCCTTTTTATTTCCTTGTAATATATTTACGAAATATTTATTATGTAGCACCTTTTATTGCTTCTTTTGTTGGAATTCTGGCTAGAATTAACGGAATTATGGACTAACATTTTTTGCAATTTATTTTGAAAATAAAAGGAAAGAAAAATTTAACTTTTAAAATAATTTAAGCTGTAGATTTGTGAATTATAAAATAAACTGGTTAAAATTTAATAAATATTAATTAGGTTGTAGAGTCAAAAATATAAATTTTTATTATTTCCTTATTGTTTCAATAATCATGTGAATGATGATATTAATTCTTTTAAATAATGAAAAAATTATTAAATAAAATGGCGATAATTAATTTGAAATAAATCTTTAAAAGTTAATTTTGTTATTCATTTGGTAATAAAAGTAAAATATTTTTAATAATGAAAAATTATATATGCGATATGAAATACGGATAAATAAAATGTCTATAATAAATATGTCCCGGTTATATTTTGAAAAATGTAGTAATTGTATAAATTTAACTATCAACTTTATATAATCGTGACTAATTTAAATTACGATTAAATATATTTTTAATTTTTAAATTTTGATGTAAAATTAAAATTTATCTGTATTTAAAATGTTGGTATATTTTTATTTTTAAATTTTTAAAAAGAATAGATATATCTATTATTTTAGTCTTCAATAATCTTGTCCAATTCTTAATTTTTATGGTTGTACATCATCATCAACACGTATACATTCATCAATTTCTTTATAAAATATGATTATAGCAAGTACAACCTTCTTGAACGCAAGGATAAGTTAACAAAATACAAAATCTCAATCTTGAAAACAAATTCACAAATCGTTAAAAATCACAAAACATTTGAAAATATAATTATATTTTCAAGAATCCTTATCTTTTAGAAGTAAAATATATGGAAGTTTATCAAGTAGATTTTCAAGAATGAGAAAAAAGTCACAATAAACAAACTTAAAAACATATTTTTTTTCTTGCGAGAGTTTTTCATATATGATTTTCACACATTATTTCTAACAAAGAAAATGAGACTCAATGTAATGGTTTTTAACAAAATCCAAACTTCTAGAATTTGAAAACAAGTAAATCAAATATATAGAATAAATATTGCATAAAATATCCAAACTTTTAGAATTTGAAAACCTGTAAATCAAATATAAAGAATAAATATTGCACAAAATGTTCACTCTTCCAAATAATCTCCTTGGCTATGATAGAACAAAATGCTTTTTTTGAGTAGTCTCTGCATTTAATGGGATGCATTACTCTTTTCAGCAGCCTCCTCAGCTAATGAAACACTTCACTCTTCTGAACAGTCTTCTCCACAAGTGAAACACTTTGCTCTTTAAGCAACCTTCCTAGTTATGGTGAAAAAAAATTAAAGAAAAAAAAACACAAAAACTTTCTAAAATATATTTCTTCACAATATTCATGTTATGGTGAAAAATATTGCACAACTAGAAGTGAGTGACACTCGATTCTAGTTAGAGTAACGGAGTTATTAAGATTGACTAAGGAAACCAAGAGTGATGACATCGGCCTTGAGACATATTCGACAACAATTTCACGTCTCACCTCCTTTCAGTAGACGTCAAATCCTCTTTTTCAATAGATGTTGAATTCTGCATGGCCGACGTCTTCTGCAAACAATTAATGTTGGCCTATATAATTCAACGTTAATTTAATATCTCCTGATATGACATCGATCTCAAGTTCACCGTTAAAAGTTCGCCGATACGATGTTTTTGTACTAGTGACAAACACTTTCCTTATAAACACTCACAAAAGTCAATCATTATTAAACTCTCCTATTACCAAACACATTTTTCTTCAAAGAGCCATTCTTCTTGAACATTACAATAGATTTGCTAAGAGCTTGGAAAACCTTGAGTGTTGAACACTTTGATTTAAACAACATTCTATAGATCAAGTGTTTAACAACTGATATAAATCTTCTAACCATTACCAATGGTTAAATATGTTTTTGATTCCTTAACTTTCAGTAAAAATTGGAATTAGTTTCTTTTTTAAACTTTAGTCTAATTTAGTCTCCCAAATTTAGAAATACATGAATTTAGCCATTTTAACTAAATTTTGTTAAATTTATTTAACATTTCAAATATGTTTCATGATAACATTTAAGTTGCTTATACCGACACATTTTGGTTTTAATGTTAACTGAAAAATGTATTTGTAACGTCAAATAAATTTAATAAAATTTGATTAAAATAACTAAATTCATACAATTCTAAAAATGAAAGGCTAAATTGATAAAAAAAAACTAATTCTAATTTTTACTTAAAATTAAAAAACTAAAAACATATTTAACCATTTATTTAATATTAATTTTAATCATATTTAACCATTTATTTAATATTAATTTTAATCATAAAAATAAAATTATAAAATTACATTAACAATTTTTTATCCATTATATATATCGAATTATCGATAAATTTTTCTTTTAAATATCTCCACTTTCATTTATCTATCTCTTAATATAACAAATCAACACTACTCTTACCTTCCTATCCTCTCAAATCTATACATTTTCCATCGCAAAATTAATCTTTTAAAACAAACATAACCTAATGCCATGCTTTATTGATTTGAAATGTGACAATTTAACCCCTTTAAACTCCAAAAATAACCATCAGCTCACAAATTTTAAACTGGAAATCTGGTTTAAACTGGAAATCTGGTGATAATTCATACTTAATAAGATTAGATTGGGTTAAATAAATCAGATCAGAGTAAAATATTTACTTCTGAAAAGTATTAAATTAATTAACTAAAAATATTTAATAAAATATTTAGTGATTAAAATTGACTTATATATGATCTTCTTAATGGAAAATGTGTGGTATATAGTAATTACTAATTTTTCTTGTTTCGTTTTAGAAAACAAAAGAGTATTTAGTGATTTCTAATTTTATTTTTCTTTAAAATTTCTTACTTTTTCCATAACAATCTATACAGCAGCCATGTCTGGATAGTGGAACAATAATTCTCCCTCTATAATTAATTATTATTAATGCTGTGCAGTTTATCTTATTTTATGTGCACCTTTCAGTTAGGTTCTACAGTCTCACAGAGGAAGAAAGGAACCTAAATAAGGAAATTATTATCCTTTCAAGGACCAATGTTTTCTATTGAATTTTAATTTTTTATTCATATGATGGGTGCTCTGAGCATCAGACATCAACTTCAGCCTACCGACACTGAAAACCAAAGAAAAGAAAGCACCTTTTTCTGCCATTATTGATCCTCACAGTTGGGACTCATCAATGGCGAAAGAAGCTTCCAGTTGACACCCACCATTTCCAAAGTTTGCTCCTTTCTCTACCCCCTCTTCTTCTTTTTCATTTTTCTCTTCTGGGTTCCTCTTCTTCTTCTCATCTCTGTTTACTTCATAGCTCCACATTTTTCATCAACCAGTCAAGGAAGGTCAAACCCACTTCATTTCACTCCACATTTTCAAAGATTTTCAATTACTGTGGCAGTTTTGTCGTCATCTTCAATACCGCGACAGACTAATGTGATAGATGCAGTCACTAATAATTTTGTAAAATCTTGATACCGTGGCTGAAATCGCTGTCACTGATAATTTTTAAGACTTTGAACCTTCGTATTTAATACCAAGATCTCACAATTCTTTGATGTTTCATTCGGATCTCAATCTCTATATATATATTTATAAAATATATCTGTTGTTGTTGTTACGCTTCTGGTCTCTCTGTCTCTTGTTGACCTTGTTAATGAATTTATTTTATTTAATTAACGTGTGATTTTTATCTAAGTAAGAATTCTGACTTCGAAATTATTTCTGTGGTGCTCCAAAATTTTGAGAAGCGGTTCCCAATTTTTTAGTTGCCTTTCGCTGTAATAAAGTTGTTTAGGACACTGTTAATCATGATTGGGACACAGCATGATAGGACACCAGTGTTACTCTTCACTGTTAACGTCAACTAAGTAGTTCTAACTTATGTTTTGAAACTATCAATTTGGGGTATCATAATATTCACTTCATTTTATTTTTATTTTTATTTTTTTGAAAATAATTATGAACACTATTACTTTTCATTTCAGAAAATTAGACAATGAATCATGATATATATTCCCCTTGGAATCTTCTGGTTTCCACTCAACAATTTAACATTGAGCACTCATTAGGTAGTGTTCATTTAAATGCTTTCCAATTATGTAGCATAAGAAGATCTGTGTATAAATTTTCTTCATATCCTCTGCTGCAGTTGATTTGGATTAGCTGTGTTGAACTTGGATGCTGCAGCTTATACAGTGGATCAACTAATGAGATTCCACCTTGCATTGTTTCTTTTGTTGGCTTCTGTTCAAGCCAATTTAAGTCAAGATATTGAACATGGTTCACTTCTAGTAGACGGAGCTCAAACAAAGGCTGAAACAGGTGAAAACTTTATTTGTGCCACCATTGATTGGTGGCCTCATGACAAGTGTGACTACAACCATTGCCCCTGGGGATATTCATCTGTTGTGAATTTGGTGAGTATTTTAAAATTCATTTGTATAGAAAATGAAATGAAACAGTCTCTTCCATTTATCATCCCCTTCCATCCATTCCCACCTCTCCTATTTAGAACCGTGGAAACCAATTAAGGTGCTGTATGCATTATTCACTTCAATCTGGATTGATTTTTCAGGACTTGTCTCGTCCATTCCTTGCCAAGGCCATCCAAGGTGTGTATATATTTGCATTACTTCTGTATGATCTATAAAGTCTTAATGAATATCTTTAATCTTGGAGTAATTATGTTAAGCATGATGTGATTCTTTTTGTAATGGTTGCATGATAGAACTCAAGCCATTGAGGATACGACTTGGAGGCTCTTTGCAAGACCAGGTTATATATGATGTAGGAAGTTTGAAGTCTCCCTGTCATCCCTTGCAAAAGATTGAAGGTGGATTGTTTGGATTTTCAAAGGGATGTTTACACATGAAAAGATGGGATGAGCTGAATCAGTTTTTCAATGAGACAGGGTGAGAATTTTAACATTGAAACTTAACTATCTCCACCTCTTCCATTGTCCTCTCTTCCTTCAATTAAAAGCAAAAGTATGAAAAATAAGATGAGCTATTTAATTTGGTACTTTAACAAAGTAATGACCTTAATTTTCTTGGGTCATAATTTTAACATAATAGCTGCTGAAGGGAGTGTCTGCTTCTGTTTAAATGTTTTATCACAAAAACATATGCTAGTGGACTTTCCTTCATTGGTAATTGAGACTCACTACTGGCATTCTTAGTTATTTCCATAAACTTTGTTTGGAATGACTCTATTGACTTAGTTGTTTATTCCAGTATCATGCAGTTTATATCCAGTCATTGCTTGTAATAGGCTCTACAATTGCGTCTCTAAGTTATTTTACCACTATAGATCACAAAACCATGCAAATAAAAGCTTATACGACACTACTGACTTAGTTTCTTATTCCAAGTACATGCAGTTTATATGCAGTCATTGCTGGTATAACAGTCTCTATAATTGCATCGCTAAGTTGTTTTACCACTATTGACACAAAACCATGCAAATCAAAGCATATTGTAATAACTCGGTTACCACACTCTCTAGATGCTTTATTTTAATTATTGAAGCTTCTATATTCCATTTGTGCAATTATTGGTGTAGATTTTTGTTTTGGCGAATATCTGACATACTAGTCTATGGTCTGTAGGCTTGATTCCATTCCTGTTACGTGACTTTGTCTAAATAAATTAAGAAATGGAATACAAATGTCAGTACATGCATGATTAGTATACTACGTCTTTATATGCATTATATAATGGTAGAGGGAAAGAAGAAAGGGATGAGAGATGAATTGTTTAGCTGTGATGTAATTTAACTGGAGTTTGGTACTTGCAGGGCCATTGTGACATTTGGCTTGAATGCACTCCATGGGAAGCACCAGATTAGTCATAATGTTTGGGAAGGAGCCTGGGACCCCACAAATGCTTATGATTTTATAAAATACACTGTTTCAAAAGGATACAAGATTGATTCATGGGAACTTGGTAGGACTACGTATAAAAAATGGAAGGGTTATTTGTTACGTTTAATTTTGTTTGATTTAACCTTGTTCTTGAATCTGCTGCTGTAGGAAATGAGTTGAGTGGTAAGGGCATTGGTGCAAGTGTTGGGGTTGCACAGTATGGGAAAGATTTGATAAAGCTTAAGCAAATTCTAGGAACATTGTACGAGAACTCCAACTTCAAGCCTTCACTTGTGGCACCTGGAGGATTTTATGAAAGACAGTGGTATGATAGGCTTCTTCAGGTCTCTGGTTCAGGCATAATCAATGTTCTGACTCATCATTTATACAATCTGGGCCCAGGTTTGACTGTCACTTAATTCTTTCTACTGTAGGCATTCTTGCCAAATGATTAATAATCTGAAATCTCTGGACAATCCTTCCTTTGCTTCTGTTTCTCAGTTCTTGTGGTTAATACTATTGTTATCCAGGAGCACCCACAACAAGTTGATAATAAGACAGCATTGCATCTTTATTATAGGAGGTTTAAAAAGAAAAACTAATAATACAGTCGTAAGGTAGATTTTGTAGCTATGAGTTAGTTAGATAAAAGGAGCCCTTTAATAGGAAGCTTAGAGGAAAAAGGGGAGGGGGTTGTGAGATTTGAGAGACTTGTAATTGGAACAATCCAGTGGAAAGGAGAGTGCTCCTTTGTAGTTTGTACGTTTGTGAAATAAAGACGTTTTCATTTTCTTTTCATTGTTATTCTTTAAAATAGTGCTGATTCTTAACTTTTTTGGTCCAACCTCCTCAATCTATGAGTGGCATAAGGGAAAAAAGTAGTGAGTGCTTTGGAGAGATGAGTTGGTGAACAGAGGAAGGGGATTGAAGACCTGAGAAGAAACATGACTCTAGTGAAAGAAAGCCTACTGAACATGAGAGAAATAAAGGCTTTACTTTTTGAAGGGAATGATCCACAAGGATGGATAGCAAATGGCAAAACAATTCTTTGAAGTACAAAACGTTAAAAGGTCGAAAAAATTGTGCCTAGGCCTCCTTAGCATGGAAGAAAACACTGATCATTGGTTCAAGTATTGGTGACAAAAATTGAGGAACCCTTCTTAGGAGGATGTTGCATCAACTCTGTCAAGGAGATTTGGAGGCAGTGGACAAAACACAATTTTTGAGAGATTTGCTCCGATAAGACAGTCAACAAGTGTTGAAGATTTCATCTAAGAATTTGAAATTTTGATGTCTCAAGCAAAACAGATATTAGGAAAGATCAATTGATGGGATATTTCTTTGCAGGATTGCATCAGAATATATACTAGAGTCATTTGCATGACCCATAAGATGTGATTCCAGCCACAAAAATTGCACGAGATCTGAAGAAGGCTATGAAGCCATGAAAACTGCATGAAATTGTGCAATACATCAGGTGACCTTCGTATCAGGAACCTAATTCAAGTATTCTTTATTAAAGGTGGAAGATGAATTGTCTCAAATGGACACTGAAGGAAGCATGCTTAGTGCACACTCATCCAATGAGTTTGGATGAACGTGGCATGGGGTTAGGAAATCGTTCTCTGTGTTGTTAATGTGCCAAGCCTCATTTGGGTCAGACGGGGTCAAGGATTAGAGAAACCATGAATCTTTTATATCTTGAATTTGGTAAGAGAAGGGATGCAAACCTTTGTTGCTAGAGCCTTTGGTCCAAATCATAAATGTCCAGAAAAGATTGAGGATTGTTGTTTTGCTGAAGATCATATTAATGATGCATGGAAGATAGAGCAATTAGTATCAGAAAAGAGGATTTTGTTGAAAGAAAGGAGGATGGACACCAAAGTTAAATTTTTTGTGGCTAGAATTATCAACTTGCTCAGTCGGGGTTATGACTCACTGCAAGCCTTTTTGCATAGAATGCAACGCTTCAAGGAAAGGATTAGGGGTTGTATTATTCCAAGATAAAAGACCCAAATTTTTTCTTAGAAAAACATTGGTGGATACATCTCTCACTTGTCTATATACGGACAAGAACATTTAGGTCTGGTCTTCGTAATTCAGCATTGTCATCTTTACTTGTTGAGACATAAGCCCCAAGCAACCTCCATGAACTCCCAACAATGTTGCGCTTCCAAGCCACCAAAGACCTTTCTTCCCTCACGAAACCAGAAGAAACAGGGCAAAACTTGCCATGTGAGCATCTCGTTGTCCAGCTCACAGTGCCTGTCGCCCAGTGAAGGTCTTCAAAAACACCAAAGTTGCTCTTTGAAGTGATAAGATGTGGGCACTTAACGGTGGCTCGCCTAGCGACAAAGAGGTGGCACCCAACGCCCTGGACTTGAAGAACTCCCCTTTTTGATGTTTCTTCTTGCTTCTCTGGGTTGCCAGGCTCTCCGGTTTGATAGAGGTTCTTCCTAACACAAAATTGGCATCAAAAAGAGGAGATTAGAGTATTATTTACATAGTGTAGCCCAAAATATAAATATATACAAAAGGAAGATAAAAGTGAGGATTTAAGCAAGTAACAGGCTAAAGGAGAGCTGATTTTGTCACTAAAATGAAGCTCAGACAATAGTAAGAATTAACATTATCAAACATCCTAAGATGGATACAAGTTTGAGAACACTCTTTTAGTTAGCTATGAACATCGACCTTGTTCTTTCTCATACATAGAAGACTTAGGATTGCTTGAAAGCATTGAGAACAAGTATTGTAAGCGTTGTGTCATTGTTGTTATCAACCTTCTTCACATACATCTTTAAATATAGCTAAAAATAAAAAAGCCATCACAAATCCTTTTTGGAGTTGTGGTAAGGTTTACAAGCCTTTCATCTTCTTTGGCTATTGTCTAACCACGTTCAAGCACTTAGACACATTAAATGCTTTTCATGCAGCATTAAATACATGTAGCCTCTTTTATGCACGACTTATCAATTCTAGTCAGATAGCTTCTTTTGACTTTAGCAAAATGCATGGGACCTGACATAGATGGTTGACTCTGCGGCACTAACTGTCCACCTTTTTAGAAAAGTTGTTTTCGGCTTTAAGCACTCTCTTCAAGAGATCTTGATGTTGACACTTCAAAGCAAGATTCTCTTGAAAGAAATGAAGAGACAAGCATTCCCTACACACAAAGTATAAGCATTTATAAATCTTTTATATCTACTATGAAATGCTTAAGGCTTATCATCTATTAGACAAGGTATATATATCATCTTTCCATGTAAAAGCTTACCAGATGAAGAGTACTAAGCAATGTGCTTTTATTTGTCAAACGAAGCAAATAGCACTTGCATTTGATGAGACCTTATACTTTATTGTTTAAGCACAGAAATCGAAACCAAATAAAGAAGGGTCTGTTGAACTTTGATCTAACAATTTTCATTGGTAAATCTAAAGGTTTTGATACTGTTTTGGTGGTGGTAGATAGGCCTAGAAAGTATGACCATTTTATTTTAGTTAAACACCCATAATTAGGTCAATCTATTGCTGTAATATTTGTTTAGAAATAATTTGATTTCACAGAGTGCAGAGTTCTATTGGAAGTGATCGTGACCAACTTTTATGAGTTTCTTTTTAACAGGAGTTATTCACGTTACAGGGAACGAAACTGAGGATGTTTAAGCACTATCATCCACAATCGGATGGACACACCGAGGTGTATAGAATAGGATCTCAGAAACCTATATATGCTGCTTTTTGTTGTGAGCAGCCAAAAGTTTGAGAATTTATCCCTTGAAAAGAATACTGGTACAATACTAATTTTCATAGTGTCACTAACTGTACTCCATTTGAGGTGTTATGGCCATTGTCCCCCTTCAAAGCTAGGTTTATACTTGGAGAAACGATGGTGGAACCTGTGCGCAGAACCTTACAAACAGCAGAACCTTAAAACAAAAGATGAGACTTTGAGACGACTGAAGTTTCATTTTCAAAGAGAACAAGCTCAAACGACAATTCATACTAAAGTTCATCACAAACCTTCCTAGATCAAACTAGGTGATTTGGTGCATCTAGAAATTTGGCCACATAGACAGAGTTGTGTCTAACAAGCTTCATCCCAAGCTGTCAACATGTTACTATGGATCATATTTAGTTCTTAAGCAATCAGTCTTTTAAATTACAAATTCCAACTCAAGCTCAAATGCATCTTATGTTCCATGTATATCAGCTCAAAAAGGAAATAGGGGATCATTCAGTGAAAGCTGCACTACCATTAGAATTGCATGGACATAAGTTTTAATTCTGGCTTACATTTAAGGCATCGAACGATCAGTCAAAATGATGAACTAGGACAAGTGTTAGTGCAATGGAAGGGGAAACATCTGAGGAATCCACATAGGAATACTGTACCAAATAAATTTCCTGATTTTAACCTTGAGAATTTTTTTTTTCCGAGGGTGGTATTGTTTGGCAAGAGCAAGCACAGCAAGTTGATAACTAGAGAGGATTGTAGGTTTATCATGGGAGGTTTAAAAGAAAAACTAAAAATACAATTGTGAGGTAGTTTGAGGCTAAGAGTTAGTTAGCATAAAGGAATCCTTTAATAGGAATCTTAGAGGGAAAAGAGGAGTTTTTTGAGATTTGAGAGACTTGTAATTGAAATGATCTAGTGGAAAGGACAGTGCTTCATGCTAACATTTTTATGTATGTTTGGTGAAATAAAGAAGTTTTTCTTTTCATTTTCTTTGAAAATAATGTTAATATCTAACAAAAACACTGGCTTGAGTTACTATCAGTAGAGGCAACAAGTCATGTTTATTGCTTCTCTTTCATGACAACATTGATGATGGATATGCTTAGACAAACTTTTCCATAAACACTTTTAATTATAATACATAAACTCATTTTAGCTTCTGGAGAACCTTATTACATTTGTTCTATTTTTCTCTCCTTGAAGTGCTTATGGAGAAACTTTTTCAGGCAAGCTTAACGTCTTTTATCATATTGTTTATTATATATATTGCATTATTTAAAAGGAAAATGCTGCACTTTTGAAAAACCAAATAATTGCAATAGTTTGCTAAAACAGAGTATGATCGACCTCTTTTGACAAAACTCATTATCAAGATAGCTAATATGTGAAGGTTGGATTTGCTAATTAACGTAGAGACACGTCTTAGCTGCCCCCCATCTGCTTGAATATCTTCACAGCCACCCAAAAATTGTTATGCTAATAATGAAGGGTAACATTGAATTTTCGTATGTAGAACTACCTGCTCATATACTTCAATACACTCAGTATTTCTAATTTATTTTTCTCATAAATGCTAGAGACATGCCCTGGCACTTGATATATTTATTTCAAGGCTTAACCTTATCAGCTTGTGGTGCAAAAGATGATACACTTTGTTTACATGTTGGAAAAATACTGTTGTTTGTCATTGATGATCAATTTCTGAGTTGATTTCTCTTTCAGGTAGTGACGAGCATCTTGAAAGGAAGATTCTAGATCCTGAACGCTTAAGCAGGGTGAAATCAATTTTTGGCAACCTTTCTGAAACCATTCAAACATATGGTCCTTGGGCTTCTGCATGGGTAGGAGAAGCTGGTGGGGCATACAACAGTGGTGGCAATCATGTATCTAATACTTTTCTTAACACCTTTTGGTAGGTGATATGGTTGTCAATTCCTTCCATCATTTTCTTTTCCTCTTCTTCATAACTGAAGCACAGATTATGATGTTATATTTAGCAAAAACAATTACTAGTGATGTGATTCTTTGTAAGTTTTGAAATTGAAATGACTTAGGTACTTAGATCAACTTGGAATAGCATCCAGCTACAACACTAAAGTCTATTGTAGGCAGACCCTAATTGGAGGGAACTATGGACTTCTCAATACCACCACCCTCACTCCCAATCCTGATTACTACAGGCAAGTACATATAGAAAATTGCAAAAAAGAAAATAGGAATACCTTTTTTTTTTCTTGAAGGTCACTTGAAGTTTTATGCTATCAAGTTTGAGCATATCTAAACCTGTTTTCTGGTTTTGTTCCTAAACAGTGCACTTTTGTGGCATCGATTAATGGGAAAGAAGGTTCTTGCAGTTTCAAGTGATGTTTCTTCTCCCTTTTTACGTGCTTATGCCCATTGTTCAAAAGACAGAGTAAGTTCCCTAATTTATTTCAACTTGGATAGCTATTGAATTCATTACTATCTGGATTGCTATTCTATATATGATATTTTTAATAGCATTCCAACTACCATAAAATCAAACATGATATAATATCATATCAAGCTTAGCACACTTACACCTGATATTTAAATTTAACCGTTAGAGTCAAGAATATGTCACATGAAGTTATAGGCTCAAAAGTTTTTAACAAATTGAATTTTAACCCATCCACACAATAAAATCTTTGATTCCTTGTTTTGATGGTTTTTTATTATTAGAATTGGAGAAGTTGAGGAAATGATAAATAAAAGAACGGTTTAGTAAAATATGAATCTGTATTTCTGATAAGTTCTGAGTACAATTAATTCAACTAAAACAGAAACACTTAAGTCTATATAAAATAGTCTGTGAACCAGAAAAAGAAGAGACAGCAGTTATGGAGAGTTACCAAAACAAAGGAACTGCCATAACTTACAAAACACCATAGCAACTGCCTAAAAACAGAAAATAAACTAACTATAGTCTGTACATTACATAACAGAAAAAGAGACCAACTAAATACAACTCTAGTAGTTATATACAAAATTGTAATGAATGTGGGAAAATTTGTGTAGAGGTGTGACTCTGTCACTCTTATATACTAGAAATTCTTTTTAACTGAAATTTGCTAAGACCTGAGCTTTATATTCTGAGTTAACATTCTATGAGGCATTAGAAGTATATATTTTGATTCAGTATTTTTTTAGCAAATTTCTAGTTCTTATCAATTTCATTCTACAGGTTGGTGTGACATTACTTCTAATCAACTTAAGTAATGAGACACGATTTACTCTCACTATTAGAAACCCTGTGAGTGCAAGTATTGAAAATGAAGTGGCCACAAACATTCATAAGGAAAACTCATTCTTTGATAAACTGAAGAAGACATTTTCTTGGGTAGGAACAAAAGGGTCAGAGGTCACATTTAGGGAAGAGTACCACTTAACTCCAAAAGATGGTTATCTGAAAAGCCAAACCATGGTTCTTAATGGTATTCCACTGGAGTTAACAGACCAGGGAGATCTTCCAAAATTGGATCCAGTGAGTAGTAATGTGAGGTCTCCAATATACATTACTCCATTGTCCATTGCATTTATTGTATACCCCAACTTTGATGCTCCAGCATGTGCTACACAGAGAAAACATTAGTTGAAGGTTTCTATAGCAAATAACTTGGCACTGGGACTAATGCAATTTCAAGCTCATGGTAATTGTATGTACTGAGCTATTATTGGCTTCACATGAAAGCTACAACCTTGCAATAATTTAGATTTGAAGGCACATGCAAGTTGTATCATTTAGTTGTAAGTAAACTGTTTGATAAAATTTAGTTTGAAATCCAATGATAAAGAAGTGATTTTGTTTCACTCTTAGTTAGGAAATCCTATTTAAGTTCATTGGAGGACATCAACATGGTTGACAAATAATTGTCTTTTTAGTGTGGTTAAGAGTTTGTATTCAAGTTTAACTATAAAAAAATTAGATTGATTTTTTACTCTCTTGTGTGGATTCTCTTAGATTAAAAAAATAATCTATTACGGACATAATGAATGGAGATTGAGCTAAATGTACTATTGGTCCTTAAAAATGTTATGTGATTATGTGTTCTTTTGAAAGATTTGTTCATTAATTCGCATATTAGCTCTTTCGGGGAACTAAAAGTCAGTATATTTCTATAATAACTCACTTTCGGAGTTTGAAAATGAATAAATTTTTGGTTAATAGTATTTATGATTTTTATATTTATAATAATGGTCTAATATTTTATTTTCTATAATATTAGTTTTAACTTAATATGGTTATTTTATTTTTTTTCAAATGATTTAATATGATATTTTTTGTTAGATTATTATTAGTGTCAGTTTTTCCATTTTGTTTCTCGGATTGGACAATAAACACTTAAAAAGAGTGTGATTATAGTAAGAGATGTGAATTCATCATCTTCTAAACGACGTTAATACTATTTAACGGAAGAGAAATTGAGTGATTTTAAAAAAAAATAAAAATTACATTGAGTAAAATTAAATAGAGAAAAAATATTAAAATATTACTAGAAATATAGGACTAAAAGTGCTATTAAGTTAAAAAATATATTTTGGACTGTACAAGAATATATTTTTTATTTTATATTTTGAAATGTGTAATTTAAAAATAAGATTAATTATGACGTAACAAACTGTATGTTATATCACCTTTATATCTATATTTTTTATTTTCTATTTTGAAAACTGAATACAAAATTTATATATTTGGAATGTAAATTATGTTATATAAATTTTAGATTCTACAAATTTTATTTTGTATTCCAATTATATGTTTTAATATATAAATTTAGAATCATCTAATCCGGCTTGATTCAATCTAGCTCATCATGGGTTAGTCACTTAGTAAGTCAACCCAACTGGGTTTACTTATTAGCAAGTTAAAAAAATTTGAATCACAGATTGGTGAGTTAAACGAGTTGGCTCACTAGTTTACTTAATTATATTTTTTTTTAAAATAAAAACTTTTTAACTTTTTGTAATTCAAATCTAAATAAATTTCATCCTAAATTGACGTTAAACTCCAAATACAATTAAAAAAAAATCACACAATCCAAACATAATCCAAAAACAAGCACAAAAAAAATTACATTTTTTATAAACTCAACCCAGCTCGAATCCGTGATGAGCCGGATTGGTGCACAATTTACAACCCATTTTGACAGCATTAATAAATTTTATATTGTAAATTGTAATACAAATGCTTTTTTTATGTTATATTTTGAATTATATATCTCATTATAATTTATAATACAAATTTGTATTTTGGAACGTAGAATTTAAAATACAAATTTGTATTCTAAATTATTCATTCTAGAAAGTCTGTGTATTACATAATACGAAATTAAAAATCCTAAATAAATTTGAAATGTTTAAGTTTATCAAGATGCAGGTTGAAATTATGGAAGTACAAAAATTAGTTGCCCTATATATGGGCTCATGAAATACCGAGCTCAGTATAAACCAAGAAGGTATGATGTTAAATTTTCTATGTTAAGATGTTAGATCAGCATTAGTATGGTTTAAATTTGAAATTCGGAAATTTATCGCAACAAGTTAACAAATATAATCCATCATTCAGATGGAATACCAATAAGAGAATTGATTCGAATTTCTAAACAAACCAAAGCACTGTTATGCCAAAACAAAAGGAGAAATAGAACCAAGAAACCAAGAACTCTTGATAGTTAAGAAAAACTCTTCAACACAAAGTATTACTTTTTGTGACGGAAATACGAACTTCTTGGTATAAATATACGAGTTATATAGAATGAATCATGCCCGGAAAAGGTAATATTGGAATCATAAATAATCTCACAAATCAATCAATACTATATATATATTTCAAAAGCGGATTGTACATTACTATATTTGAAACCAGTATCCTGGAACATGGAAGCTCCTTTAATTGAAAAATGCAAAGTAAAAATCAGTATCAGTCTCATGGCATACACCCTATTTTCCAAGCAAACGACGGCCACGTTGATTAGCACCATTCACACGGACGACCAACTTATCCATATCATTTTCAAAACCACCCAAGGCATCCTTATGCCTGCAACATTACCAAAACCAGTATAAATTATGACATCTTGAAATAAGTGAAACGGTTCTGAATAATCATTAACTAGGAGTACTTCCTTAGCAAACATTGTTGCCAGTGTCAAAGAATTTATGTTTGGTAAAATTAGAGAGATCGATCATAGAAACGAATAAACTTACTTCTCAAGTTCAGATCCCATGTCAATGGCCATGTCTTTCAGTTCTCCCAAGAGGTCACTTATATC
Organism: Vigna radiata var. radiata; assembly: GCF_000741045.1. Taxonomy (NCBI): domain Eukaryota; kingdom Viridiplantae; phylum Streptophyta; class Magnoliopsida; order Fabales; family Fabaceae; genus Vigna; species Vigna radiata. Next base: position 11,517,810 of record NC_028353.1, read on the forward strand.
TGACAGTGCATCGTCTTGCTTTCTCTTTTCAACCTGTTCAGGACATTCTAGTCATTAGCTGAATTCGATGTTGAGAATTTTTTTTACAATATTATACAAGGTAGAGCAGAAAGTCACAGCAAAAATTAGTATCCAGAGTGTACTAATATTGACTATAGAATAAGATGGTTTATGTGCTGAAATAGTTGCAAAACTGTCAGTGTTTTTAAATAAATGGTTGGCTTCAAATATTAAGGACAAGCAGAAGCAGAACAATACTACAAGAACACATATTCAGATATTAATCACATTTCACAGCACTAAGAAACTGAAGCTTTGTCATGCTCAGCACTTCAAATGACTTCAACATGAACCGTTAAATCTTCAATAAATCAATACGAACCTCAACTTTTTCAAGCGCATTTGTTGGCTCAGAAGGTGTTGCCCGTGACTTCGATTGGCCTTTAGTGGCAGAAGTCAATCCTAATTTCTCTCTTTGCTCCAAGTGATTGCCCTTTCTTCTCACAGGATCATCTATATCGTGAAGCACATAACAAATACAATTATCACAACCAAAATCAGTTGATATTAAAAAGATGAAAGGAGAGAAAATACTAACCTCCAAAAACAACTGGGCCAGTTATCGCACCCGTCTTTTTGGGTTTCCATGTTTTGGAAAACATGCCACCAAGACTTCCCAAAAGTTTTTCTCCCTGGAAATACATCAACGAAACAGTCAAAAGAGTAGTGCAGAATACCAATTGAAGCAGCAAAAATTTCTTTCAGAAGATGAAGAAGCTGTGACTGAGAAAATAACAAGATCAATACCCGACTCAGATCATGATCAATATCAGCGGCAACATGGTGGCTCCTTGTAATCTGCTCCCCCTGTTGGTGCAGCATCACCAGAGTCTTTGTAGCATCCTCTCTCATTTCCTCAGCGATCTTCAAACAACTGTTCACTGATTTTGTGGTCTCTTCAGCCTTGTAAACGGCATAGTCCTCCAATTCCTGGACAGATTGACTCTCCAACCCCCCAGAGTCGCGGAAATCGTTCTTATACCTATTTCTATGTGCAGAAGAAAGGCCATAGGAAGATGATGAAGAGTGGCCACTGACTTCAACATCATCATCAAAGGGGTTGGTGTTGGTTAAAGTCTTCTTAGAGGAATTATACTTTTTATCTTTTGATTCTTTATCAGAATCAAAGGGGCTATGAACAGGACCAACAGAGCTAGGTTTAGCCTCTCTCAACGGAGTTTTCTTTGAACCAAACATCCTCTCTCTCTCTCTCAATGATCTTGTGTATCAATTTCACCCCGGGAAGACAAACAAGGAAAAATCCAAAGATCAAAATCAAGTTCTATAGCAAGAACCCTCTACTCAAAATTGAATTTTGAAATTACGATGAATCCAAATTCATAGAATTTATGCTGAAATAATCAAAATTGCAGACAAAACCGAAGGAGAGTCAAAAAATTGAAAGTGGAAATAAATTAAAAAAAGATAGAAAGAATGGCTAAAACAGAAGGTAGAAGGAGAAAGGAAGAGACTTTGGTACCTGCAGAAGAAAATGTAATCAGACGAAAGAAGGAAGGAAGTGAAGACAACGAATTTAAGGTTAAAAGCGTTGGATGGTTTCAACGCGGAAGCTCTGCAAAATCGCGTTGAAAATTCACTGTTGCTCTCCTGATAAATGCGCTTGTTTGAATTAATATTATATTATTATTGCATTACATTAATCTTATCAACAAATACTTGTCAATTTTCTTACACCATGCTCTTTTCTATTCATCCTTATACTTTCAAATTGGTAAATTAAATATTTCAAGTTTTAAAAAAGTGATTTTAAATATTTTATAATTGAATTTAATATTTACTGACAAATTTTAATCATCACAAAGTTCATAAAAGAATTAAATTTATATAAATGATATGTGTTCTTTATTATACTTGAATTTAATATATAGTAATGATTTTTTTTCTTACCATAGAAGGATTAAGTATACATACTTTTAATGTTCTAGATTTAATTAATCTAATTTTAAAGTATAGGAAGTAAAATTAAGTTTGATATAAAAAAGAAAGGCAAAAAACGTATTTGAATCCATTGAACGAAGGTCATAATTTTTTTTTCTATTAGTTCTTTTATTTATTAGAGAAAAAAACATTCAAGTATATTCATTTTCATTTAAAACTAAAGTAATGATAATAATATTGGAAAAGTAATATTATTCATTTCTAATTTATTTATTTACTACTTTATTAAAAGAAACAAGTTCATAATTCCATAATGTTATAAAAAAGGATAAAATATGAAACTTCAGTTAGTTTGTAAATAAATAAATAAAAATATATATATATATATATATATATATATATATATATATATAAGTATATGGTGAAGTTTTTGAGTTAGTTTATATATAACTGAAATGTTTTGTAGTTTATTAAATATCAATAATTTACAATTATATTAATTTACAATTGTTGAAATATTTTCTTTAACATGTTTTTAGTCAATTTTTTTCCTTTTGAATTAATCTACCATGGACCTTGTAAGAGGTAAGTGGGTGGATGCCATCTTAGACTAAATGTCGTAGATCATTTCCTTATTTTTGCTTATAATAAAATTGTCTATAATTAATGTCACGTGTTTATATTTTGAAATTATTTTTTCCCAATCAATACAGTTTAATTTTTTTTATTATATATTTATATTTTATTGTCCAAATAGAAGCTTTTATCTTTTTTATATTTCAACTTTCCTTTTCGAAAATGAAGGGATTGTATTTTACAAAATAATTAATGCATATGTTTATATTTATTATAATAATAAATATTTCTTATCATAATTTTTATTTTAAGCGTGTTTTAATTTTTATTAAGTGCACACTTTTCTTTTGCAACATATATGTCTGTAATTTCATTTAATATAGACGTAGTTAGTGTTATTAAATATGAATATGATTATCATAAATTATATTTTGACACAATTTTTTATATTTATTTGATATTATTATTTTTTATTTTATATTTAAAAAAAAATACAAAATTTTACTCTTATAATTATTTTATTATTGTAATATGTATTAAATGAATGTAAATATGTACTACTTTACTATTAGTTATGATTAAAAAAAATTGATTTGTATAAAAGAAAAATTATATAAATTTACGAATTTTTAAAACGTATGGATTTTCAAATTGATTAAGTGTGAGATCAAATATGAGTTGTTAGTTATGTAAGAATTATTATTGTTGTTGGAAAACACTTTAATATAGACTCTTTCCATGTTTATGTTTAGAAAATAATGAAAAATTTGATTTAAACAAATATCTAGGCTCAGTAATTTAATTTTTATATTTCGATACGTGATTTGTTTTGATTTTTATATTTGTAATTAAGTTTTAATATTTTTAAAAACTATCAATTTTATCTTTTATGTTAAATTGACTTTAACTCAATTTCAAAGGTGATATCATTTTAGTATAATAAAATGTAGGTTTAAATCTTTTTTGGTCCCTAAGTTAAGTTCTGATGTTCAATTTAGTCTCAGCTTTTAAAAATGTCAACCTTTAGTCCCTATGATATGAAAAATGTATCAAACCAGCCCTATTCGTTAACAAATCACAAGTTTTTCATTAAGTGATTTGTTGTTCATAACACCTTCCCTAACACAAATCATAAAATATTAGATACCTAGGTATGAAAACTTGTGATTTATTGTTCATTAAGTGTTGTTGTCATGAGGACTGATTTGATACATTTTTTATATCATAGGGACTAAAGGTTGACATTTTTAAAAGCGGAGATTAAAATAAACATCAAAATTTAACTTAGAGACCAAAAATGGATTTAAACCTAAAATGTATAATTAGTAATTTTATTCATGTATTTAAGTCTATCATTTATTTTTGTTTTTATATTTTTTTTATTTAATTGAGTCCCTATATTATTTATATAAAGATAATGTGATCTTTTTAATGAAATCAATATTAACATCGTGAGGAGGTGACTACATGTGAGTCCAAATCCTCTTCTCTCTCAACCTCAACAACTCCATCTTCTTTGACAACATAATTTTATGAAGATTGACTCTTTTAGGTTCAAGATTACAAATACAAGATCTTTATTTATTTCTACTTCATTATCAAAGATTAACACATGAAACCCAATTGTGATTTTTACGTTCATTCCTAGGATCTATGGAAGACAACACTAACAAAAAAATTGGCAACATTGTCAACATATAAAAAATATAAGGTCGGAAGAAAAATATAAAGACTAAATTACTAATTAAATATTTTATTATTGATAGTGGCCACCTTCCAAACAATGTTAGAGTCAACTTAATGAAAAGGACCATATTAACTTTATTTAACAAATATTGAGATTCAATTGAGTAAAAGACAAATGTAGAGACCGAAATAAATCAAAGACTTGAATATAAGAATCAAATTACTAATTAACTCAGTATTTTAATATTTATTTAATTACTTATTATAAAAACCAAGAAAACATAAAAATGGAGATAAATTTTGTTCCTAAAGTTTTTTTTTTTAATATTGTTTGAAAAGTGTTTCAATTTTATACTTAGTTTTGCAAGAATTAGAGTCGCCAAAATGGGTCACAACCCGCAAGCCAACCCGGCCCACCACGGGTTCAGGCTGGGTTGGGTTTGAAAAAATTGAATTTTTTTTTGCGGGTCAAATTTCAACCCGGCTCATTTAAACCCGGCTCATGTGGGTTGAACCCGTGGTGGGCCGTTGGCCCACCAACCCACCTACCTAATTTTATTTTTTTAATTTATTATTTTATTTATGAAACTTATGACATATAAGAAACTTATTTGTATGTTTTTTGTGTTTGTTTTTGGATGACATTTGAATTATATTGTACTTTTTATTATTATTTTGAATTGTCTTCAGTTTAACATCATTTTTTAGGAGTGAAATTTGTTTAAATTTGAATATAGAAAGTTTGTAATCGTTTTTTTTTTAAATTGTAATTAAATGGGCTAGTGAGTCAACCCATGGTGGGTCGAGCCGGGTTTAGATTTTTCTGACTCGCTAATAAATGAGCTGGGTTGGGTTGATTCATTAAGTGACCAACTCGTGGTGGGCCTGGCCGGGTCGAGCCGGGTTACCCATTTTGACAGCTCTAGCAAGAATGTTAAAAAAATATATAAAAAATCATTACTGATGGTTGGTGAGATTAAGAAGTTAAAGAATCATATCCAGACGTATTAATTTGGCCAAACCTACATGGCTTGGTCTTGGCTCACATGGTCTAAACAAAAAAGCCCACAGGACCACAAAGTCCACATATAAAACGACCTACATAAGAAAAAAACTCACAAGGTCAAAATAACCCTTAAAGCCATATATATAGACAAGCTTATGTAAATTAATCAAAGATCAAGATGGATATATAGAGTTTGATAAAAACTTGGGTTGACTTAGCTCTATCCTCGTTGCAAGCTGGCTTAGTCGGACCATTCAGGTTGAGTCAGCTCGAAACAAACTCGAATTGACCTAGCTCAACATATGACAATTTTGATAAACTATCAATTTGTTTGAAAACTAAAAATGTTGTCTACGATTAGTTCATAATTTGTATAAAGTAAAAATAGAAAATAAAAGTAAAATAGATAAAATTTTAATAGTTTTATGTTGATTTATATTAACATAATATTATGTCTAATTTTTTATTGCTTATTAACATACGTAAAGGTCCTTTTTGTGTTAGTCTAAGTTCAACTAAAAGGTAATAATTGAAACATGAATATTGTTCAATGTCACCATGTTAGAGCTGGAAAATATATCTTAATTTGATAACAACTAGTTATCCCAAGTATGTTAACCATAATAAATAATATTAAGTTTTGACAGACTAACCATGTCCTTAAGGACAAAAAATCATTTTTCAAAACTTAAGTCACTAGATTATCTATAAGACTACTTAATCAATTATATGTTCTTCGATAAATATAAAGAGATAAGATCTTTAAGTAAGACACAAAACAATACAAAATACGATTCCTTTTAAAATTGTTAGACCATTTAATGCTAGTAGAGTTGACTTGTGTATTTTGAAGTTGATTTTGACACAACAACATAACTTACAATCAAAGGACTTTACACATGTATGCTAAAAATAGGTTTATGAGAAAACAAGCCAAAAACATAAGGATGGGGATTTAAATTTTTTTTTCAAACATTTTGCAAATTTTGCAATGTATCATATGATGACGCATAATTAGACAATAGTTTTACTTAAGAGACAATATGCCAAAAATCTTTTCTAACACTTGGTTCATAAAATCCCTTTTCTTTCATTAATGAGGAACTATGTTTCTTTTTGTTCATTGAGGAACTTCACTTCAAATTCATTTTCAAGTATTCATTTATTCATTCATGAATTTAGATATACATTAAATTTTTTCCATACAATACAAAATATTTATCTCTTCTTTAAAGGAACATATTGATAACTAACATGACTTATCAGACTTCGGTTAGAGAACTTTTAATCAAATTATAATCAAACATAAGATTATATGAGATAGATAGTCTTTTTCGAATTGACAAAGGCATGTCAAAATGTGTATTGACATGAAACAACTTTAGTGTATCATTCAAAAGATCTTGATGTTAACATGTGTTTTGCGAGATCTTGGTAAACACGAAGATAAGAACATTCTATATAGCACATAATAAACTCATAAATTTTTTTGTTAAATACAATATTACCTTAGAAACTGAGTGTTATGTTGTTTATGAGATGAAACATTTTACATCTCTCATGATCTTTTTAAAAGTCATCATCTTACAAAAAAAAAAAATCATGTTTATTCTTAGTTGTTTAATAACACTTAATCAAATCAATAAAAGTATATTGTGTAAAATCTTATTTTAATAGTATACAACTACTAAAAGAGACATCACACATAAACAATTGAAAGAATAAATAATTCCAAAGGAATATGTATATAAGACTATTACATATATCTTATACATAACTATAACTCTTGAAATTTTTCTCGTCCAGTAAGACTAACCCCTCGCCTAACGAAATAACATGAAACTAATTCCAAATCTGATGCTCAATAGTATCCTGTTACTGCTGAGTAGCATACCATTTGCATTTTTATTTTTATTATTATAATTTTTAATTTATTTGTTAAGAACAACTATAACATTTTCATCCGTTTTGATTTTATTGTCTTTTTTTTTATCTATTTATTCAATATATTTTTATTTCTTCGTCTTATTTTTAACACTAGTAAATTTTACTACTCCCATTATATTTATTCTCTTTTAAATTATTTTTTGTTTCTTCTTTCTTTTCGTAAATTTCATTCTTAAAAGGGTGGAAAGAATTCTTAGAAAGAGACAATAAGTTAAAACTAAAATTGAAAATGAACTTTAGTGTAATTAGGAAGATTTTAAAAACCATACATCATCATATTAAATGCATCTCAAATGTTCAAAGATTGCAAGCACTCTAACATGAATGACAAGTTAAAATTTCCCTGAGAAAGAACTATTCTTATAAGATGTATAGCTAGAAGGCGGTTAAAATAAAAACAAAAAAGAGTGGACCTGTTTATTTTAAATTTGAATTAAAAATTTTCCTAAAAATTATTTATATTTTGTTATAATACTTCACAATCTGTTGTACTTTCAAATTTGAACTAAAATTTTTACTGAAAATTATTTATATTTTATGTGATAAAACATTCCATAATTTTTTATTAATGGATAAAATTGAAAAACAAAAATGTGAATATAAAATGGTAAATTTTCTTTGTATATAATATTATATATATATATATATATATATATATATATATATATAAATATAAATAAATCATTAAACATTTATTTAAAGATTTATATTTGATTAATATTTCTTCTGTAAAGTTTAGTTTAAAATGTTACATTTTAAAAATGAATAATTTTAAAATACAATTTAATCTGAAAAGAGAAATTCTATTACTCATTTTACCGTTTATGAATTAAATTAACTGAATCTAATAAGAAACTTCAATAACAGGATATTCAAAATTGTTTACTCCAGTGTTAATAACATAAATAAACAATACTTTTATACTATAATAATTACTTTATTTATTAAATACAGATTATATTAAGTGTGATAATATCTTTTAGTATTGTATTAATTGAAAATAGCATAATTATTAAATGTATTAAAAGCACGATTCTTCATAAATTTATATATATAATATTATTATTTCATAAAATTTAAAGAGTTGAGGAGAAATAAATATAAATTACAAAATTTATCATTTAATAATTTTTTTTGATGAATTTAGCATAAGGAATAGTTGTTTGAGGAGTTGGGTTGCTTCATCAAAATGAAAACTACTCTATAATGATGTTTTGAAAATTTCATACAACTTTCTACTTAAGCCAACATACCAAAAAAATTAGAGGTGCTAATAATAACACGAGATAAATATTTAATATTATAAGTTATTTTATTCATACAACATTTTTTTTTCTTTCCTTGTCTTGTTTATTTAAATAAATTTAATAGATTTAAATTTGAGATAATGTATTCTTTCAAATCACTTATAGAGAACAACAATTAATCATTAAGATATAGTTTCATAGTATGTTTTGTACGATGTAATTTAAAAGAATAATTTATTTATTTAATAAATTTAAAATTAAAATAATAAAATTTGAATATGTGCTACACATGTGTGTTATTTTTTCTATAAATAACAAAAAAATTATAAAAATAAACATAAATAATTTTTACAATAAAAAATATTTTTGATTACGTCGTACATAATTCTTTATTATAAATAATTATTTCAGTTTAAAAAGTAGTTAAATTTTATAATAACGGTAAAATAAAAAAATAATTAAATTTAAAATGAAAAAAATTAATTTAGAAAATATTTTTTTATTAATGGATAAAATTGAAAAACAAAATGTGAATACTAAAAGGGTAAATTTTCTTTATATATATATATATATGAAAAAAATAAATTATTAAAAATTTATTTAAATATTTAAATTTGATTAATATGTTTTTGTAAAGTTTAGTTTTAAAATGTTACATTTTACAATGAATAATTTTAAAATAAAAGTTAATCTGAAAGGAGAAATTCAATTACTTATTCAAAACTAAAATATTTTATATTTTAACTAATCTATTCAAATAAAATATTTAGAAAATGAAGAGAATTCAATTGCAAACAATTTCAATATATCATACATTTCAATTTTAGAATTGTAATTTCATTGTCTAAAAATAATATATGCTAGAAAAATATACAATATATAGATATGTTACTTGGTTTGTCTATCTTCCATCACATCTTGTTAAAATATTTGTGAAAAGAATTTAGAAAACACAATTTAACTTTTTTCTTAGTATACCTTGTTGCCTTTATAGTTTTGTAACATAGCTCAATGATTTAACACGTTATAATGTTATAGAGAATTGACTTATTATCGAAAGAGCTTCAATTGCAAGATCATTATTTTCCATTTTGAAAATGATTATCCTACAAGAGGCATAAGATGTAATTGTTCACAGTATTGTAAACCTAATAATAATTTTATACTTGTAGTTCCAATTTTACTACAAAAGAGTATATATATACTTATAGATTTTGTTAGAAGTGAGTTTTTAGGCTTAACTCAATCTCACAAAACCGGTTTTTACCATGGTATCAGAGTCAGGTTTAGAGTCTATTTTAGCGAGTTCTAAGTTGGTATTTCTGTTTCCTCCTGTTGTCGGACCGCTATTGGATCACCTAATTTCTACTATCACGCACAAGATGTCTATATCTCGGCGTGAAGGGGGTGTGTTGGAAGTCCCACATCGACTAGAGATAAGGCTAAATTATAATATATAAGTGAGGTGCAAACTTCACCTTATAAGCCGATTTTGTGGGATTGAGTTATGTTTAAACTCATTTTCTAATAGATTTGTTAATAATATTGTCTCACTTTTTTCATTTTTCACTTACATATAAAAAAGTTTGGTAATGTATTTCAATTACTAATTTTAGTCATTCTTTTGTTGGAAATATTCGTAAATTAAGTTGGTTTAATAATCTTGATATTAAACTAAACAAAAATCCATATATATTAGGAAAGAGATATGATACTTATGACCCACTATACTCATGGGACCAGGTGGATATTCAGAGCCAAGCTTTTTCAAGAACAAACTATAATATTATGAAGAATTTGTGGGATATTGTAATAAGGAAAGGGAGCCATTAAAAGAAAAGATTTTTTATTTTTTTTACTTTATCCTTTTCAAGCATTTTTCCCAATTATAATGGAGCAAAATAGAGCATTGTTTGGGTTAGATAAATGAAAAAAAAAACATATATCATTATATTATATGAAGGTCTTATGTAATAAAGAAAGTGACATCACTTCATTTAAGAGTTCTTGGAGTTATATGAATTTTTGGTCCATACCATCCTTCTCAAACATTTTTTTTTTAAAACAAGTTATATTAACTAATCTAATAATTTTGGATTTCTTAATCAATGTTGTTGTTTGAGAAGTAGGAAATGGTAAAAAAATTTCATAAATATTAAGTAACTCTTAAAAAGCAAATGTCTTTTCTTCATTCCAAAAGTCCTTTGTGTCATATAATATATTGAATGTTTTAACCCATTTTCTATAATCAAACAATGCTTAATCTCATTTTGCCCTAATATAATTTGAATGATTTTGCTAGAGGAAAATATGTTTGAACCAATAGTTTTGAAAATCTCAACTTTGATTGCTCCATTGATTTTCCTACACCATGGAAATATGCCACTTGTATCTCATAATATTATTTAGAAAAAGATGGCTATGAACATCCAACTAGTCCCAAAAATATGAAAGCCCTAAGTATCATATTTTATCTTCCTTAAAGGAATTTTGATTATGTTTAAGATCAATTAAACAACTTAATTTACATGTTATGTGAACAAAAGTAATGAAAACCCATAATTGAAATACATTACCAAAATAATAATAATTATATATAAGAAAAATAATAAGACACTAGAATTATAACTTTATTAATATGCAAGCCCCTTTATATTATTGTAATAAAATTAATTATTTATACAAAATATTGTTGATTTTATACTTTAGTGACAAACCCTTTTAAAATTTTTTAAAATTTTGAAAGACAAGGATAAAAAATATATTAATTACCAACAACTTAAAAAATATATTTACCTTCTCAGTTAGATCAGCAACTTCTTGAACAATAAGCATGTTCTTCAAATCTCATCAAGATCTCAACCTGTTTAATTATGATCATACTAAAACATATTAGAGTACACTTGCTTATTTTATAATAAAAAAATATAACTAGGAAGTTAGTTCTATAATATGGGTTAAAACATTAGGAGAATCAAAATCACATCTATAAAATTTGTTTGAAGATTCACAATTTCGTCAAATGAAATATATTAATATTAGAATTTAGAAAAGTTCATGTCACTATTATATGAGAACTTAGATATAAATATTTAATATTGCATTACAAGTAAAATCACTATCATGTTAATTTCACTATTAAAAAGTGTAGGTAGCATTTTTTTTTCTTTCTTTTCAATTGAACTTTATTGTTAAGTGTCTTTCATGGATGTGTTTCGAAAATAATGAATATGAACAAAATCAGGGAATAATAAATTGTGTTCTATATGGACACTTACTTCCTTTTAATATTTCTCTTAAGTTTCTGCTAAAAATCATATGAAAAAAAATGAAATAATTAATTTATGGATTATCGAAACTGATAACAAAAGTTGGAAAAAGTCAAATAAGATTTAAAATTTCCACTTGCTTGTAAAACTCAGTCAAATACCTAATCAAATCAAATTCATCCAAGTGTTAGTGCACTAGATGAAACCCAAAAATTTTGGACAAATTTAAAATCTATACCTATTGATAGTGAATGCATATTTTTAGAATTTGTAATTAATGATTAAATCATAAAAAAATTAGAGATACACACAAAAAAAAAATAGGGATCTGGGTTGTAAGAAAAAAAATATTGAATAAAGAGAAAATTACATAATCAACCAATTAGATTTAAAACCATAAAAAAATCTTGATACTTTTTATGAAAGAAACTATTTCATAGTATGATTGTAAACATTATATCATACCACAAACTAGTGACGGATTTTGAAAAAAAAAATATTTGAGGGTGTGAAAAATTTTCTAAATTTTTAGAAAGTCAAGTATATAAAATATATTAAAATTAAAAAAATGAAAAGAAAATTAGAAAAAAACAACAATATTTTTACACAACACAATATCACTTCCGTGACAAAAGAAATTTCTTCGATTCAATTATGGATGGATTTGAAACACATTTTTACACAGTTCACAATGATCTATCCTAAACCAAGTGAAGAAAAAAATGGTTTTATCTAAACAATTTTGGTTGAAATGATACCATCTCCTTTGATCCAAAAAGGGGTCTCATTTTAACTTTTCTAGAACGAATATGCAAAATTGAATGAAATCATAAACTGTACAAGTTTAAACCAAAGAATTAAACATTATAGAATAGAAAATGGAAGAAATAATTTGATCAATTTAAAAGATCCAAACAATTTTGCTCATGGGGGGCTTTTGTAAAAGATGAAAATGAAAGAGAGTATTTTCTAGGAGTGAAAGCAAAAGCTATGGAGAAAAGAAAATGGATCTTCACAATCAAAGAGACATTAGAATGTAAATGAAATCAAGTGTGAGGGAATGTTGAGAGAGATGAGCCTTTATAAGGTAGATAGATGTATGAAGTTTAGGGTTTGTGAGAGTTTGTTTTCAGGAAAATTTTGCATAAAAAGAAAAGAAAATTAATATTTTTATAACATTAAAATTAATATATTTATTATTAAAGTGATGGAATGTAAATCTTATTAATTTCATTAAATCAATTTGGTAAGTTAAGGTTAATTTATATATGTATAGAATAATGATATTTAGACAACATTTTTTTGACAACATTTGAACATTGATTAGGTGTCAATATGTGATTGGTCAAAAATTACTCCACAATCAATAATAATAATAATCATAAACACTAATGTGGAGTAATTTTTGACCAATCACAGATTGACACGTAATCAATGTTCAAATGTGGTCAAAAAAATGTTGTCTAAATATCATTATCTATATGTATATATATAAGCATATTTATATTTATATTTATTTTTGAATTTATAGAAACACATATATAAGTAAATTATAATGTCGGTTTCAGTTGAATTGGTCATGTTTCTTAAGTAAGGTTTCAGATATTTTGTTTTTGGATGAAAGGAATATCTAAATAAATTATGATTGAAATGCAGTCAAAAGCTAAATCAGGCACAAAGTTAATAAACATGATGGGTTAAATTTATAATACAACCAAGTCTTAAATGTACTATTTATTAATTATTTATATATTCATTTATGATAGCATCAATATATATTAATAACAATATTTAAATAAATATCATTTCTATCCTATATTAATTACTTTATTTATTAAATATAAGTAATATTAAATAAATCTTCTTAAAATAATTCTCGTATGAACTGTTTCATCAATCAATTGTAATATTTAATTAACATTAATGATATTATTAATTATTAATATTTATTAAATGAAATTAATTTTTTATATCTAATAAATAATTATTAAACATATAAACTTCATTTATCTATTTGAATAAAATCAGTTATTACAAATTTTATATATATATATATATATAATATTCATAATATATATAATATTTAATATAAATATATACAAGTTGGTAATCTCAATTCTTGAGAAAGTAACCTCAAATTTATTTGACCAAATCAAATGCAAATGTGACCTACTAGATTGTTTTATCCATCTCAACCTTTATGATGTGTTCCATTTGTCAGAATTTTACATGTATAAGACCGAGGATAAGAGTGTAAAATACTTAAAAGGAAAACTCGTCATTATAAAGTATAGTATTTATATATTTAACACTTTACGTCATTGGTTTTCATTATATGTTTTTAAGCGTAACTATTTTTTAATTAGTCTTTTCTATAATTCAATATTTATATTTTAAAAATTGTAAATAATTATTTCGGGTTCTGATTGTAAGTAAAATTTCATCATATTAATTATAATTAAATTATTCAATACTAATACATCATTAAGAAAAATTAGGAAAAAACTTATTAATATTATTATATTAATTTAATTGTAATTGATTTCATAATTAATCACTATTTACTTTAAGGATGATAAATTTCTCAACTCAAACATAGGGTAAGTTTTTGAATTCATTAAACAATTTGGATCCATCCGCAAATCACAATTTGTGTGGGTCAGAGACATTTCAAGATGGGCTAATGTACATAAAATAAAATTTCAACCCTAAATAGGAGCAACCCCATTTTTCTTCCCCAATGTTGTAGCGTGCATGATTTAGGTTGAACATTATGGCATGGGCCTTCCTTTTCAGTTTAAGCGACTCTATATGCATGAAGTGCCAACGTGGTGGTGTAGCAAAGGGCAATCATGATGTGATTTCCTATGACGAGCCGACTCAAACCAAATGTTGAGTTGAGTCTATCTGAACTGAATGTCAAGCTGAGTTGACTCAACGCCAAGTCGATCGATCAAAGGTTGAATCGTGCCAGTCTAGGTAAAATGTCAAGCAAAAAAGGCTAGATCAAACATTGAGCCAAGTTAGTGTAAATATTAGCTGAGTCACCTGAGCATAGTTGAGCTAAGTTGACTCGTTGAAGTCTAGACAATTCGTCTCTAATCAAAGGTTAAGCTAACTTTGGTTAAAGGGTGAAGTTGAGTTTGACTTAAAATAGAAATTAAATTGCTTTATCCAAACAAAAAAAAAATTGAAATCTAAGAGATTCTAATTACTCCATCCAAACAAGCTATTTAAGAAAAAAAGAGAATGCAATTGCAAGTAATTCAAATACTAAGTATTTCAATTTCTTTGAAGTGTTGAAATCGCTCATCTAAACATAAGGTTAAAATTTGTCAAAGGAAGCAATTTTTTTTTATCTCTTGTGATTTCAAGAGAGGTGTTTTTCATTCATTGTGATTTGACAAAGAAGGTGTTTTTCATTGTGTTTTCAAGATAGGTGTTTTCTCATCCTTTGTAGGTTTGGTATATTAAATACAAGGAAACGCTATAAAGGGGGAGGGCTGGGGTGGGGGAAGTGGTTATGGGATTGAATAGTGTTTCAAAACTTTCCGCACCGCAAAAACAACGTTTAATAACTATTGCGCAAGTGTTAGTTAAAATGCAATAGTTGTTAAACACTTGTGTTTTTAAGCAATCGTTTAGGAAAATGTTTTAAGTAGGAAAGACAATAACACAAGTATTTTTATGCTGGTTCACTCAACCTGAGCTACGTCAAGTATCCCTTAAGAACTCTTAAGGGGTTCCACAAATATTATCCAAGATTACAAACGAGTATTAACCACTTCTGGTTCCCAAATATTATAAACCACTCTTGGTTCCCCTAATCAACCCTGATTAGTCCGAGTTTAACCACTCTTGGTATTAACCTTAGACAACCATATAAAATGTTTAACTCTTTGAGCTAAACAATATAAGTGTTTTAGTTCCCTTTAGAATATCCAAAAAAAAATCAATGTTTGATTACAAGTACATATTTGAGTAACTCTTAGAGAGAGGATAAGTACAGTACAATGAAATCTGCTAACTTGAAAGTTTTTCTTTTTGTTCTATGAACATACTTAAATGATGTAAACTTATTAAGAGAATAGCAGTGTAGCAATACAATGATAGCTAAAAGTGCTTCTATTCTCTTGTATGAGTCCTCCTTATATAGTTTTCTTCGAGAGATGTTACTCAGGGAGAGTTGACCTTCTTGAGAGTTAGTGGCTTCTCGTACAAAGAAATGTACTTTTTTATGCCTTGTGTCAATACCCAATTTCGTCTGGATAGTTAAAAAATATTTAGAGTTAATAAAAAGTAATAAAATTAAAAAAAAAAGAGGACAAAGATAATGTTCGTATAAATTTAAAAAAAAAAAAGGTGATTTTTGTTTGTTTTCTTTTCTTTTATTTCTATTTTATCTTATTTCTTTTTGTTTTATCTTATTTCATTTTATTTTAATTTATTTTATTGTATTCCATTTTGTTTTATGTTATTTCATTTTTGTATTATTTTTATTTTTATTTTCTTTCTTCTTTTGGTTTACTTTAATGTATTTTGCTTTCGTATTTTATTTATTTTGTTGTTTCCTTTTAATTCGTTTTTTATATTTTAAGTTCAAGAAAGAGATATTTTTATATAATTATTTCCACTGTACTGCTGACAAAAAAATGAAAAAATGAAAAATGAAAAGGAAAAAGTAAAATCACAAAGGTCAACTTTGCTATCCTTCTCGTTTTTGCACGCTGTCTCCTTTTGGGTGCAAATATTTTGCTCAGCCATGGACGCAATAGAGACAGACCTACACTATCTTTGGCTTACTACCAAAAGCGGAAAGATCGTCTCTGTCCATGAGAACATGAGAGCAGAGAAGGTGGCTGGGTTGCAGGAAGCAACCATTGGACAAACACGCCTTTGACTTTGAAGAAATCTCATAGCAGAAAAAGGAAAAAAAAAGAGAATGGCTGAAGATTTTCCCACTATACCAAAATCGATCCTAACATTCTAACCTCAACCACATTTCCCTTTCAATTTCAATTCCTCACCTCCAACAGCATCCAGATTTCATCCACCAAAAACCCCAAAGCCATTACAATCTAGATTCTTTACAATCCAGCTTGAAAAGTCATGAAAAAACAAGAAGTTCATTGACCATGCCCGAGAGAGCCCTGGACCATTTGGATTCACTTCCAGCACCTCACCAAACATCGAAGACTTGCCATCAACACCGAACCATCACATAGAGCTCTTGACTCCTGGACCTCCAGCACTAGCTTCGTATATCTAGTCATAGCAACCGTAGAAGCTCCAAGTGGCAAACAAGTAAACTCATTTCACAATCATTGTTAAAATGTCTTTTACTCTGCCGCTTATGTATGGTTGTCGTTTGAATATTCCGAGCTGTTATAATGCCTTTGTATGCTTATGATATGCTTATGAATGGCTGCCATTGAATATTCTGAGCGTTGTATGCATATCTCGGTTTTTCGTTGTTCAACACTTGCTTCTGCACATTGTTTGTTATACATTCATGCCGACAACATAAATGCGCTCTACCACCTTCGACAATTAAAAACCAATCCCCTTTGTGTATAACCCAAACCTGCAAACCGATACACAATCCCATTACCCATCAATCTTGACTTTTGCTACAAGTTGTTTCTCTGCAAGGAAAAGAAGAACAAACCCAAACCCAACTGCAAACACGAGCTCCCATTCACATACAAAGAAAAAGAAAGCCAACCATTAAGAGCTCCACAGTCATCTTTCCCTCTCTCCATCTGATTCGGCACCTGAAAAACAGAGAAGAAATCGTTTCATCATCTCCATCGATCCCTCTATAATCTTGGGGCAATACCTCCATTCTTTTCACACGGCCATCAAACTGAATTCAAATTAGTGAAGAAAACCCAATCAGAAAACCAAGATTGAAAGAGCAAGTCGAAAGAATAATTTCAACCGTCGTTAGTGTTTATTTCTGATTGCAAGCCCAGTGGTGACGAGAGCAGCGATTAGAGTCTCACATTCATAGAAGAAAGAAAACCCTTGAACGGGAAGAGAGGATGTTGGCATGGTGATCGGCGGCAACCCTGGCGATGGCCGGTAACGTTGGTGACGCCCTGGCTGGCATGGTGGCCGAACTCGCCCAGGAGTGTGCGACTTCTTTTCTCGCGATTGAAGAAAGGGGGAGACCTGGTGGCCGGCGTCGGCTCCGGTGACGAGCAGCTTCACCGGCGCGGTTTTGACTCGCGGCTTGTGGTCATGGGCTTCGTTGACGACGGCGAGAATGATGGGATCTCGGAGTTGGGGTCAGTTTCGCATGAAGAAGAAGGGGAGAAGTTCTGGCGCCGCGGCCAGCGGCGACTCTGGTGGCGCTTGGGGTCGCCGGCGACATCATTGACCAGGCGGAGGATCTCCTTGCGGCGGCCGTCCGGGAGGTTGGCGGCAGCGGATAGTCGGAGAAGACAAACCTTTTCCCTTGGCTGCGTTTGGAAGAGAGACTTCAGGTCTCTAGGGTTCCTGAGTGAATCAGAGGTTTGAGGGAGGTTCATGAGACCCCTAATGCTTCTTCTGCTGAAGCACAACACTTGGGCTAGGGTCTTGGGCCAGATCCATGCCCTTTCCCTTCCTTTAAAATAAAAAGGAATAATTTTCCCAGACGCACCCCGTACTTTAGCTCTCACACCCCCACTCTCTTTGGGCTCAAGTCCAATCTGTCTTAAAACCCTTTCTTTCCCTGCGCACCCCCATTTCTGCTAAGTATCACCCTTTCTCCTCTGGGCTTAGGCCCAATCTGTTTATAAAAGAAAAATAGTTTGGTTTGAACATCCCTTTTATTGTCTAAGCACCACCACACCTTTTTCATTTATTATTATTATTATTTTTTATCACTTAATTTATTTTGTTTATTTTATTTCTGCTTTTTGTTTTCATTTAGTTATTTACCTATTTATTTTCTTTTATCTACTTTTAAGCAAATATTAAAAACCAAAAATATGTTTTAAAGGTTTAAGCACGTGTGTGATCGCACGC
Source organism: Vigna radiata var. radiata (assembly GCF_000741045.1). NCBI lineage: Eukaryota > Viridiplantae > Streptophyta > Magnoliopsida > Fabales > Fabaceae > Vigna > Vigna radiata. The sequence goes on from NC_028353.1 coordinate 11,536,514, forward strand.
ATCGTCCTCGTGCTAAGACATTTTCCCCTTTCATAAAATTATCAAAAATGTTTTAAAGNATGTTTTAAAGGTTTAAGCACGTGTGTGATCGCACGCATCGTCCTCGTGCTAAGACATTTTCCCCTTTCATAAAATTATCAAAAATGTTTTAAAGGTTTAAGCACGTGTGTGATCGCACGCATCGTCCTCGTGCTAAGACCTTTTCTCCTTTTAATAAATTATAAAAAATGTTTTAAGGGTTTAAGCACGTGTGTGATCGCACGCATCGTCCTCGTGCTAAGACCTTTTCTCCTTTTAATAAATTATCAAAAATGTTTTAAGGTTTAAGCACGTGTGTGATCGCACGCATCGTCCTCGTGCTGAGACCTATTCTCTCTTTATCAAATATGTTTTTAAAGGTTTAGGCACGTGTGTGATCGCACGCATCGTCCTCGTGCTAAGAACCTTTCCCCTTTTTCATATGAAAAATACCAAAAATATAAAATCTTCAAAAACTAAAAATATCTTCAAACAAACAATCTTTACAAAAGAACTACGTAACCCTGATTTCTCATTTTGAATGAGAATACGTAGGAGCAAGGTCAATCCTTGTCGGGCCCAAAAAACTAAAAAATATTTTTGTTTCTTTATATTGTTGTTTTCAGGATAGTTAAATATTTTGCAAACCACATCTTTATTCGCGTATTTAATTAAAGGTACTGCCTTCAGGCAGGCGTTGTAGGGTGCTAACACCTTCCCTACACGTAACCGACTTCCGAACCCATCTCTGGTTTTCACAGATCTTGTCTTATCTTTTTATGGTTTTTTCCATAGTTTTCCAGAATAAACTATGGTGGCGACTCCAAACTTTTTTTTTTAAATTATTTTCTTTTTTGGATCGTCGTCGTCCCGTCGCGATTTCTGATTGCGACACCTTGGGAAGAGCAACATTGCTTTCACAGTAAGAGCTTGTATGACTATGATAGGACATAAAACTTTAGGAAACATTCCTAGAATGTCTTCCTATTTCACGTCTTTCTGATCCACGTGCAGTGCTTTTGAGTAGATCTTGGCATTGTTAATATATGCACAGATAAAGAGAGAAAAAAAAATCAAATCAGACAAGGTATATTACGTACATGTATTTTATGATCTATACGTTGAAAGAGTGTTGAAGCATGATTCATAATATAAGCTTTTAGCGCGAGTCTGAGCTTTTTCAAGTAGTAACAATTAATAAGATATATAACGTTTAATACTCCTTTCTCTTAGACGTGCTTTGTCAAATGTTGTTTATCCTTTTATAATTGACACATCATTATTTATCTTACAAGCTTTTAATAAAGATGTTATAATATGCACTTCATTTAGACGCCATACTTCACTAAGTGATATTTCATTAAATATTGTTTGTTAAACTTCAAAATAAACAATCTATTTTCTTTAGATGGTCTTGTTTTAACAATATATTTTCCTATTATCTTATTTGTGATTTATCATGTTTTACTTTGTACTAATGGTTGTAGTATTATTTTAAGATAGAAAGTTGTAATCACTCTCTTTGAGGTGATTAAATGCTACAAGATCTTTGTTGATCTGAATCAATATAATTTTTGTGTTTGACTTTTCATATTCCTCATTCTCTTTATTTGGTTATTGTTTTGTAAACTAATCTTTTCTATAAACTAAAAATGTTCTAATACTCTGATATTTGCAATCAAAGCTTAAAATAAATTGGCTTAATACCCCTGATGGTCCCTATTTTCATCAAGTGCATTCGATTTGGTCCCCGTTTTTTTTTCTGTTCAATGTTGTTCCAAAGAATGTAAATTTTGTTTAATTTGGTCCTTTTTGTAAATGGTGTTAAATCGTTAACGAGCATTGCTCCATCTGTGTAAACCCCAAATGAGATGACATTTAACAATTGTCACATCACCATCTTCTTCAACCTTCAGTCCACCGAACCCTACAGCCACCGAGCCCTGATGCCACCACCACCACAAAGATCGTCCAAAGTCATCATGCCGTCGTAAGCCGCGTTTGCAGAGAACCATGGCAGCCATCACGCGCAACCTCCATGGCCACCACCATCAAAGTCGCGATCTCCCCCAAATCACGAAACCTTAATCTCGAACTCCATTCGAATCTTCATTCTCGCACACTAGCCATTAATCATCCAAATCGAGAGCTTCATCGTCAACGCGACAATCCTTGCCGCCGTCGTGCAAAGCTCTAGGGCCATCATCTTCTCCAACCTGCAGAGAACCACAATGAAATCCAGAAAAATCCCAAATCAAAGAAACCTAGAATCCTACCGCTGCTTATTATGAGTGCTTTCTTACACAACTAGGTTCGTCTTCTTCATGCTACCATGAGCCGCACAATTCGCAAAATCATCCTCCATTGAAGCAAAACTGCTAGCAGTGTTTTCCTTCTTCTTGCGAGGCAGGCACAGGAAGATTTCCCCCAAATGCAGAACCCTAATTTTGGGGTGGTAAAGGGGCTGCCACGAAGACTTTAGTTTTGGTAACTTGGCAGTAGTTAACAGTCTTGTGCACACTTGGATTGTCTGTCGTTAACGATTTAAACGTCGTTTGCAAAAAAGGACCAAATTGAACAAAATTTATATTCTTTGGGACAACATTGAACAAAAAAAAAACAGAGACCAAATTTAACGGACTTGACGAAAATAGGGACCATCAGGGGTATTAAGCCAAATAAATTTTATGGTTTATTAAAAATTAGATTTTGAACAGCTAAAAAGTTTTAAAATTTAAATCTTTAACTTGAAACTAATTCAACCCTCTTGGTTTTGTTTTACCTTCTAAGAGTTGATATCATAGCTATTTTTTTACGGCCTTTGAAAACTATATCACAAAAGTGATTGGAAAAAAAAATCAAACTTTTGTTGAGGGTGCTTTTATGAGTAGATCACGTTTGTTTGTAGGTGAAGACGATCCTTTTTAAAAAGTAAAAATACAAATATTTCTTGAGTCTGTAGATGGAAGTGCTTGGGATGATGTTACAAATGGTCCATATTCTTATGATTATTTCTAACAATATAAAGGAACCTAAAGATATTTCACAATGGACAACTGAAGAAAATTGGAGAACTCATAATGACATAAGTGCAAGAAACATCATTTCCTCTGTCTTAACCCTTAATGAGTTTTATAAGATCACTGTCTATAAAGGTGCCAAGAAAATGTTATATGTACTACAAAGTTACCCATAAGGGCAAGTATGATGTCAACAAAGTTAGGAAGAATACTATAATATAAGAGTATGGGATGTTTTAGATAGAATACGAAGAAAACATTTATGATGTGAAAAAAAGATTCACTCTCATTATCAACCATCTTTTGGGTCTAGGTAATTTTTTTTATATACCGATGAATTAAATATAAAAATTTTGAAATCTTTGAAGCACTTGGCAACTAAAAGTTACTACGATAATGAGTCCTAAAATCTCACCAACATGTTTATGACTGCTTTGCTTGGGAAGCTAAGAGAACATGAATTGGAGTTGAAAAGACTCAATGAGGAAGAAGTAGAAAGAAAACAAGAAATATATAGCTTTTAAATTCGAAATTTCAATAGGTAAAGGTTATAACGAGAAAGATGACTCAGACTGTGAAAACATAAAGAATAAGAACAAAAGTCATCACGATAAGTATGAAAAGGAGAATCAAAATTGTGTCTCTAATTACAAGTGTTATGAATGTGGAGAAATCAGTCACATCAAATCAAATTGTTCAAATCCAAAGAAAAGTGAAGAAAAGAAAGACAATACATTTATAAGGAGAAGAAGCCTACATAGCTTGGAAGGATAATGACTCAAACTCTTTTTATAGTTCAAGTGACTCAGATGAAGAAGCAAACATTTGCTTAATGGCAAATAGTGAATCCACTTGTAGCAAGCTTAATAATTTTATTGATTCAAATAAATATGATGAATTAATTAGGCTTCTCAACAACTTTGTCTTGAATCAAAAAAGTTGTCAATCTTGAATAATAAACTAAAAATAGAATATAAAATTCTTGAACAAAAATTGAGAAATCTCAACTAGAGGAAAATGTGTTGAGAAGAAAATTGTCTATCCTTGAAAGAGATGAAACAATAGTTTTTGAGTTTGAATATTTCAAGACGTGTGTGTTAGTTTTATGATTTACAGATTAATAATAATAATTAATAAATCTTTAAGATAAACAGTTCTCAATTCCTTACTTGAATAGAAAAACGAAAGTATACCTGAAGGATTAGACATTGGAAATAGTTAATAAGCAACTTGAATTGGTCTCTTATCTTTCCTCTGTAGAGCACCTTTAGATTCCTTTGTATTTCCTCTCTTGATGGGGAAAAAGAGAAAAGAATTTGGAATGATACGATATGCTCACAAACGGGGACCATGACCCTTTATGTAACTTTGACAATTACTTTTCTTTAGTTTCAATAATTATAATTTGGCCCTTTCAACAAATTAAAATTATTGTTGGTCTCTACACAATATACTTTTCATGAGATATATACCTTAGCCATATTTTCTTAATTAGATCACTTTATAGTTGGCTTATAAAGTATAATGGCCATAACACATTTAATTATTTGTTATATATATATATATATATATATATCCATATAAATCCTTACAAATATGTTAGATTTTATGAGCTCAAAATTGCCATTATATACCTTGAGCATATCCAAAAGTCCTATCCATTGATTATATTCGCATGTAGAACCAAAGCAGTTTTCATTGCACCAATCACAATTAAACCTGACAATGATCACTAATGCTGATAGAACCAAGTGGCATAGATTCATAATGAAATGTGTAACATGAAAATTACGTGAAAGTGACTTGTACACGTTTATTTTCAACTGGTCCTAACTTTATCTCAATGATATCAATACAATAACCTTAATCTACAAAGTGAAATTTATGAATAATAAACCGAAATATATGCATACATGAAAGTCACACATAAAACACACAAACACTCAAAAGTGACTAACTCCCGCTAAATGAAAGATTCCTCAAACTATAAAACACGCATATGAGCAATATGCTCATGAAAGACCTTGGGTGTAAAAACCTTATTAAGAGGATATACCATCAAGGAGTTTGTCCCTAAGTCTTCTAGGAAAACCATCCACTTTGTACTCTTTCTTTAACAACTGATTGGATGTCAGAGTATAACTTAAGTGGTCTTTCAATTCCTTTCATAATACACAATCCTATGACAAAAATCAGTCATATACCCTGATTTGATGTCTCATAGGATGTTACAAGTGTGACAAACACAACTACTGTGAAAACGAATGCAAATCAAGAAGTTGTTATAATTGTGGAAAGATCTGCCATATATAGAAAGGTTTTGTTGAGATGAAAAGAAAAGTGAAAGAAACGTCCTTACAAAAGAAGATGAAAAAGAGATAGAGATTTTAATGTTATTAAAAAGCTTAGAGGCTGAAAAGGGTTCTACTAATTCGGTTTGGTATCTAGACATTAGTGCAAGCAATCACATATGTGGACGTGTCATTTGAAAATGATTTGAAGATAGTCGTAAAAGGATATAGAACAATCAACATATTAGGAAAGATGAACGATTTGGAGAAATCATGGGCCAAATGATGAAAAAAGGTAATTTAATTCTAACAATGGATACTATATTTGAAGGATAAGCATTGTCATCTTGGTCCATATATATATATATTTATTTATTTATTTATGTATTGCATATCTGATTGATGTGGTATCCTTTTCCTCCCTTCCTTTCACTTGTAAACACTCTTTGGAAAGCTTTTGAATAGTAGTAGCAGTGGCCAAAAATTGAGCGTCAGGTCACAGCCTCTTCATTTTCACCTTCATCACCACCGGCGTCTGGAACCACTCCAACCCTACCTTCCGGCGAAGCAGCACCATCACCTCAATCAAAGCCCACCGAGCCAGGTTCAACTCCACCACCATCACCGGGCTTAGCCACCTCCATAGTCGCAACTTTCTCTCTTCCTTTCACAACCCTTGTAGTTCAACTCATTGTTCTTCTAGACTTGCTTCTTCTGCATCATTTGTGTTATAGACCTTTTTATTATGCATGCTGCTTTTACACACTTCAGTGTCGGATATAATGATAGGGTAATTTCACTATTCGTCGTGATTGTATTTTTGTAGGGTGAAATAAATTTGATCTACTTCCATTGATTGCTAATTTGTTTGGCTATGCATAGACGAATAATTGTCGTATCGTGGACTGTTTCTACATCATTCCGGTTAATTTATATATAATATATTATTAATTTATATGTAAAGTCCTACTTTTCTGCTTATGAGTTTTTTTAAAACCAATCTTGGAATCTTAAAGTTTGGTGTAACTTATAAAATATAAATACTCTCACTTCTCAAAAAAGATAAAATGTTCTGCCAAATGTACAACAATTAAGTAATGTAATTTCAATTTGTTGACTATGAATTATTAAGTGCAACTATTGAGACCAAGACCAATAAGGTAGGAGCGGACAAAATAAAAAAAAAATTAATCTCGTGTTTTAGGTATTAGTGTTCATACCATATTATTCTTGGGCTTCCTCTAGAATAGATTTGTTTAAATGGCGTAAAATAAGCTAAGTAGGAAAAAACATAGTAACATTATTTTCTAAGCATTATTAGAAGAAAAGTTGTTTTATAGAGGATTGGTATTAGATACTCTAGTTTAATTAGAGATTCTAATCCACAAAATGACTTTAATTGCATCATCTGTTACTTGAATTTGTTAATGTTTTACAAGTAGAGAGATGTATTTTGGACATTCTAATGTGTATTTGTGTAGTTGAGAATAAAAGAAGCTTATAAATTATTTATGAAAAAGGAAAAAGATGAATTGCCCAAAGCTCATCACCTATAGACAAAGAAAATTTGGACAAATTTTAGTGCTACAAGAAGTAGGTTACATCTAGATAACATTGTTTTCTTAATGTCCAATGGAGATTTCTTAAGACTTTTTTAAGCAACATAACACAAATACCTTGTCTTTTAAAATCAACGAGATTAACTCTTATCATTTGATATCAAAGCTTTGGTTTAAGATGTTTTTATGTGTTTGTGTTTAATTTTTTCTTGTGTAGATATCTAAAATTGTTCAAATCATCCTATACTTCATACTTAGTGGCCAAAAAATTAAAAAATGTTTAATTTTTAATTAACAACAAAAAAGTTTAAATGATTTTTAATTATGGAGGGTAGGTTATTATATTCCTATTTTATATTGTCAAGGATAAAATCTCTATTCTACTTTTTTTTAAAAGATGATTCTTCTCACTAAGTATTTTGAGATACTATTAATAGGTTATATTACACAGTCTCTATTTTAGAGTTTAGAGTTTGGTTTTGTACCTAAAAGAGTCTTAAACCCAAGAAAATATATTTAAATTGTTGAAATTGTATTAGAAGAAGTTTTCAATGGAGATACAAGAAGAAACCATTCATCTTTTAAACTTCTTTCAGAGGTGAATATTTTGAACTCAAACTAACATTCATTTTAATTAACTTGATTTTTTTTTCAGATAATTAAAAACCAAGCCGGTAAGAATTGATAAAATTGGGAGAATTGTTTATGTTGCGGTGGGTGGAGAGAGAGAGTAAAAAACAATAGAGACAAATTTATACTATATTTTTGAAGCTCGGGACCATGTCTTTGCATTGACTTGATCTGGTATGTTACCCAACAAGTTGTTACATTATTAAAAAAATCAAAACCCAGCAAACTGTTCCATTAATAATTCGGTTCTATCTTCTATATATTCAAACGCAGATACAACCCACTTTCAAGCCATTCTTAATTCTCAGAAACACCAACAGATTCATCAATCAATCAGGGGCGATCTGATAAACACAAAACATGGCTCAGTTACTTAACATGGTCATTCTTGTAGCAATTGCAGTTTCTGCAACGATTCTAAGAGGCACAGAAGCTGCAGAATACACAGTAGGTGACAGCACCGGTTGGATAAGTGCTCCCACCGGTGGCGCTTCTTTCTATTCCGACTGGGCTTCCACTATCACATTCAGAGAAGGCGACGTCCTAGGTGAGTAAAACTATCATCAATTAGAAATCTCGTACATCGACTAGAGATAATGCCAATTTATAATATAGATGATGATATTTTGATAATATTTTCTGACAATTTTTTTGATAACAGAACTATCATCATAATAAGAACTACCTACTCATTGTTCATTGTTTTTAAGGTTTTAGGTTGATCGAAGTCACCAATTTATAATATATACACGGTGTAAACTTTATTTTACCATTTAAAGAAAAAAGTTTTTTTAACAATACTTTTTTAATAATGTTTTGACAATAAATACACGTCAGCTTGTGATTGACCCGTTTCAAATATTTTTTTAAATATAAATTCAAATAGATCAATAAAATGATGACATGTGTGATGTTATAAAAAAGTTGTCAAAATATCAGGATTGATGTTTTAAATATATCCTAACCAGATTTATGTGACATTATACTGTACTTAATATCGATCCGCTGTTGAATCATCCATTAATTCTAGTCTCACATTGGAGAGACATGGATTAGAGTAATCTTTGTTTAATTATGATGTTTGGTTATTGCAGAGTTCAGATTCAGCTCAAGCCACACCGTGGCAGAACTTAACGACAAGGCAAGCTTTGATAGTTGCAGCGTGGATCAAAATACGGAAGTGTTGAGCAATTCACCAGCTAAAATCACCCTCAATCGTACTGGGGAGTTCTATTTTGCATGCACCGTCCAAGGCCATTGCAGCAGTGGCCAAAAACTGAGCGTCAACGTCACAGCCTCTTCATCTTCACCCTCATCACCACCTGCTTCTGGAACCACTCCAACCCCACCTTCCGGCGAAGCAGCACCACCACCTCAATCAAACCCCACCGAGCCAGGTTCAACTCCACCACCATCACCGGGCTCAGCCACCTCCATAGTCGCAACTTTCTCTCTTCTTCTCACAACCCTTGTAGTCAACTCATTGTTCTTCTAAGCTTTTCTTCTGCATTATTTGTGTTATAGTTCATTTCATTATGCCGGATGCTTTCGATTTCCGTACGTGTTTGATTTCACACACTTCAGTGTCGGATATACGTATAGGCTGATTTCATTATTCGTCGTCATTGTATTTTTGTAGGGTGAAATAAATTTGATCTAGTTCCATTGGTGTTCTTAATTTGTTTGCCTATCGTGGACTATTTCTACATCATTCCAGTTAATTTATATATAATATATAGTAGTGGTATACACTTTTACGTTTATTTAACATACATTATTATAAAGATAAAATAGTTATAAAGATAAAATAGTTATAAAAAAAATAAATATTTGTAACTTTTTTCAAAAAATAAAACAAGTAGTGGAATATTTGTATATCTTAAGAATGACTCTATCTATTATTAATTTATATGTAAAGTCCTACTTTTCCGCGTTTATGCCGATCTTGGAATCTCAAAGTTTGGTGTAACGTATAAAATATAAATAAGAAAATGTTGTGCCAATTGTACAACAATTAAGTAATGTAATTTCAATCTTTTGACTATGAATTATTATGCGTAAGGATTGAGAGCACAACCAATAAGGTAGAGACGGACAAAATAAATAATAATGACGACTTTTGGGTATTGGTGTTCATACTATATACAATAAAGAAAAAGAGAGGTTTAAGCGAACACTTTTGAAATTAAGACTATCTAGAATCCTATAGTTATTAGTTAACTGAAAAATATTCAGAAAGATTAAATGGGAACTAAGGATTCATAGACCATCCTCGAAGGTAAAAATATTCTAATAAGACTTATATAAAAAAAAAAAAAACTTTTTTTCTAAAATCTTTAATTAACACAAATTACTTAATTGAAAATAAAACTCTATTCCTATTTTATTATAAAAATCTCAACAAAAATATATTTTTTTGAACCAACTTTATTGAAAAGAAAAACTATAACTCCAAACATCTCTAGATATGACTATTTTTCTAGTATTATGCATCTTCTTCTAGATTTTATTATCATTCTTTCTTGTATAAAAATATGATCATCGTAGGTAGAAATTACAAACCACTAAAATGAAATGTTAGCTAATATAAAACAAACATAAACCTCATTTTTGAAAATAAACTAATTCATTGTTTAAAACCCATGACATTTCAATACATACATACATTACATATGCATACATATGTATGTATGTATAACTTTTCAATAAAAATCATAAACAACACATCATACAAATCCACATGAAACATGTTGTCTCACACACATATGTGAAAAGAAAACATATTATATCAATAGTACAACCACTAGTAATTGTAACTCTCACACGTAGCTTACCAATAAGTGTTAACTCTTTGACAAGCATACCAAATCATTCAAGTAATATGAAATGGTAAAATCAAATATCGTTTTCCAAGATACTCATGTAATACTAAATAATGATACAACTAATAACTCATCTAGAATAAAGAATAATTCATGAATTTACGATTATGTGCAAATAAATAAATTGATCAAGAATAAAGGTTAGAAATGGTATGGCACTTCACCAACTTCACTCTTATGCATATACAAACTTATGTCTTCTCCATTAAGATACTAATGTCAACCCACGAGAATATTCAAACCCTAATCCCTTAGATGAATGAGCCTAGGTTTTCTTGTTAAGAGTCAATCTCTTGAACACTTAAAGAACAAACCTGCTTTAAGATCTAGAGTTTAAGATAACTAATGAGTCAAATTCTATCCCTAGATACAAGCTTCATTAGGCATCTTGTTAGTCTAGGTTTCAAAAGATACTTCTCAATACCTAATAAACCACATATTAATCTATAAATTTCCTCGTTACAACAAGCATTAAGATCGAAAACAAAAAAACTAACATTTAATGGTAGAGACACACACACAACACACACACACACACAAAGGTTATCATGCTTACCATTTACCATCAAAGAAATTTTATATCTCTATGGATGTGACATTTAATGAGCATGAATTTTATTTATGTTGATTTTAAACTTCAGGGAGGCAATGAAAGTAAAGTGCATAATCATGATGTTAGTATGTTTGATATCTCAGATATAAAATCATATTGTGAAGATAAATTATCGTGTGAGGATCATTCTGCAGGAAGTAACTCAATCCTGGATATGGACATTTCTTTTCAAGATAATATAATGTCTTCTGATCATAACCAATTGGCTCAATCTTCTCCATAGGTTCAGCTTGACTATTCATAGGTAACTTCTGATCCTATATTTGATAATACTAATGTAGATGAAATTAATCATTAAATTGTTTCTTTTGGTCCTACCCATGATAATACTAATTTAGATGAAACTGATTTAAATTGATTCTTGTCTGCGTAAGACCACCAACACATCAAACACTGAGTTTACTACTACTCAATATAATCTTTCACCATGTTCTAACCGTGGTCAACCTCTAACTAAATATGAACCAAACCTCCAAGCCAAAGTTAAATATCTCATTAGTAAATATTTGTCATCTCACAGGTTATCCCAGTCATATGCATCATTTGTATCTCAATTATCTTCAATTTCTATTCCTAGTAATATACAGGACGCTTTGGTAGATCCTAGATGAACCAACCAATGGTAGATGAGATGACAACTTTAGAATTAACTAACACTTGGGATCTTGTGTCCTTACCAAAAGGGAAGAAAATTGTGAGCTGCAAATGGGTATTTACAATTAAGCATAAAGCTGATGGAACTATTGAGAGGTATAAAGCACGACTTGTGACTAAAGGTTACACTCAATCTTATGGTGTAAATTATCAAGAGACGTTTGCACCAATAGCCAAACTCAACATTGTGAGAATACTTTTGTCACTAGCAGCAAACCAAGATTGGTCTCTTCTACAATTTGATGTGAAAAATGTTTTCCTACATGGAGAAATTTCAGAATAAATTTATATGGATTCTCCACTAGGCATGACAGATTCAATTGGAATGAAGGTTTGCAAATTAAAGAAGGCTCTATATGGATTAAAATAATCCCCAAGAGCATGGTTTGGAAGGTTTACCAAGTCTATGAAGGCTTTTGGCTATAGAGTAAGTAACTTTAATCACACCTTATCTTTAAAGAGTGGAAAAAGAAAAATTACAACTTTGATTATATATGTAGATGACATGATTATTACAGAAAATGACCAAGATGAGATTTCTAGTTTACAACAATACCTTGTATCTGAGTTTGAGATGAAAAAACTTGGAAACATCAAATATTTTTTGGGTATTGAAGTAGCTTTATCAGAACATGGTATTTTCCTGTGACAAAGAAAATATACTATTGACTTGCTATTGAAAACTGGGCTGCTTGGGATTAACCAGTTGATACAAAATCATAAACTCTTTCAATGCTCAAATTCAGCAAGTATAGATAGAGAGAGATACCAAAAGCTGATCTTGTGAGGTTGAGTTAGACTTAAAGCCCACTTAATTTAGAGTATATATGTGGTTAATTTATAGTTTACATTTGGGTGCAGACCTCACTTTACAAGTCAGTTTTGTGGGATTGAGCTAGACTTAAAGTCCACTTTTTAACATGGTATCAGAGCCAGAGCTTATTCTAGCGAGATTTGTGTGGACATATTGAACCATTAGCTATCAGGCCATTATTAGACCACCCATTAATGGAGGTGTATTGGAAGTCTCACGTCGACTAGAGATAAGTCCAATTTATAGTATAAAAGTAGATGCAAACCTCACTTACAAGTCGGTTTTGTAAGGTTGAGTTAGGCTTAAAGTCTACTTCTTAGTAATAACATATACAAAACTGAAAAAATAAGAAAAATGAAAGTAATGAACTTCTTAACGCAATGGGTGAAATGTGTTTGAACTTCTTATCACATTTTCTTATAATGAGACTCTTATGCAATGAGTATAAGCCTTGCTCCCATCTATTGAAAAAGAAGGTAAGGCTAAGCTAAACTAAGAGAATTGGTTAACAAAGCTTTCTTTATTTCTGTACATTTCTTTCAATTTCATCCACATATCTTGAGCACTTTTATAATAATGATATGTTTTTCCTTGTGTCAAGCTGTGTTATTTCCTTCGTATTATTAGTCATGATAATATTTTAAACTTTCCAATCTACAAATTTTGCAAATAATATCATTGTCTTTTCAAATGCAAAATCTTTCTTCGTATAATAAGGGAGGTGTGATTTCAATCTCCTTGGAAAACAAAACATATTTAGCATAGCCATTTAGATAGAATTTTTCAAGATCTTTATTTTTTTAACTTTCAAAAACCTTTTTTGAGGCCAAATGTTAGAAAAGAATGTGAAGCTAAGCTAAACTAGCAGAGAAGGTGAATCGGTTTCGAAAGTTATCTAAAACGATAAACCTTTTCTTAAAATTTTATGAAAAACTATTCTTCTTAAAAAATCAAATGCAATTGATTATGGAATCAAGATTGATAAAAAAAAATTGTACACAAAAAAACTAATACAACAGTTAACAATATAAAAGAGATATAGAGAAAGATCACATAGAATATGTCATGAGAATGTCCTGTAAAACCCCAACTATTATATGAATAATTATTATTTTATAAAAATTGGGATAATCTTTTTATATTTTTTGTATAATAAGATTTTTCTATAGTAACATTAATAATAGCATAACTTCATATACATTTATCTCTAAATATTTTACATTTATGTAATTATTCATAAAATATTACAAAAATATATATTTTGTATAATATTAAGAGTTTTACATCATAATAGAAGATTATTTATATATTCAATATCTCCTAAGGATATTAATATAAATTACTTACGAGTTAATCTTTAAAAGATCTTTTACCAATTTTCCAAACAACACTTATAGAGGAGGTTCTTCTACTGTACAATGCATATGAAAGAATCTTTGTAAATCTTAAATATCAATCTTAATAAACTCAACAAATAACACTAGGAACGTAGAATTAGACCTACAAACCATTAGTTTCAAAAGAATGAGGAAAATCTTTTCCAGAAGAATGAGAAAACCCTCTAGCACATAATAATTGTCATGCAACAACGATATCATATAGTACAGCTTCAAGATATACTATAGTTTATTCAAATTGTAATGGAATATGTCCTCTTTGATTATATCATTTACTTTGTTCAACCATAAACCTACTACATCATCAAAACCAAGAAGCTAGAAAACTAGAAAGGCTACGTAGATAGATAAAGGATATCAGAGAGAAGGAGAGAAGACTGGTTGACATCTTACAGCAACAATTTTTCCCCTTGCTTTGACAGTGAGAACTTAATGTAAAAATTCTTAAAACTGAAGTTAAAATTAGCAGTTTTTCAGAAATGAAAAAGGGAGAAAGGGCCTGTTTGTTTCACATGCAGCGACAAAAAAATTTAAAGGAGTTAAAAGCTAAATGAGGTAATGCAGAGGTGCTCTTGCATCCTATTTAAACATTTATATATATATATATATATATATATATATATATATATATATATATATATATATATATATATATTCTCTCCGGTTTTGCAGCCTGTAGCAATCTGCACCTCTGCATTTAAAGCTGTCTTCTTATTTAATGAGCGATGCAGAGAAATAATGATGATGATAGCATCTCCTCTTATGAAACACCAATGACCAAAGTGAACAACAACCCTTGTCCTTTCAAATTCAAGGAACTGTGCTATGTATATTTATGCTTTTTGTTTCACTTTCATTGACAGCTTCTAGCTGCCTCTCTCTCTCTCTTTTCTGCTGCAAGGTAAGTCAGATAACAATTAATGAGTTATGCAGAGATTTTCCAGGTGTTGTGGTGTTGAATTGAGGCTCTTCCATGCCATTAATATGATCATATTTTCTATTGGCTTTTGAGGCTGCAATCTGGCTCTCTATCTTTTCTGTCTTTAGGGAAAACTGATCTGTGGTCAGAAACATGGTGGGATAAGAGTTTTCAGGTGTCTGGTAAAAACTCCATCACTTCTATTCAAGACTATATTATACTATATATATATATATATATGTATATGTATATGTGTGTATGAATGTTATATATATGCTGAGCTTTCTTCAATTTTTCTGTAGTTTTTATGCTTTGGTTTGTTTATCCTTCTGAAACTAACTGAAAAACCTACCCTTTCCCTCTTCTTTTCTTCTGGGGTTTATAAGGATGGAGCCACCCCATGTGAGGATGGGAGGTGAAGAGGAATGTCACAGCAATGAATCTGGATGGACCATGTATATTGGGTCTCCGAGAGATGAGGATGCTCATTGTGATGATAAAGAGGAGAAAGGTTTTAGCTTTGATTATGATTATGAAGAAGCAGAAGCTGATGCAGATGTTGAAAGTGATGATTCTATGGCTTCTGATGCTTCTTCTGGTCCGAGTCAATATGGAGTGAGTAATCCATTGGGAGGTGGCTGTGATGGAATCACACAGTTTCAGCAGAAAGAGGAAGTGAAGAACAAGTATTGCTCAGATCACAAAGCAAGTAAATCAAAGGGAAATCATCAAGTAGTTGAAAAAAGGGCTGAAAAGAATCATAAAAAGATGGTTTTGATCAGTAGTAAAGGTAAGGCTCCTGCAGTTTAGGAATGGTAGCAAAATGTTAAGGTGAATGGTATACTTAATGTGAGGAATAATAGATTTATTTTAAGGTTTAGGTTATTTTCTTAGGTTTCAGTTTTTCCTTTTTTGTGACAAATTACTATGTTTCGTTACTAGGTTTCTATCATGTTGTAAGATTTGAATCAAGAAAACATTGGCCACGTTTAGTTTCTGCAGCATGCATGTGTGAGTGAGTCCTTTGCAAATCTGCTTAATTTCTACCATTTGTTTTTCATGTTTACCACACTGGTTTGTGTATGAGAAAGATGGAAAACTAGGTCACGAGGAGTTCCAACAGTGAGTCAAATTACTATACAATGATTGCAATGTTTATTTTTAGCCTTTCACTCAATTAAACAAGCCACAGCTTAGTCAATAAAGCAGTTGTAATAGGAAGAACGAAAATTCTAAATATGAAAAAGTAATGAAAACAATGCTCTGGTCTTATTTTTATAAAAATATGAAGCACTTTTTTTATAAACAAATTTTAACTATTTTTTTAATGATTTTTGTCTAAATTATTTAACTTTGATTAATGTTTGTGCTTGGTTACGTCATTATAATATGGATTTTTTGTTTGATCATGAAATGTAAAAATCATTGATGACATGCATCGGGGACAAGGTAGCTTTCCATTTAGAAGCTCCCGTTGGTAGATAAACCAACTACATCGGCATACAAATAACTCATGATAAATAATAGTTCCATACATAAAATGTTTTACATTATTTAACATTCTAAATAACATGGATGAATAATGAAGCATCACATTTGAAGTTTATAGATCAATTAGTTAAAAATTAAAGTTAAATTTAAGCTAATGAGGGTTAAGGTTTTGAGTTTCCTATGCTTCTAGCGATATGATGGACTATGCTTCTAGCGATGATGGATGAGATTGTCTCGAGGTGTAGAAGAAAAACATGGTGGAGTGATGGTGTGATTTGGGTTTTTGCATATTAGGAGTTTTCTGATTCGGGATTTTAGGATTTTTTGTGCATGTTGTGCTATTGAGGTTGAAGAAAGAGGAGATTGAGATCGCGATTCGTAACGAAGGCAAAGAGGAGCAAGGTGTTTCACGGTGGTGGTACCGTTGTGGCTTGGTTGTTGTTCGTGAGAAGAGAATGATCACGATTAGGATTTTGCGTTCTCAATTTGGGGTTTTGTGGTGGTTTCTTGTAGGTTGAATCGTGGCCATGGAGGTTTGAATGAAGGTTTCTCTTGTTCTTGTAGATTGCAAGGAGAAGGAATTCATGATGGTGGTTTTGGAATGAGGTTACTAGTGGTTGTGATGGGTGTGATTTGTTGTTTCAGATTCGTGTTTGCACGAAAGAGAGGAACGAGAAAGCTTTCGGGGTGGCCGACATGGTGGTGGACTGAGGGAGATGGTGGTTGCTGGGGTGGTGGTGGTGGTGGCCCGAACGTAGAAGAATATGAGAATTTATTAAGAATAAAATAAAATAAAAAGAAAAATATAAAAAGTGAAATAAAAACTCTTAATATTGTCATGTCACGTTATGTCGTTAGCGCTGTTAGTAAAAAAGACCAAATTGAACCATTTTTACAAAAGATGGGACGACTTTAAACAAATCAAAAGTAGGAGGACCACTTTGAACAAAACTAACAAATAAGATGATCAAAATAGATATTAAACCTAAATGGGTCAAATATCCTTCTTGCATGGATGACTCTAGCTCCTCTTGAATGCATTTGGTTCATGAATGATCATTTCCACCTCCCTCACTGTTGATTAAGAGGAAAGGTTGTTGCAAGTGCTTAGGAAGAAAAGAAATCCATTGGATGAGACTTGACATACATTCTTGTGATTATAGATGTTGTAAAGAAAGAAGTGAAAATCTTTTACAAGTTGGGATCACTTACTCCATCTCTGATAGTCAATAGGTAAGTCTAGTCCAAGTTGTCCCAAAGAAGACATGTCTCACTATGATAAAGAATGATAAGTATAAGTTGTCCCAAAGAAGACATGTCCCCCTATGATAAAAAATAGCTGGAGAGTTTGCATCAATTATAGCAGGATCATCAAGAAACAAGGAAGGGCATTTGCCCTTGCCTTTCATTGACCAGATGCTTGTGTGCTTGATAGGTAAATCTCATTATTGTTTTCTTGATGGTTTTTCTAGATATTTTCAAATTTACGTTACTATTGAGGATAAAGAAGAAACCACATTCACCTACCCCTTTATCACTTTTTCCTATAAGAGGAAGTCTTTCGGCCTATGTAATGCCCCTCACACGTTTCAATTGTGCATGCTTAGTATTTTCAATGATTTTCTTGAGAATTGCATAAAGATGTTTATGGATGATTTCACTGTGTATGGATCCTCATTTCATGCATGTCTGGATAGTCTAGATAAAGTATTTCATATATGCATTTTGAGAAATGTCATTTCATGGAGAAAGATATAGTTTTAGGGCATATAATTTCCACTAAGGGTATAAAGGTTGACCCAACCAAGATAATTGTCATTTCACAATTGTCTTACCCCTTTTGCATGTGAGAAGTTCACTCTTTTCTTGGCCATGTAGGTTTCTAAAAGCTCTTCATACATGATTTTAGCAAGAAGACCCTACCATTGTACAATTTGCTCTAAAAGGATGTTGACTTTGTTTTTGGTGACAGATGCAAGAAGGCATTTTGTTGGCTCAAAAAATCCTTAACCACCACTCCTATCATTCAAGTGCTTGATTGGATAACTCCCATTGATTTTATATCTGATGCATCTAATCATGCATTAGGGTCTATCCTAGCTCAAAAGATTGACAAGTAGTCAGAGTGATATATTATGTCTCTAAGACTTTGGATGTTGTCCAAACTAACTACACTACCACACAAAAAGATATTTTGGATATTGTTTTTTCTCTAGATAAATTTATATTATATTTGATTGGTTTTCATGTTGTTGTGTTTATTGACCATGTAGCTTTGATGTTGTCGAGGAAGCGAGAGGTAGTGGAGTAGGCAAAACATTCGTCGATGGAAGTTGAGAGGGAAGGAAGAAAGCACGAGAGAAGAGAGAAGTGAAGAGGTGGTTTTAAAAAATTGATTTGTGAGAAATCGCGAAACTTAATTGTTATCCCAAAATGCCTTTCACATCATATTTTCAAAATTTAAATCTATTGAACTAATGAAAAGTTGACATATGATGGTGTGAAATTGTTATTAAATGGTTGTCAGATAATCGTTTTCGTTTAAAATTTAGGGACACACATAATTAATTAGTTCAAGAAAGAGCCACCTTTTTTTTTTCTTCTTTTTTTTAACAAAGTTATTTTTACGTTGATTTTTAATCTTTTTGTGAATTTTTTTGTTGTTTTATGACATGTAACAGATTTTATCTATTTGTATTTCTTCATATATATATATATATATATATATATATATATATATATATAATATAAACTATGCGAAATTAAGCAGATTGAGTTTATCTACAATGAACACAAAACTAATTAAGTTAAATTTTGAGGAAAAAGAATGTGGGCAGAGAAAATGGCAAAGATCGGATTTTGGTTGAAGTAAAATGGTTTGTGTTGAACCTTACCAGTAAAAAAAAGCGTCTTCAAATTACGACAAGTATTATCTGATATTTGAGGGTAGTAATAGAGAATAAGGACATGGTTTTCTCTTCACTACGCAGATACTTCAGTATGAGGTCCCAAAGCTCCAAGGTTCAGACCTTGTATGACCACTGCAAAACCATCTTTTCACCCTCTGGATCACCCCCTCCGTCCTCCCAGGCTTTGCAGAAGCTCTCTTCGATTCTGGGTATGTCTCTTTCGTTGTTTTCAAAGTTCAAGTTTGGAATTTTTTCTCCAATTTTTCTCAACGTTCACTTTGTAATATTGGGCTTTCCAGTGTTGGGAGAATTGTTGAGGTGAGCACGGTCTTTTACAACATTACGATTAAATTAAAGCGTTATGGTTAGTTGGTTTTGATTTTCTAGATGTTGTTTTGCATTGTAATGCATGAAAGTTTTATGATTGGGTTGGTTTTGAAGATTAGGAGTATACTCCTGATTAATCTACGGAGAGAAAACAACTGAGGAAACGTGGACGAAGTAAGAGCAATATGACTTTTAAAATGTAGAAGCTGTGAACTTTATTTCAACCACCAATTAATCTAGGTTATTTTATTGCAATGTGAGTATTTCTTTTTTGTTGCAATGAATAAATAATCTAGGTTATTTGACCCCTTAGAGAGGTCCAAGATGAATTGTGGAACGAAAAAGTAGCTTTGCCCGTTTATATTTTTTTGGGTTCATTGACTAACCTGAAAAGAGTTTGAAGAGTTGAATTGTGGGGAATTTGGCCTGTTGCTGGATTCTGATGTCACTGATTTTGGCAGTCATTCTTCAAATATGATTTTGGTAAACTGTTGTCATGTTTGATCTGTTTAGCGAATGGAACATTACCACTATTTTACTTGTGCATATTATGAAGGTATTTATTGTTTCTGCAGAATTTTATAAGTTGGTGATTCCTATCTAAATCCAGATTATTTTTCATATATTTTTGAACTTTGAAATGCAGATGTTGCGCTGATTTGGATAATGGAATCTTGATTATTGCTAATTATTCATGACTTGGCAGACACTGTTCAACCTGCTGATGTTGGCCTTAAAGAAGAAACTGCAGATGATGATCGAGGGCATGGCTTTTTTGGTGCTAATGTGCTTAATAGAGTAGCTCGATGGGCTCAACCAATAACGTATTTGGACATTCATGAATGTGATAGTTTTACGGTGAGCTTTACCATTTTAGTATGCTCCACAGTAAGACAACTATTTATATTTGGTCGGTGTGTTTATTCTGCATCCGAGCCTAGATCTGTTTCTTGTTTGCATGAAAAGTGGCTAAAAGTGCAATGCAGAAAACCAAGAAGAATAAGCAGAATGCATAAGCGGTGCCATTTGAACATTTTGTAGTCCTTTTAAGTGGAATCAGGCTCATGCCAGATTTTACTTGTATGTTGAATGAACAAATAGATTTTAGATATCATTGGTTTTATCTATTTAAAAGTAATACGTGAACATGTTGGCCAGTTTCACCTCTTCTTGGAAGCTACATGTTTTCATGTCAGGTTCTGCATTTATGTTGGATGATTGAGCATAAGAGTTAAGATGTCGTTGGTTTTATCTGTTTTCGAGTATTACATGAACATGTTGGCCAATTTCAACCTCTTCTTGGTAGCAATATGTTTTCATGTCAGATTCTGCATCTGTGTTGGATGTCAATATTTATGGGTTCGTATGTATGCTGTGTTAGTAGACTAGCTCTGCACTGCTTCAAGTCTGGTAGCTTCATGTCTACATGTCTGTGCATGTATAGAATTTTCATTATGCTTGCCTTCTGGGTACTAGTATAAGGTGTTTATTGTACGGTTCATAATTCATATATATCCAAACTTTTCATGGTATTTTCTGAATTGTTTTGTCGTGACATTTTCATTATAGCATTCATTGTAGTTGTTTTCTTGGGACAATCTGATGTGTGGAAGGAGGTTTGGATTTTAAAGTAAGCAATGTCAATTGGTGCAGATGTGTATATTCTGTTTCCCAACTTCTTCTGTTATTCCACTCCATGATCATCCTGGGATGACTGTATTCAGCAAACTTCTATATGGCTCTTTGCATGTGAAAGCTTATGACTGGGTTGAGCCTCCCTTTGTCGTAGAAAGTAAAGGACCTGGATATCCTCAAGGTTTGACTTATATATTTCATTTACTTATGACTTTCTTATTTATCTCCGTTGTTTCATTTTTGCCTATTATTTTATTATTAATTTTTATGTATGCTGTTTTTTCTAATAAGGTGTGTGTGTGTGTGTGTGTGATGCTTTTGCTTCAAATGTCTATCTGTTCCCATAATATATACATCTAAATTTTACATTTCTCTTGGTTACATGAGAGCTATAAGTCATAGACCGGAGACCTAGTCAAAGCTCTTGGTCTTGGTGGTGGGTGATTTCTGTAATAATATTGTGCATTATTTTGTAGCAAATGTTTACCATCTTAGATCTACTGAAAGGCTATGTTTTTCTTTTTCTAACTCAATTCAATGGCTTAATTGTTTATTTTGGTTCATCCAATCCCAATCTAAAATCCTTATTAGAGCAAATTGAATTTGGATATCATTTGTTTAGCTAATATCACATTCACACTTCCTCCATGTTATGACCCCTACCAAAAAACCCTTTGAAATCTTTAATATATTGACAGATATACTAATACAATATGCACTCAGGAGGATATTGGGTTAGCTGAAAGTGTTAGTGCTAGGCCCAAAAGAAATATTAGGAGACTCACAGATTGGAATGAATACGTGCACTGAGAGAGAGTATTATATTTGTTTTGTGAGAATCTTTTCTGTTAGCATCTTTTCTTATTTTGTTTACGTGTTTACCGTGATATTCGGAAACCGTTAGTATATGCAGAAATATAAATTGTAAGAAAACTTTGGAGAAAGGAAATATGCAGATTATTCACTAAATTTCTTTCGTTCTTTCTTGGAGGTCTGGTACCTCGAATACCAGATAGTCACTGTAATACCTATCATTTGGTGCTTTCATACACCCTTAAATATACCCTTTGTTCTGTTTGGGAACAATTTTCGTGAAAATGAAGTCGTCATCTTAGGCTATAAAAGGAGGAGTTCAGGGGGGTTGATGATGCACACTTATGATCTAAGGTGTATATGTAGGGTGGGGCAGGGTGTTGAATAAAGGTTTTAAAAAGACTTTGGAAAGCTTTTTGTTACAAGCCATTAATTAGATGAACATATTTCACAAATAATTTTGTTAGACATTTGTTAAAACAACAAAGAGTTGGTATATGAGCAATAGACATCACATAACCGTGTGACACTTTTATGTTTTATACTGATTCATTCAACTTGAGCTACGTTAAATATCATTTAAGCATACTAAAGGATTCCACTAATCAAACTTGATTTCAAGTATTATACACTGCCATTTTTTGTTCACGCAAGTACCCAAAGTCACTTCTAACTATCTCTTTATCACTGGTCAAGATAATTGATAGGCAGTGGTTAGTTTACAAAAGGAGGGAAAGAGTTAAAGAGCTTAATTGTCTTAACAGTTAGGAGAAAGGGCGGGTTAGTATTGTATAAATAGCCTCTGTTTAGTAGAGGAGAGGACTTTTGGCAGTTATTGTACAGACAGGTTCTTTGAACCTTGTGAAGGAGGTTATGCTTTCAGACTATTGATTGTATGGGCGTATCCCTTGAGAAATAATAGAATTCTTTCATTCATCTTTGCATTCTGTGTGTGTGAGAGTGTTTTGATTAGGCTTCATACTTAGAAACCTAACAATAATGCACAAGTATTATTTAATTCTTAGCCAGTTTTGGCTTTCTTGTATACATATTGTCATTCTCGGCCTTACAAAAGAAATAATTTAAACAAGGAAACTCTCACTAGAGAGGATATGATCTATAAGCACATCTTGTATGTGAGAATAGTTTTACCCAATTAAGATTTTACAAATAAAGTTCACTCTGTCAATCATCTAGTAGATGATCTTATGATCTAGCACGTAAAAACTTTACGACAAATATTGTATGAATAACACTAAGTTCATGTGGATGACTTAGAATCCTTAGTCTTTTTTGTATGAGAAAGCTTCTATATTGTCTTGAATACGATCGATGGAGCTTGGTGTTTATCTTTTTTCTTGTGTCAGTTCTATATTCATTTGTATGATACATCTACTTTTCATGTTGAGATCTTCTAGATTTTGTCTTATATTCTCATAGGTCTAGTCTTTGTTCAGACTTGCAGTGCGTCTACTCTCTTGGAATGTCGTTTGTGCTTTTGGATACACTATATGTAGCTTTACCTAGCACCTTCTTTGTATATCATTGTCTAAAATTTTGTAGCATCTAGCACTTCATGTAGCATCATCTAAGATAGTGTTGCATTTAGTGCTCCGTGTAGCATCGTCTAGGCTTCACGTAACATCGTTTTTTTTTTCTGTATAGATTTTGATCTTTCGTGTGTCTGACTTGTTCTTTTCCTAATACTCGCTAAATAACTTTGGTGGGTCATCGTAAACAAGATTGTGTTGATTGATAAAGGACTAGTTCATACATGATTAAATTGTCTATTCGTGTATCAGGTCATTTGTGTCTAAGTCTCATGTTTGTTTAATGCCATATTCATGCCTAAAATTTATTTTCATTCTTAAAATTATCCAAATATAGTTCCTTCAGACAAAGTTATGGCTATGCCATGTTGGAGTTTTCTTCAATATAAAAGCTTTAAAGAGGCATGTACACCTCATCTGACTGCTTTATATTTACAAAAACAGTAACCTAACAGAACAGGGAGTGCATCTGTCACATTATTATGACGGATTTCTGGGGATGTTTTGTAGGGTCAAGACATGGAGGTGGTATGAATGTAATGTTACCTAAGCGGAGGGATTCCTAGTGTGATTTTCAGTAGATCTTCTTTTGAAATTTGACACCGTGAAAATCATCATGTTAATGGCTTATGCATTCTGTTCTACTGCATCCGTATTTTGAAGCTACTTGTTAATTGAGCTTTTTCTTTTTGGGGCAGTTAGACTAGCAAAATTAGCAGTTGATAAGGTGTTGAGTGCACCGTGTGAAACATCAGTCTTATATCCCAAACACGGTGGAAATCTGCACTGTTTTACAGCGGTAACACCATGTGCGATGCTAGACATTCTCACTCCTCCTTATATTCAAGACGAAAGGAAGTGTACTTACTATCATGACTATCCTTATTCAGCTTTCAGTAAGTAACTGCTTAGTAATATTGCTTCTTTTGTATACATAATTTTTTCTTTATCGGTTTGTATACATCATCATAATTTATTTTGGTGATCAAGGTTTTAATAGCAGATCATATCACATGATGCAATTGTTACATGATTATGGATTGCATCAACCACAATTGACCAAAAAACATCTTAAAAACCTTGGCAGTTTTGCTATATGTCTATAGAATTGTATATGTTCTTAATGTATTTATAGCATAATACAAAATCAATCATAATAAATACACCTAATAATTAGGAATCAATCATCCTAATTTCCCAGATTATCTAACGTTTAATTCCCTAGAAATTTGTAATAGTTAATTTCATTCTAAAACTCCCCCTAAAGCTGGAATATATGTCATATGTACCAAACTTGTTACAAATGTACTCAATCCGAGGGCCTCTAAGGTACTTGGTGAACATTTCAGCGAACTGATTGCTGCAGTTTACAAAATCAATAGTATTTCTTCAAAGAGCTCCTTTTGTTTGACAAAGTGACAATCAATTTCAATGTATGTGGTTCTTTCATGGAAAACCAGGTTTGATGCAATGTGAAGTGTAGCTTGATGATCACAAATAAGTCTCATTTCATGGATGTCTCCTATTTTTAGCTATAGAAGTAGTTGTCTAAGCCACGTAAGCTCACAAGTGGCTGTTGTCATAACACGATATTCTGCTTATGCAACTAGATCTAGCAACCATATGTTCCACTCCCAATTACCTCTGATGACTTCAATCCTGTCCTCCAACCAGCTGCCATTTTGAAATCTAGAGTGCTTATTAAGGGTTCTCAACGCGTTCGTCAACATCTGGTTTAATAGTAAGGCCTAGATGTGTCTCAATCAACTTGGGAAGATCACAAAGCATTGCACCAAGCTTACCCTCACTTCAACCTTGAGGACAAGGTTATTCTCAATGGGGGTGGAATTGTAAGAAATTTGGTAAAACCAGAGGCAAATGAGGCAGACCAGTAGATTTCTAAAGAGGGACACGTGGCAGCTGATCCTTTGGATCAAGGAATGAGAAGAAGCTCGAGAGCCAAAATAACTAACATTAGACTGAGGGGATATGAATTGGCCTAGCAAGTAGTATTTAAGTCCTGTTAAAGGGGAGGAAATGATTGTGGAATTCTTTCTAGAACCTGCATATTCTGTTAGAAATTATTCTCTCTTGTGCTCTGTATTTCTGTTATCCCTTTTCTGTTGCAATCACGTTTCAGCTTTTGAACCACAATAATACAATGACACCAAGAATATCACTAAAGATTATCTCTTCTTTTGGTATTTTTTTGTATTTGCTCATTGATATTCTCTTCTGCTATTTCATATACATTTTAGTGAGTCAAACATAAGATTTCTATGAGTGATTTTCTTGATGCCTGTGGCTCTGCAGCAGCTGGAAATGCACCTGTATGTGATGGGGAAGAGGAGGAATATGCTTGGCTTGCAGAGCTAGAATCACCTAGTGATCTTTATATGCGTCAGGGGGTATATGCTGGTCCAACTATTCAGCCCTAGCTTTGGTTGCTTGGATTTTAAAGCACCTTTATGTTTCCAGTTACAAAGGTAGGTGACGTTAAGACCTGAAAATACAGGTATCTCATATTACACCTGAAAGCTAGAGACAAGAGGATCTAAATTGTTGATGGATGGCATGTTCTGCTTTAAATATGCCTCCTTTTGCAACTGCGTTTAAGCAAAGATTTTGATAAGAAAATCTGCAGTTCGGTTGCTATAAACTTA
Organism: Vigna radiata var. radiata; assembly: GCF_000741045.1. Classification (NCBI taxonomy): domain Eukaryota; kingdom Viridiplantae; phylum Streptophyta; class Magnoliopsida; order Fabales; family Fabaceae; genus Vigna; species Vigna radiata. The sequence continues at coordinate 11,562,699 of NC_028353.1, forward strand.
CAAAACATTTTATCTTTTTTCTTTTGTTACGCGCAGATGTGAAAGAAGAACAAAAATCACTTAATTTGTGCTTTTATGCATGGTCGAAACACCTCTTTAATTTCAGATAAGATAATTAAAAACAATCATTTTAAAATTATATTCAAAATTACATAATTTAAAATTGTTTTAAATTCTATACAATAATCTGCCATCTAAAATATATTATGAATAGCATAATGTAATCTCTAATTTCAGAGTACATAATTTAAAATATAAATTTAATTTACAACATTTGAAATATGTATTATGATTGCCAACATTTCAAATTACATACTTCAAAACAATAATCTAAATTTCATTATCTGTAATTTTGTTTGGAATTACATACAGTCTGTAATTTTAAATTAATTATAGAATTTAGAACTGTATCTCAAACTAAATAATTCAAAATCATATCCTAAATTATGATTTCAAATGATTTATAAGATACGACGATAGTCTATTATTATATGATAGATTTGCTAAAAGAAAGTATGAAAGTAAATGAAGAAAATGTCCAAACATCCCCAACATTGTACACAGAGGGACTAATTCGCTTGGTAATTATTTAAGTCAAAACACTTCTTAAGGCTAACTTTTGAAAACCCCAGAAGGCTACAACTATATCAAAACTCAGGATTTTCCTTGGTAAATCAATGAAGTTTATCTTTTATCAGTTGTGGCTCACTCTAAGGTGATCTGAAAGCCTCACCCGCATATCGCACACCTCCAAGTTCTTCAATTCGAAGAAGCTGAAAAGAAATTGAACACATTTTTGGTGGAGAAAGCATGTTAGATCATTCATTCTAATGCAAACCATCAACATGATATTAGCAATTGACTGCTAAGGAAGCATTCTAAAAAAATACATTTTATAGATCAATGATATTTCATCTGCTGAAAACAATATAAATGAAGTTTGAAACTGAGAATGAGACATATATGGTGACATGATTAACAAACACAACTTGCAATAGTCTAGTTAAGATGATTTCTGATTTCTAAGTTGTTTTAAAATATTCATTATATTGGCTGAGCTAAAACCTTGAATAAAACAGGAAACACAAGATTCCCATTACCTGATTATACTTTGCCAATCGCTCACTTCGGCAAGGAGCACCAGTTTTTATCTGGAGAACAGAACATGGATATAATGAGTCTGAAAGTGATAACATCACATTTTAAAGTAGCTAAGAATATTTTTATTCAACAAACAAATGATTAAGGATATAAAACCTGTCCACTGGCCAAGCCAACAGAGAGATCGGCAATGAAATTATCTTCGGTCTCGCCACTCCGGTGACTAACCATGACACCCCAACCTGCAGCCTTTGAGTCAAGTGCAGCCTGAATAGATTCAGTTACTGTACCAATCTGGTTAACCTGCACTCCATGGATGACAGATACATCAATTGAAGTGTCAATTGTATTGCAACTGGTTTTTTATTAGTTTTGATAAGATGCAAATGAATACAATTATCTGAAAGCAAGCTGAAAAGAAGAAATGTCAGGCAAACTAAACTAAATAGAATGAAATTAAATAATCCCCTTGCATATTAGCAATTAAGAATTATAATTGAAACAATAATTGGGAAAGACTGCTAACCTTTAGAAGCAAACCATTGCAAGCCTTCTTCTTGATGGCCTCAGCTATTCTGACTGGATTTGTAACTAACAAATCGTCTCCTACAAGTTGAATGTCAACTGAAGAAAGCAGGGAAGTCCATGAACCCCAATCATCTTGATCAAACGGATCCTCAATTGACACAATGGGAAAGTCTTTTACAAAGTCTTTATAAAGTTGACCAAGACTCTGAGCAGAGTGAACATGAGTTCCATCGTTTGGCTGCTTCTTGAAATTCAAATCATACTTCCCATCCTTGGTGTAAAACTCAGAAGCCGCAACATCCATACCTATTTTAATCTGTACCATGGATTTTCATTTCTAGATAAGCACAAGTGAGTATTCAATTTATGCAGTTAACAAAATGAAAGCAGTATCCACCTTTCCAGTATAACCAGCCTTCTCAATGGCATCCATGAGTAAAACCAACCCCTCCCTGTTATCCTGAACGTTCGGTGCAAATCCTCCTTCATCTCCAACATTACATGCATCTTGCCCATATTTTGCCTTGATTATCCCCTTTAATACATGATAAACTGTTCTACCAGAAATAATCAAGTTAATATATTGTCACCATATCAAGATCACAGGTGATGAGATTAAAAAGGTCATGAAATGTATGCCATATGCAGTCAGGAAAATTGGAGTTTAGACTAGCCATAAAATCATATGCACTACAACATTAGAATAAAAACTAATATCTGAATTCATAAAATCACACTAACCAGAATGATTGAGCTATTGACCAAAAGAGAAGACATTAAGTTGGATGCAAAAAATGAGAAAACACATGCAAAAGATGTATGATTACATGTCACAAGCATACTTCCCCAGTGATACAGTCAGAATAAAGCTGAAGATTTCTAACCTTCACTGCCCATGCGGAGTGCCTCAGCAAATGAAGTTGCTCCAACTGGTAGTATCATAAATTCTTGCATAGCCAAATTATTTCCAGCATGACTGCCCCCATTTATAACATTAAAAGCTGGAACTGGCATAACAAGTTCCTTTGTTCCTGAGATCTCCTGGATGTGCTTGAACAAAGGCACTCCTTTTGCCCCTGCACCAGCTCTACATACACTCAGTGAAACTCCCAATATTGCATTAGCCCCTAGTTTCGATTTGTTAGGAGTTCCATCGATTTCCAGCATAATAGCATCAACATCAGCTTGGTTCCTTGTTAATCACGAAATCACAAATGTCAGTTGTACAGCACAGCATGTCAAAATCAGATCCTCATATTTTTGGTTAGAGTTCATGTAAATATAAGTTTCTTTTTTTCTTTATTTCAAAAGCAATAACAACCCCAAAGAAATGGTGGAGATATAGTTTATTGAAAGCAAAAACAATATAAGAACCAAGCACAGCACTCCAAAAGTGGTGTTCAAATCACTATGTATGGTGTGCTACATACACCTAGTTCAGAATAACTCCTCTAACTCCATATTACAATATTTCACATCAATTTCATCCAGAGTTGTTTCTACGGAATCACTAAACACTGCCGTAGTATGAGTTCAGGTTATCAACTTTTGGAATGACTTAAGAATCATTAATCATTAATGAAAACACAAATTTAAGCCTTTAATGTTAATTGCAAGGCTCCTGTTACTTTACAAAGGCCCCAAAACTTGAATCGTTTTATAAATAACAGACTACTCGGTAACAAATGCTGGTATAAAGGAAGCATTAGATCAGCAGCTGACAAATTTCAAAATACAAAAAATGATCGAGATTTGATATACATTCGACATATATATGATTGAGTGTGTTAATGAATATTTGCAAAATTGATTTGAGTTAAAATTATTCTCAATGTCAAGTTAATTATGTTTAGATGTCTTCTCCTAAAAAGTAAATTTGAAGATAAAGTAAAACTTCCGTGTGAAATGTTCAACCTAAAGCAAAAGCCATTTTTTACTACCTTAAATCAAACCAAAATTTGGAGGCAAAATCTATTTTACCTAACAAAGAACAAACAAACAACTTGAATAAAATCACATCTGACACAATACAAAACAAATCCTGATAAACCGTGATAAACAAACACAAACTGAACATCAGCTTTCATCTCTTAATATTCATTCCCCTCTCTGGTTATATTCGAACCACCCCATATTGGCTGATTCAATTTTACAAACTTTTTCTCACACATAAATGCAGTATTACTCTTCACTTTTCTTCTCTTCCAAACATTCAAACATTCCATAGAAACCTTCTGAATCTATAGCACAACGCTCCCTATTGATTTCTTCTACAACTCCACCTACCCTTAATTCCTTCATTTTTCACTTTACTTTTACATTCAACACTAACAGCAATAACTAACCAACAGAGAAAAGAAGTCCATTACCTAACGTCGACGCCGACAAGTTTCGGAGCCAAGACCTCGTTGATGTTCCTAACGGCGTTAAGAACGCCCTTCCCTCCGTAAACACTCTTGTCCCCATCCCTCAGCTCCAAAGCCTCGTAAATCCCCGTCGACGCGCCGCTCGGCACCGCCGATCGGAAAAGTTCGTCCGTCACCAGATCCACCTCCACTGTCGGGTTCCCCCGACTGTCCACAATCTGCCTAGCCTTCACCGACTTCACCTTGGACTCCCTGGCCACCGTCGTCGCCGCCGCGCGCACAGTGAGAGAGCGCCGCCGGGTGCGTAAAGTCACACTCTGAGGTGTCCGATGGGTACAGAAAGAGGAAGAAGAAGAAAAAGGAGGTGTTTTGGTGATTGGCTGATATGTCAAACTTTGAGCCATTGTTGTATGATGAAATGAGAATGTGGGTGGCGTGAAAGGTAACGCCTTTATGTATCTGAAGGAAAGTTAGCAATGTTAGGGTTGGTGGGAAACTCCGCTGAGGGGCGATGAAATTTACTTAACTGGAACAGTACAGAACAGAAGCCTTAAAAACAACGTCTTTCGGAGGTTGTTGGGTCTCTGAGTTAGTAAGGTGGTGGCGTGGTAGGTGCTTTCTTTTCTGCATGCGCTTTTTCTATGCTTTCTACTTGTCATAAAATTACCCACTTAGTCAACTGTCTTTTAAATTATAGCCATGGATTAGAAAAAAATATATAAAATGTTGTGTGATTTTAAAAAATTATTTTAGATTAACTTGATAAGCTATTAAATTTTCAAAATTTGGGAATAAAAAAGTTGTTAAAGAATTTTTTTTATTAGAGATTATATATCAGTTTGTTAATTGATAAAGATGGAAGACTAATGCAATTTTTTAAAAATTTAATATTATTTTTCAAAAGTAATGCAATTTAGTATGAGGGTTTGTGGAAAGAAATTTTAAAATCTAAATATTAGTTTCGGACAATGGTAATTCTGTCAAAGAATGAAGGTGATGGAATGATTTGAGGCCTACGTGTGAAAACATATATGGGAAGTGATTTGATGAGAATATGGAATATAAATTAGGGATAGGCTCTAAGATTAATCTTGGGAAGATAGATGATTAAGAAAAATTTCTCTCATGTATGGATTTATGGACTTTTCTAAATGTACTAAATTGAGGGGTTAGAGTAGGGGATTGAGGCTGGTAGAAGATCAATGGGAATGGTATGTAGAGTGATTAGAGGTTGGTTTTGTTAGCAATTTAAATCTTTATATATATATATATATATATATATATATTAATTGTGTTACAATCATTTTATTAGCGAACTTTATAAAATAATCTATAACAACCCTAATGATAAAGTTAGAACCTATTTTTCTAAATCAGGAAATGGAGGATGAATGAAAGTGGTGTGATGCAGAGAGAAACTTATGAAAAACTACATAGTAACCAACAAGGGATGTTTTCTTTAGATATTTTAGGAAAGTCAAGGCTTTATCATCAATACAATTTTTAGCTAATTTTGAATAAAGTGGCAGCTAAGTAGAACTATAGACATAAGGAGTGCTAGTATACAATTACATGTGGTGAGATGGAGGAAATAGTGTGTCAACTATTTTTTACATGGCAACCACAGTATATAATAATAAGTATAAATGATGGATAGGAACAATTTCACTACACATTGTCAAGCAATAAATCATTTTCATCACTTTAATAGTGTTTCGGTTGAATTTGTCTGAGAGTCGGTCTTTCTTCTTTGTTTTATTCTTTTTTTATCTTTAATCTTCTTCGAGAACACAATTCACTCTGATGAGTTGTTGATCTGGAGAAGACACTCTAACGCTCAAATCAGATATGTTTCATAAAGAGGTCTATATTTTATTAGGATCGAAGATGATGTCTTTACCTAAACATCAATTGTATATTTTATAGGACATGTGGCAGGTAAACCCACTGATTAACCATTAATGCAGTATATTTTTAGGCAATCAAACCCAATAACTAATTATTAATACTGTATATTTGTAAAGTGTAAGGCAATCTGACCCATTAATAACTGATAATTGCCCATGAATGACTATTAACTCTGATCGGTATATTTCATATAGTACATAAGCCCCCTAGCCCAAGCAACTATTATGAGCTTTAAAAGAGGTCGCTCATGCTATATTTAGGGAGTCTATCTTCGATACGCTTTAAATCTTCATTGCTCCCTATACCAAACGACGAACTCTAGGAGTTCTCTTTGGAATTTTTTCCTGTGCAAGAAATTTTCACTCCAAACAATATACGTTTAAATAAAATAAAGTAAATGCTTCAATAATTTATAATTTATTTTTATAATGAAAAGACATTGGAACCTGACAAAGCTGAACCTGTTGAGTAGTCCCCCCGAGCGGCTGAAGGAAGAAGTTATTTTTCTAATTTACTGCGTTGAGCAGGGATTTCTGAAGCCATTTTTCGGACTTCCCCTGAGTTATTTTTCTAACTTCTTGCGTCGAGCGAGGATTTTAGAAGTCCTTTTTCGGACTTCCCCCCGAGCGGCGGAATGCAGGAGTTATTTTTCTAACTTCCTGCATTGAGTAGGGATTTCTAAAGCCCTTTTTTGGACTTCCCCTGAGCGGCTGAAGGCAGGAGTTATTTTTCTAACTTCCTGCGTTGAGCGGGGATTTCTGAAGCCCTTTTTCGGACATCTCCCGAGCGGCTGAAGGTAGGAGTTATTTTACTAACTTCCTGCGTTNAGCCCTTTTTCGGACATCTCCCGAGCGGCTGAAGGTAGGAGTTATTTTACTAACTTCCTGCGTTGAGCGGGGATTTCTGAAGCCCTTTTTCGGACTTCTCCTGAGCGGCAGAAGGTAGGAGTTATTTTTCTAACTTCTTGCGTTGAGCAGGGATTTCTGAAACCCTTTTTCGTACTTCCCCTAAGCAGCTGAAGGTAGGAGTTAATTTTCTAACTTCCTGTGTTGAGTGGGAATTTCTGAAGCCCTTTTTCGGACTTCCCCCGAGTGGCTGAAGGTAGGAGTTATTTTTCTAACTTCCTACATTGAGCAAGAATTTCTGAAGTCCTTTTCGGACTTCCCCCAAGCAGTTGAAGGCAGGAGTTATTTTTCTAACTTCCTGCATTGAGCGGGGATTTCCGAAGCCTTTTTTTGGAATTCCCCCCAAGCAGCTGAAGGCAAGAGTTATTTTTTGAACCACCTACGTTGAACAATAAATTGTAAAGGATTGAATCTTCCTATACAAAATATTTGTTTACAAAAAATATACATTAAATAAAATATTTAATATTTTATTTTTATAATGAGAAACCATTAGAACGTGATAAGGTTGAACATATATACATTCCAACTGACAACAAGAAACTAAGATTTGTTCCAAATCAAATTTATTATTTTCGGTTGCTCTGCGTGTCAGCGGGGCTCTCAAGAGAGTGTTGATTAGGGGAAAGTGGTCGTGTCAGTCCGCTACTTTATTCTCGATGTGGAGTTTTGTTGTTAGTGTTAACTGACACTGAATTTTTGTTGGAACCAATTGCAACATAGTCATTGGTTGTGCCTTAGAAGGCTTGAAATAGTAGTAAAGAGTTCATATTGAAAAGAACAATTCTGTTACCCATGACCTTAGAAGTAGTTGTGCAAATTCATCTTCCTCATTATCATTCTGGCTTTTGATATCAGAAAACACTATGTCTAGATAGGCAGCTTTAGGTGATGAAGAAGACTTTCCAAGGCTGGAGCTACTAATATTGGATTAATCTAAACTACACTTTGTTTCATTTGGCACGGTGTGGGAACTTGCCCCTTGAATTTGGAATGGAGTATGAGAAGCAATTGCATCATGCTTTGAAGCAAAAATATCATTTAATTTCAGGCCCTATCCAAGAAGCTCCTCGTCCCCAGTTGTTGTTAGCATCTGCATCATCTTTTTCTGGTTTGTGCGACAACAATTGTCAATTAGTAATCATTATTGGGCATCATGATGTGCCAGAAGGTTGCCTTTTTCCTTGCACCCAAATTAAAATGCAAATAATACATAAAGAATTTAAATTATACACATTCGTTGCACAAGCCATATAGCGTCTTCGAATAATTGAAGACTTATACTTCAATTTTGGCCGAGATTTCCCAATGGCAAAGCATAATTATGCTACAATCCTAAAAAATATATGCTTTGAAAATTAGCTATATCTGCATTACAGACATTGACTGCCGAAGCTGAACTTATTGCATGTCATCATATTTACAAGTATATGGTACTAAGCCGACAATACTTCATGTGAACAATCTTTATAAGAGGACGTCACCGGATTGACCAAGCGAAATGAAATAATAAATATAAACAAAATTATAATAGTAATGTTGCGTTAATAGTAATAATAGACATAAACTTTTTTGATAAGACAGAAATAATGAAGAAAGTAATAATTAGGTAGGCATGAATTGACGTCAATATTATCATTGTTTCATGAAAGATGGCCTGATAACGGCTTAAAATACCTTTACAAACGTAGACCCTATTTTACCTTTAAGGATGAAACTACTGATGAGCTTCATCTAACATTTGTTGCCTTATGGTTGGAGCGAATCCTCTATTGAATGGGATCCGTGTACGAGGTCGTGGTGGTCTGAACCGTGGGTGTAATTACGGGATTTTCACTAGCAACGTTCTGAGGTTTGGGCAATAGTTGAGGCCACCATTGCTGGGATTTTTAGCGACAACGCTTGTCGTGACCGGAGCGAGGCATATAAGCCAAACGCTACCACGAGTACAACCTCGCTCTTCCCTCACGTGAGCCACGCCGAGTTTGGCAGCCAAATCCTCGCTCCTCTCCTTCGCCAACCAGAGCATTTTCACTTTCCGCTGCCCGTAAGGCCCCCACGGCGTGAACCTACGTTCCTACATTAGAAACATTAAATTTGTATAACATTGAAATCTTTACCACCTCTTTATGTGAGAACTAAGATTAACAGTTTCGTATCCTATTGTGCCAACAACTTTGTCTTCTTTTTTCTTCTTTCTTTTGATCTGTTTGCACGAGGTTATTGGGAAGAAAGAAATGTCCCTGCCAGTGAGCATGATAGTAATGTACTGCCACGCAGAGAGCTTTGCGACCCTGGTATTGATTCGAAGTAGTTATATTGAGATCGAGCGCGCTTGTAGCTTCATGGGGATGTCGTTGGTCCCACGGTGGACGCCAAAATGTTTCGGTTGAATTTGTCTAAGGTTCAACCGTCCTTCCTTGCTCGGCTCTCTTTTGATCTTTAATCCTCTTCGAGAACATAATCCACTCCGATGAGTTGTTGACCTGCAGAAGACATTCTGACACTCAAGTCATATATGTTTCATAGAGAGGTCTATATTTTATTAGGATCGAAGATGATGTCTTTTCCTGAACATAGTATATTTGTAGGGTCTATGACAGGCAAACTCATTGATTAATGCAGTATATTTTTAGACAATCAAACCCAATAACTAATTATTAATATTGTATATTTATAAAACGTAAGGCAATTTGACCCATTAATACAAATAGTTTAGAGTTTAGTGCCAAAAGCAATATCAATTGGAAGAGTATGTGTACAACCATTTGGGATATTTGGTATATGAGAAATAAAATTATCTTTAAGAATGCTAGTGTGAAATGGAAAAGAAATATTTTGATTAGGACGACTTAAAGTTTGGATATGATTAATACATAAATTAAACAAGTCACATTTTTCATACCTGACTGTCCCTTTATCTATAGAAGCCGAGATTTTGACACTCTCATTTTGACACTACTTTAACAACGTCACGTGTCAGCTTCCTATTGGGCGAATTTTTTTAAAAAAAAAAAAAACCAACATTTTGACGTCATCCAGTTGGAGCAGATTTGAATAATTCATTTCCATCTTTGCCCTTGACCAGATTCATGTGATTGAAGTTATCTTTCTTCGCTGTTTCATCAGAAACCACCAATTCCTCCGATACGTTATTTCTCTTGGGTAACGGTGCTGGGAAATCGTTTTGGGGTTCTTTTTCCGCCATTTGAGTGTTGTTGGTCGTTGGGGTTGCAGTGGAGGCCTTCGTTATCGGTGTGGGTGTGGCGTTCATTGGCTGTCGTCATTGTTGGTGTGTTGGGCTTGCGAAATGACGACTTCTTCGACGAGGGTAAGGGCATTGTACTGTGGGTGTCGTTGTTTATGGAAAGTTTACACGAGCAACAAAGTCTTGTTGCAGAACTTAAAAGGAGGGTTCTTGTGTTGGAGGAAGAGGTCGCATTCAAGAAACGTAGACGAAGAAGACCACGGGATGGTGGAGACAATGTGCCACATGAAGAACCGTCCATATCCCCGGGAGGCATCAGTCCGGGCGGGATCCCGTTGAGAGGCCAATCCCAACAGGGCATGTCCAATGGTCGTCCTGCAATGAAGACATTTGTGAGGATGGGGTCACGAAGGCGTTACAAGAGTAAAGCGCTTAGGACTCCTTATGTAGGATTGCTTAGGAAGAAGTTAGAGTGAGATTTGTAAATATTTTTTAAGATATTGTAATATGCANATTGTGTATCATGAACAATTATTTTGTAATCAACATTGTCTTTTCTTCAATGTTGTAAACATGGAAGTTGCCTTTATTAAGATATTTGTATTTTAAATGGGATTTGTGGTTGTGTTTGAATTATTGATGAATGAATATTGTAATGAAATGTAGCATTACTGGATTTCAATGATGAATGAAACAATGCTTTGTTAAATATCACTGAATTGTGGATTTTGAGCACAAGAATATAGTGGAGTCCCAAAGGAAACTGATTCTGCAGAAATAGCTGCTGTAATCGTTTACAACGCAGGTGTAAACGATTACACAGAACA
>NC_028353.1:11574661-11593438 GCF_000741045.1 Vigna radiata var. radiata
TGTAAACGATTACACAGAACTGAATTGCTGTTTTGGACAAAAACCTCAACGTAGGGAGCCATTTTTTTGGTCGCAGGGGACCATGTTAAAAATTTCTTACTAAGTTTGTTGACTTCATGTAATTTTTAGTAGGGTAATAATGTAGTTTGACGACATCATGTACATAAGATATAATAGGGAATACTTAATTGTATTTCATTCAGTTATCGGTTACGAAGACAAGTGAGAAAAAATATATTTCATTCAGTTATGACGAACAATTTAATGCTATACATATTTATATATATACAAATCATCAACAATGTGATGTTCTACATAAATTCCTTTCTAAAGGAAACAATGTTATTTGAATTACAAACAAAATATCAACAATCTTCCAAAAACCCATAGACATGCAGCGCTTCCATTCTTACAATGTTGTCTTTGTCCAGAATCCACTCTTTGACGTAGTTCTTTCTTATTTCTCGCAACTCCTCCTGAAACAAAATGTTTTTTGCTTTAGTTATAAACAACACCATCATTTGAAATGTATAGCAGCGAAATTTATGCTTACATTTGTGTATTGCGGCAAGCTCTTGTCGTTGTACCTGTCTTCTCCATCCCAAATTTCCATTGCCTTTAACATTATCACTCCACAATCGAATCTGAAATCACACAACCAAATATATAACTTATGACAACATACAATAGTGAAACCACCAAATTATTTACAATCAATGATTAACACAACTTACAAGTTCGGTTGGCTTGGGATGTTTGATACTACAACAGGCAAAGCAGAAATACTACCTTCAGGCTGATTGTACAACATGCACAAAAATTTGGCCATGTTTTGACCCTAACAAACAAGTACATAAACTAGTATAAAAAAATATCATTAATTGACATCATCAACATTTCGGGCATCATATACTGTCATTTCATACCACAAACAAGTCAATCCTCCTCCGATCTCTCACAGCCTTGTTTAAGGAGTCAATCACAAATATTTGTAATGTTTTCATGTTCAAACAATAACACCACCAGTGGTAATCATGGCAAAATGGCATAAACACCTACAAACAACATATATCAAATCTCCGCACATGGACATGGTACAATTCCACCTATGTCTAACCCTGTGGCCATGAAGACATCCACAACATTTAAAGGAACCAATTGTTGACACACCCTAAAACTAACATCACTCCCAGCCCACCGTTGAACCATCTCCTTCAATAATTTTAAATTCACCTCAATAGGGTTTAAAAGGTTCATGCANAATTTAAAAGGGGTCATATTAAGACGCTCTATATGACGGTATTGTAGTTTGGTATTCATTTCAAGAATGCTAGCCGAATCCATGAAAATACGAAGGCGTCACTACAAAACATTAAAATAACATACATTAANTACTAACTTTCAAACTTTATACATCANCCATTCCAATAACACATAAAATTTTATCTTANAGTAGGTTTTGTTGAAGCCATTGGACCTGCAGTGATAACAATGCCCACAAATATATAACTTAGGTTTCGCTTAAAAATAAATACCTCTTTATTAAAAAGCAGATTAGAAAAGGTTCATTCTTGCACTTACCCGAAAAGCAAATCACCACCCAAACCACTAAAGTGATGGTCNGAGAACGAGAATGNTGCGANGACGATAACGACACGAAAGAGGTTTCGCGAGACACCCACAACGACAATGATGGTCCGACAANGAGAACAACCTTTCACAATGACAACGCCTGAGAAAACTAGGAAAGATAGCGCCAAAACTAAAACCCCACAACAAATTTGACGTTGGGCAAAGATGAGAGAACGAAAACAAAGATGAGAGAACGAAAACAACCTTTCACAAGGAGGCTGGCGAAGGAGCAGATTTTACGTTGGGCAAAGATGAGAGAACTGTCGAAGAGAGAGCACGAAAATGAAAAATGAAAGATAGCGCCAAAACTAAAACCCCACACCATACATTCCATCTTTGCCCCTCACTTATTCCATCTTTGCCCCTTAGTTCATTTAACAATATCATTTTTAAAAATTAAAAAAACACCCAATCAGACAATGACACCTGGCCTGTGTCAAAAGAGTGTCAAATTTGGGTGTTAAAGTAACATTTTCCTTTATCTATATATGATTAGAAGGGTAATAATAAAGTTGGCCAATGAAGGATGGTGTGAATTAGGAACATAAGTTTGATTAGCTTTTGGATAATTTTTACTTTGTTTTGTAGGTAAAGATCTTTTTTGTGAAGGAAGATACTCATGGATAAAGTTGTAAAATACATTAGCAATAGACTAACTTACTGAATAAACTTACAAAATCATTAGTTAGATGAATCTATTATATCTCCCACATCAAAATCAAAAATTCAACATAGTGTTGCAATGAGTCATGAATAACATTCAAGCGATTATATCCTAATTTCTAATCTTTCTCGTTTCTTTATTATGGTTTTTTTTTTTCAAATTGAGGTGTATCCAAATTTTTTAGATCTTAATGAATCATTTTTTCATGTCATGGTTGTTTTGTAATTTTATATTATGAGCTTTGTATTTATATTGTTATCTAGAGTTTTAACTTTAATGGTAGTTTACTATATATTTATTTTTGCAAGTTGTGTATAAGGGTTAAAATACTCCAAATGTCTTACAATACTCATAAAGATCTTAGTGAAAAATTGTTTAGATACATGATTTCATGTTATTGATATTACCCAAATATTCTTGATTGGTTAGAAAAAAAAAACAAAGGTCATATTTCTCTTTCGGTATCGTTTAATAAACAACCAAAGTTTAAAGGTGTGTCACATATGTTGTAATAATGATTATATTACTGTAAAAGAAAATGTTGGATTGCAACTTTCAAAACTTTAATTGTCAATAATGTGCTCCAACGGTAATATTCCAACAGCCAAATTTTTAAGTGCACGGTCAAATCATTTATTGGTTTTAATTTCTTTTATTTATTTTATTCTTTCCTTACTCTATAAATAAAGAGCTCTTCCCCCATTCCAAAACAGAACAAGTTGAGTCTTTCTCATTCTCCTCTCTTCTTAGTTTCGTTCTCTTTTCATCCTGAGTATAAACTATTGTATCCTGGGGGACTTGCGCAACACACTGCGGATAAGTCCTTAAAAATAGTGATCTACACGCCTCAGGAAGTTGCGGCTCAAGATTTTGTAAGCATTTTTACTACAATTCATTCTCCTCTTCTCTCTAAGTTTCAATCTTCAAGCTCTTTTCCTTCTCCAAAAAAAATTATGGGTTATTCTTATACTCTCTTAAGAGTTCCTTGCTAGTTCTGAGATCCTCAGAAATATTTTTGAGAAGTTCCTGTTGTATCTTGGGGGACTTGCGCAACACACCACGGATAAGTCCTTAAGGACAGTGACTTTACACGCCTCAGGAAATTTTGTTAGTGATTCTGTCAGCTTTTTACAACAACATAAGTATAAATTTAAACTTTTCAACTCAATACACATTGATTAGGATATATGGCATCATTTCTCCTTAGAACGATGTCACAGGGTCCTGACATTCCCCCTTAAGAGAAATAAGTCAAACTTTTCAAATTTTGAACAAGTTTATGGCCTCGGTTCTTGGTAGAACCACTACCATAGGGTCCTAACTTTGTACCCTACAGAAGGAACTTCAAATTGTTCAAATTCTGAAACGATTTTATGGCTATGGCTGTTCAAAGAACCAGTGTCATAGATCCTTTTTGCTTCAATTTTACAAAGAATTGAGACCAAAGGTGTGAGCCAAAAATCAGTATTGGTTCCAAAACTTTTATTTTCTTAAATATTTTATGATGCTTTTGACATCGATTCTTAGTAGAACAAATGCCATACACTGCATATTACTTTAGTCATTAAAATAATCAAGATAATATATCTTCATTGGTAAAATAAAGTGCAAATTCACAAAACCCTGTATAGTTTCTTTTCGATTTTCTTCATTGCTCTCAAACTCCTCTTCTCTACTAAGACTACTTCATTGACTTTGAACGCCTTGGTCATTGCCTCCAATGTCGTTGTCATTACCTCCATTCACGTGGTATGAACTCCTCCTTAGTGGTTTTTCATTCATTCGTTTGTTTCTTCGCTGTGAGCTTTGGCTCCTTTGTTCTTTACCTTTTTTGGGATTTTTGGGTTACTTTTGATTCTTGAGACTAATAAGTTTTTTTTTTTTGTATTTGTGTCCAACTATATTTTTTGGTTGTTGTGGCATTTGGTGCATTCCAAAATGTGAGTAGTTGCACTATTCTCCTATTTGTTTTGTCTTAAATTTACTTTTTAATATGAGCATATAATTTATATAATGTTGTAGTAGATTATTTAATTTGTATCTGTTTAATATGTGATTAATTGTATGTTAAAATATATTGTTGTATTGAATTAATTTTAGTTTTCCGTTTGAGATTTAATACAAAAATATTTACTGTCTCCAAGTTTGTGAAGAAATGTTTGTTTTGAAAATGATATAGGAGAATATGGTAATTATAATTTATAATATTGAATTTTGAATTTACTAATTGGACAGTTTAAAAAAATAACCATGTTTTTTTAATTTATTAATGCATATAAATTTTAATATAGTTGTGCCTAACAAGTTGATTATAGCTTGCAACTTAGTTTAATGTGCTTGCAACTTGATCTTGTGTTGACTGTGCATAATCTCTAGTCTTTATCAAACTTTAATTGTAATTGGTCTTAGATCGGTTGATTATCCTCCATTTGTTGTTGCGTGTTATTAATATATGTTATAAGTTTTCCTCACTCCTTTTGAAAAAGTTTTTTTTTTTTTTTTATGTTTTGAAGATATTAACAAATGATGAGTTCATCACAAGATTGAATGAAAATGGGATTATAATTCTGTTTTTAATAAAGAATTGTAAAATTAGTGGTTTAAGAAAAATTTAACCCAAATTCATAGTAAACACCAAATAATTTACTATTAAATTTCAAATTCTTTAAAAACAATGAATTGTCATTTTCCTATCAAAATAGCTTATACACAATGAAAGATATATATAAACATGAATGTTCTATTTATAAAATTTGAAAGATCATCCTAAAATTTAACTAAAACAAAAAGTAAGACTTAAAATTCGGTTTACTCCAAAATTTAACATATAACTAAATATAAACTAAGTATAGTAGTCATTATATATATATATATATATATATATATATATATATATATATATATATATATATTAACAATTTTTTTTATAATTTTTTTACAATACATATAATAATTTTTATTGATCTATTTTAAATATTTTTAAAAATAAATTCAAACACATCAATAAAATAATTAAAATATTTTAAAGGTAGTGCGATTTTTAATTTACTAGTGAAACCATTTAAAAGAAATTTATTAGTTTATAATTAATTGATAATTATTTAGTGATAAAAAAGTAACCGTAACTCAAAATTTAAAAACTTGGATAAAACACTATTGCCAATTCCCTCCCAAACGATAACACCGTTACCACCCTTAACTCCCTCTTCCTTTCTCCTAATAAAACAGTTACGCTTCTTTCTCTACTCACGTACTTTTCCACACACATCGTCGGAAAATGTTCCGCATAAACAACACCTTCGTCGGAATCCTCCACACGCTCCCTCTGCTCCTCGGCCTTGCCGCCCTCGGTGTGTCCGCTTACATCCGCGTCCACGGCGACTGTCAGAAGGTGCTCCAATACCCGCTCTTATTCAGCGGCCTCTTCGTTTCCATCGTCTCCGCTCTCGGCCTCGTCGGCGCGTTGTGCCGCGTCAACGCCGCACTCTACCTCTACCTCATCGTCACCTTCTTCGTCATCCTCGCCTTCGCCTCCTTCACTGTCGTCGCGCTCGTCGTCGTCACCAAAGGCAACGCTCCGCACCGCGCCTCGCGCGTGGGCTTCACCGTACGGGACTTCTCGCCCTGGCTGCGCCACTACGTCTCTGACGACCGCATCTGGGAGGACACGAAGAGGTGCTTCTTGCAAGCGCGTATCTGTCACGGCCTCGCCGTGGGCGCTAACAATGTCTCCCTCGTCTTCAAACACTCAACTACCACGCAGGTTTCCCTTTAAGCACTTGCAAAAGTAACATTATTTTCAAGAGCACTTACATTATAGATAGTTCTTCGATTCTCGATTGTTATTACTGAGTTATTATTCATCCATTTTAAACATGATATCAATGATTTTTCACGAGATCAAATATTGAAAGCAAATAGAAATGAAACAATGAGTTTATATTTCCTGAATGACGTACTGACCTTTGTACAAACAGTTTGGGTGCTGCAAACCGCCGGAGCAATGTGGATTGAAACTGAACGGAACGTTGTGGGAGGCGCCGAAAGCGGGTGCAGCGGTGGAGGATTCTGATTGTAGGGTTTGGAGCAACAGGGAAGAGAAAATGTGTTTTGATTGCGATTCATGCAAAGGGGGAGTGCTGGCCGGAGTAAGGAAGCAGTGGAGAGATGTAAGCATACTGAATGCCTGCGTTGTAGTGATTCTGACCATCATCTACGTCTTCGCCTGTTACGCCATCAGAAACAACCGATTGGAGTACTCCAAATACACCGCCCAGAGAAACATGAGAATGACAAAACTCACCTCAATTCACGCTTGAACCCTTTTACTTCTCTCCATGCATGCCATAGGAGCATCGTCTTTTTTTTCTTTTTTTTTTATAAATTACGTTTTTAATAATTTCTATTTCTTTAGTAATGTAATGTAATTACAATATATTTTATTTCTGGAGTATGTATGTATTCATTTGTTTGTAGTTTTTGTATAATTTTAAACATATAAAAATATTGAAGCAGTGCTATTTTCATTTAATAATTTTTTTTTTACTTTTGATAAAAAAAATTGTGAAGAAAACATAGTTTACAAAATTCTTTTCATTAATGGTCACTCAGCTCATGAACGACAAATAATTAATTCAACTGCAAAGAATTTTAATTTTTATGATTTTTTCATCTAACAGTTTAAAATAAATTAAGCAAGTTAAAAGTTAAACTAAGCGGACTAAACCTAATTTAGTCAAGAATCATCTCACTAACCGATAATTAAATAAACATAAAGAATACCGAAAAATTCTTCTAAAAACAGAGGTGAAATAACAATGTTCTTTATTGTTTGTACAAAATTTATAATATGAAGAAATAAGGAAACAAAGTTTGTTGTTTCTATTATATATATTTTTTTCGCTTTGTTATTGTCATTGCTTGCTATGTAACCATAAAATTTCGAAAGATAATTAAGAATAATTTCTTTAGATAAAAAAAAAATTAAGATTGTGTAATTTCTCTTAGAAAACCATTTTTCATCTACTTTACTAGATGCTAGTATAATTAAATCTTCTTCCTCCCTTTCTTTTTATTTTCCTTCTCTTTTTCTTCTTCAAAATTTGTTTATCTTTTCATTTTATTCTCTCTTCCTTCTTTGTTGAAGTGTGAGAGAAAACAAAAAATATTTTTCTTCTTAATAAGTGAAACTTAATTTATTGGTAAAGATGTCATGAATAGATTTAGGATAATATTGGCATGTACTATCAAGTAAGATATGTTGTTTCCATAAAAGTTATACCACTTAAAATCTCATCTTTGATTTTTTTTCTAGGGAGATAAGTATACTTAGTTGTTGGTTAAGTATTATACCACCATCATCTTTGATCACGGAGCATATAAACACTTTGTGCTTATTCTAACGGTGAAGATTGGCTTTTTAAAGCCTTCTTGCCAATAATAAGTCTCCTTCATCATGAGAAAAAACCTCCTCCTCATAAAAGAAACCATGTTGGATGAAGAATGAGCCTCAACGTAGC
Source organism: Vigna radiata var. radiata (assembly GCF_000741045.1). Taxonomy (NCBI): domain Eukaryota; kingdom Viridiplantae; phylum Streptophyta; class Magnoliopsida; order Fabales; family Fabaceae; genus Vigna; species Vigna radiata. The sequence continues at coordinate 11,582,477 of NC_028353.1, forward strand.
TAATAAACTTTTAGGCTTTTAAAAACATTGATCTTTTATTGGGACACTCAACAACATGGTGCCTTCTTTCAAGACATTCAAGCACTTAACATCTCTTGTTATAGTTTCTATTAAAATTATGTTTTTTTTAACTGACTTAATTTGTTTCAATTTATTTTAATTTATTAGATAGGACTGAGTAAATAAGTGGTTGCTGGTTGCTACACTTTAGGAGCAAGTCTCGTCTTTATCCACGTTCACTGAAAACTACTACGTGGATGCTTTCAATTTTATCATTATAAATGTATCTAGGATATATTGACTAATATATCTTTTTCCAGAATTTAGAAAGTCTCCACTGTCTTCTTTCTTCAGTTTCCTGTTGCTTTATTTTTCTTCTATTAACTCAACAAATTGGTATCAAGATCACTTTTTTCTAAAGGGACCCGTAGAATGGAAGGAGAGTCAACTTCCTTTCCAATAGCACTTCCCATATTCAATGGGGAAGACTATGATATGTGGACTGTAAAAATGCAGTCCTATCTAGAGGGATTGGATTTATGGGAAGTTGTGGAAGAGGATTACACTGTTCAACCGTTGTCAGAGAATCCTACCTTGGCTCAAATCAAAAATCATAAGGAACAAAAACCAAAGAAGGCAAAGGCAAAGTCATCCTTGTTTTTTGGTGTTACAAAATTGATCTTCACCAGAATTATGACTCTTAAATCACCAAAAAAAATTTGAGATTTTTTGAAGGAAGAATATGAAGGAGATGACAGAATAAAAAGCATGCAAGTGTTGAACCTAAGGAGGGAATTTGATATGCAAAGGATGAAAGAGTCAGAGACAATCAAGGAGTACTCAAACACGTTATTGGGCATTGCCAACAAAATAAAGTTGTTGGGCAGCGACTTTGCGGACTCCAGAATTGTCGAGAAAATCCTTGTGACAGTGCCAGAAAGGTACGAAGCGTCTATTGCCTCATTGGAGAACACAAAGAATCTGTCCCATATTACTTTGGCGGAAGTGTTACATGCTTTGCAGGCCCAAGAGCAACGGAGGCTTATGAGGCAAGAACATGTGGTTGAAGATGCTTTACCAGTAAAGCATCAAGTTGCTGGAACAAGTAAGAAGAAAAGCTTCAAGAAATTTCAGCCAACAAGCAGCGAAAACATCACAAACAAAGACAAGGATGAAAAGAAAAATTATCCACCTTGTAAGCATTGCAGAAAAATGGGACATCCACCATTTAGATGTTGGAAAAGACCAGACGCAAAGTGCAGTAAATGCAATCAGCTTGGCCATGAAGTTGTCATTTGTAGAAGCAAACTTCAACAGCATGAAGCCAATGCCCAAGTTGTTGAGCAAGACGAAGAAGATCACATTTTTACTACAACATGTTTTTCAGCAAGGGGCAACCTCAGAATGCTGGCTGGTTCACAGTGGGTGTACCAACCATATGACATATGACAAAACTCTATTCAAGGACTTGAAGCCTACTAAAGTCTCGAAGGTCAGAATAGGAAATGGCAGTTACATTTGTGCAAAAGGAAAAGGAACCATAGTAATTTCAACGAGCACAGGTACAATAACAATCTCAAATGTTCTTTATGTACCTAACATTGATCAAAATTTGCTAAGTGTAGGTCAATTGATGGAAAGGGGATTTAAAGTGTCCTTTGAACATCAACATTGCATTATTTATGACATTGTTGGCCGAGAAATTCTAAGAATTCAAATGAGAGGTAAAAGCTTCTTATTTGATCCAACAGAGGAGGAGCGGGCGGCCTATTACACTCAGTTCAGTCCTATAGAACTCTGGCATAAGAGACTTGGTCATTGTCACCTTGAAAGAATGTTAAAAATAAAGAAGAATGACATGTCAACAGGTGTACCAATATTTTCTGATAATTTGCCAAATTGTAATGCTTGTCAATTTGGTAAAAAAACAGGAAGACATTTCCCGAATCAGCTTGGAGAGCCTCTCAAAAGTTGCAACTAATTCACACTGATGTAGAAAGACCCCAAAGAACACCATCACTACAAGGTAGTCTTTACTTTGTTCTGCTCATAGATGATTTTACAAGAATGTGCTGGATATTTTTCTTGAAATTCAAGCATGAAGTGGCTGGAGTATTTATGAAATTCAAGAAAATGGTAGAAACGCAAAGTGGCTACAAGATTCAATTTCTAAGGTCAAACAATGGGAAGGAATATACATCAACTAAATTGAATCAATTCTGTGAAGAAGCGGGGATTGAGCATCAATTAACAACTCCTTACGCTCCTCAACAAAATGGGGTTAGTGAAAGGAGAAACAGATCGATAATGGAGATGGCTAGATGCATGTTACATGAGAAGGAGCTACCTAAAACATTTTGGGCAGAAGCAACTAATACAGCAGTTTACTTGCAAAACCGGCTTCCAACTAAAGCCTTGAAAGACAAAACTCCATTTAAGGCTTGGTATGAATATAAGCCTTCTCTAACCTTTCTTAAAGTATTTGGTTGTGTTTGCTTTGCACATGTTCCTCAGGTTAAGCGTGATAAACTTGACAAGAAGGCAATTTTGGGCATCTTTGTGGGATACAGTACAGTTTCAAAAGCCTACAAAGTTTATCATCCTCAAACCGGAAAGATGACCATCACTAGAGATGTGCATTTCAATGAAGGTCAGCCATGGGAATGGAAGAATTCACAAAGCACAACTGAATCCTTTCACAATATACAAGATAATCATCCTAGAGAGCAAACCACAGAGTTGTTGCAGAATGAATTGGAAGATGAGCTTCCAATTAGGGGCACAAGGCTATTGACTGATATCTATCAAAGATGTAATGTAGCCATTTGTGAACCTACTAGTTGTCAGGAAGCACTAAAACTCCCAAAATGGAAAAATGCAATAGAGGAGGAGATGTCTATGATACAAAAAAACAAAATGTAGGAACTAGTTGACAGGCCTAAAAACAGAAAAGTCATTGGGGTCAAATGGGTTTTTAGAACAAAGCTTAATGCAGATTGCACAATCAACAAATACAAGGCTAGACTCGTCGTTAAAGGGTATGCGCAAATTTTTGGTGTTGATTATTCTGACACTTTTGCTCCTGTATCTAGATTAGATACAATCAGATTGGTGCTAACTGTAGCTGCGCAAAAGGGCTGGAAAATATTCCAATTAGATGTCAAATCAGCTTTCTTAAATGGAATTCTACAAGAAGAAATATATGTGGAGTAGCCGGAGGGATTTGTGAAGCATGGTGAAGAAGATAAAGTTTATCTACTTAAAAAGGCCCTATACAGCCTGAAACAAGCACCAAGGGCCTGGTACAGTAGGATAAATGATCACCTATTGAACATAGGCTTCAAAAAAAGCTTATCTAAGTCCACTCTTTATATGAAACATAAGGGAAATAACCTTCTCATAGTTTTCCTCGATGTTGATGATCTTTTGGTGACAGGAGATGACACAAAGTTAGTTGAGGAGTTCAAGCAAGACATGATGCAAGCCTTTGAAATCACGAATCTTGGTCTCATGTCCTATTTTCTTGGACTTGAGATCAAACAAAGTGAGGATGAAGTCTTTATTTTCCAAAGAAAATATGCAAAGGAAATATTGAAGAAATTTCAAATGGAGGAGTGCAAAGCAATTAGCATACCGATGAATCAAAGGGAAAAGTTCACAAAGGAAGATGGAACTGATAAATTTGATGAAAGATACTTTAGGAGCTTGATTGGATGTCTAATGTATCTAACTGCAACAAGGCCAGAAATTTTATTTGTTGTAAGTCTCTTATCTCGGTTTATGCATTGTGCTAGTGAAATGCATTTAAGAGCAGCAAAAAAGAATACTGAGGTATATAAAAGGCACTGTTGATTATGGTATTAAATTTGAGAAGTGTAAAGAATTCATGTTGTATGGATTTTCTGATAGTGATTGGGCTGGATCCAATGATGACATGAAAAGTACTTCAGGATATTGTTTTAGCCTAGGCTTAGGTTTTTTCTCATGATGTACAAAGAAGCAAGAGATTGTAGCACAATCCACTGCAAAGGCTGAATTCATAGCAGCAACAGTAGTTGTAAATCAAGTTTTATAGCTGAAGAAGATTTTATGTGATTTACATATTCAGCAGAAGAATAAAACTAAAGTTTATATTGACAATCAGGCAGCAATTGCAATTGCAAATAATCCAGTGTGTCATGGAAAAACTAAATATTTCAACATCAAGCTTTTTTTTTTTGAGGGAGATGCAGCAAAATGGAGAAGTAAACTTAGTTTACTGTAAATCTGAAGATCAATTGGCTGAAATGTTTACAAAGCCACTTCCAATCAATAAATTTGAATTTGGAATTTGCAGTTCAAAAAGTAAGGAGGAGTGTTAAAATTATGTTTTTTGTAACTGACTTAATTTATTCCAATTTATTTTAATTTATTAGATAGAACTGAGTAAATAAGTGGTTGCTACACTTTAGGAGCAAGTCTCGTCTTTATCCACGTTCATTGAAAACCGTGAATGCTTTCAATTTTATCATTATAAATGTATTTAGGATATATTGAATAATATATCTTTTTCCAATTAGAAAGTGTCCACTATCTTTTTTTTCTTCAATTCCCTGTTACTTCATTCTTCTTCTATTGACCCAACAGTTTCGTTAAAACATTTTTTTTCTTTCTTCTCTCTTAAGGACGTGGTTAAGGTGTAAGGTAATGGAATTTAGAGTTTAAAGTTTAAAATTATTTCTTTATTTGTTATTCTATCCTCACAATGTATAATAATACATTATTAGTCCGGACTATATGTTATGTTATGGTAAGAAAAACATTTTCATAGACTATGGAGGACGCATGGGAATGCTCATAAAATCATGACACATACTTAAAAGTTATATACATGAAAAGTTTATTCATTCTTTTTACAAGAAGTTTCAATAACTTCATGAGATAAAATTAAGTTCATTGGAGACGAAAAATAAAATAAAATAAAAAGCATTTTTCTTCTATCTATAGTTTTTTTATCTAGTGTATCTATTTTACATTTATGAAAAGTATGAAATCTTGGTTTATTAATTAATGAGAATCCTAATTAATTTGAAATTTTTTAAAATGATATTAAAAAAAGAATATTTTAAACAAATTTATAAGATTAGAAGAACTTTTTTCTCAGGTGACATGTTAAAGAAATATCCGAAAACATACTTACAAAACCTTCCTACTAAAATTTATAAAAAAAACATTCAAATTAATCAAAACGCACACACAAAATGTCAATGAATACTATATTTAAGACAAGTTTGAATTATAACAGTCTTCATAAAAAAAATAAAAAGTTGTAGAGTTATAAGTTGAAAATCAAATTTCTAAGTTAGAAATTTATTTTGCGTCACCTATAGTCTTTACCACTAAACTTGGTTTACAAATGCCATGCACACTTCTCTTAATTACTAAAAATATTAACTATCGTTTTCATATATTTTATTACTCAATATATTTTTTTATTTTATTGAAAGGTATAAGTTTTCATATATTTTATTACTCATTATATATTTTTATTTTATTGAAAGGTATAAGCCGCTTCCTCTAGGCATTATTTTCAAGGCTTTACTTTAATCTCATTGCAGGTAATACTACTTTCAACCTGATGCTTCAAATGTGTAAGATGATATTAAAGTTTTACATTGTTTGTCGAAACTTCAAGACAGTTTAAATATTTAAAGAACAAAACTGTGATGTGATGAAACATGTTCCAATACAAATAATACTACTGTGAAACTAAGCCTTCTGCACAACATAATATTATTTGAAATATTTTATATATCATTTGTGCATTATTTTCTAATTGACATTATAGCATTCTTTTCCAGTACCAAAAGAAAAATAGTTTTAATTTTGTACCAAAATGACAGTGGGATACCTAATCTTGAATATTTGAATAACATGACAGCATTATATTTTAGAACTTTGGTTAGTTTCTGTCAGCTGCTGTCGCAAAACCCTTCTCATGACCTTGTTGGATGCCGTCCTTGGAAGAGATGGCAATGGTACAACTTGAGAAACCTACACAAATGAGCATGTATTTAACGAAGGAACTTGCTCAATAATAAAAAAAAAAAAAGAGGAGAAAAAACATACACAGCATCATAGATGACATTGACGTCGATTTCCAATTACATTTAGACATTCATCTGGGTAATATATTATGTATATTATTGAAGTAAAATTATAATTCTAATTGAAAAACAACACCAACAATACCACATGTGATCTAAGTTTTGCCCAAATAAAAGAGACTCAAGAATGAAAATATGAAAGAAAAAAATGTCTGAGCTTAATTTGCTCTTAGCTAATCCATTCATTTGAGTTCGGTAACATACAAAGAAGATAAGATAATCTACACATACAAAGAAGATAAATAACCTACACATGGTGCTAGGTAATGCAAAAGATGAGTTAACCTATTTTAAAAAGGTTAAACCCTTTCATATTAGCTAAACAATTTTGACACTCCCTCTCCAGATATGGAACATTCAGAATATGTAACACTCACATGCAGACTTAGTCAAAATATCTGCAAGTTATTCATTTGAGTTGACAAATTTCTTGCAAAATTTTCAGGACAACAACTTCGAAATAAAATCACAATCAATTGTTATATTTATGATTCTCTCATGAAATATAGAATTGGAATCTGTATGAATAGCTATTTGGTTACCAGAGGATATTGTCGCTTGTTGACAATTTCAGCTATTGAAGGAACTTTTTATCCATACAAACTCTAAGTGAGTGTCAGAACTCTTTGATTTATGTTGCAAATAATATTTTCTTATACGGTTTAATTGCATAATTAGCGGTTTAATTACAATATTTTAATATGTAACAACAGCAATAGTAGGTTACCAGTGGACACACAATACAACGACAAATGGAGCAGGATAAACCCACTCTGACACCAATTTAAGAATGGAAAATGAAAAGATTTTTAAAAGAGCTTAATTATCTCTTAGCTGATACATTCATTTATATGGGCTCTTATAACAATAAATATAAAAAAGATATGGTGATGTATGGATAGGTGCTATACCGAGTTTTCCCCCGAGTTTGCCTACTCTTAACACATTAACCCCCTTCACATATGTAAAACAATTGTCACAGAAATAATATGCACACAACTTTTTAACATACTATTTTATTGATTGAATTTTATTGAAAACAATTTTATGGGTCCCCCATCATATTTAATTTTTAATAAATTTTAATCAATAAAAAATATAGGAAAATGATCAATACCCGAAACAGTGGATTTAGTTTCTTTTGGAGAGCTGAATTAAAAGATATCCTCAATTGGTGTAAATCTTGCTTTGCAAAATTTGCATCCTTGAATACAACAACTATCGTCAACAACTCAGGTCCACCACCAGAAGGTGGAACTCCTATCGCAGCTGTTTCCAGAACACTGTTATCTACTTCATTGCATATGCGTTCAATCTCAACCGAACTCACCTGTCCACTCAACATGAAATGTCAGATCACACTAAAAGTAGAATTCTAAAAGTTTTCAAACTATATACAGAAAAAGATTAGGCTTTCTCACAGACAGATAAACCTGTTTATTAAGAAAGAAAACATCAATAGAATTAAGAATGAATGATTAGAAGTACAAAACCAATATAGCAAATTTTACTTCAAAACGCTTTAACGAAACAAGCCTCAACTACTTGATATCACCGACCGAGATATAATATATTTTCTCTGTACACTGATTAGGCTGCACAGTATCCAACTCATGCCACATCCCTAGTAAAGACTAACATTCTGATAGGACCTTAAGGGTTATGTAAGGAGGAAGGGAATTAAAAACAAGACATAATGGTTAGGAAGGGGGGAAGTTAGTTAGGCGGTTTTGGTAGGTGTGTTTGTTTTAGGAGTTAGCTATATAAAGGGGAAGAGTGTCTCAGAGGGGACACTTTTGTTGTTTGTTGTTTGACAGAAATACTACATCCTTTGCGTAGGAAGAATTGCTTTTAGATGCTTTCGAACATTTCCTTTATACCTTGAATATCAATACAGTTTACCATTTGAGTTTGTGTGTGTTGTGCGCTCGGTGCTAACCTATCACATTCCATTTTGATGCCTTCTGCTAAGGTTATTTTCTTATAATATTTTAGATTCATATGCCAATTGATTCTCTCTTCTTACAAATTCTACAACCTGTAGAAGATTATTACACTCTAGGGAAATCCTCTGCAATTGAATTTTGAATCTAAAATATTCAAAACCTGCCAGCCTTTGCTTATATCGTATTAAGAGAAGCCTACAAAATTTAAAATGAGAATGACACGTCAGATAACAATTGTACCAAACGAAGTTTGGTACACATGAACTCAAGACGAACCATTGCATACTTGTATACATCAATATTAGTGACAGAACATGAACTCGTTCCCACGAACTACATAAAGAAATAGAGAATGGTTGCTTTGCTCCTAAAAGAGGTTAATTTTTATTTGACATATCATATGTTCATATTCATTAACAATCTAAATAACTTACTAATTATTATCTAGGCAGGATGTTTACCTTGATTCCCCCAAGGTTCATTGTGTCGTCCGCACGACCATGTGCATGATAGTATCCTCTAGCTGTACGCTCAAATACATCCCCATGCCTCCGTAAAACCTGATTAGAGAAACTTAACTGTATAATTTCAGGTAAGCCAGATACCCAATTACCACATAATAAATGCTATGCCAACCTTTCCATTCAATAGAGGCATTCCTTTGAAATAGACATCATAATGGTCAGCATTCAGCAGTGTATTTGATGCCCCAAGCATGAGGGAACCAAGAGCCAGCTCGCCTATTCCTGGAACATTTTGTGGCTGTAATAGAAAAGAAGATTGAAAATTAGTTAAAGCACTTCGTGTATTATGAGTTTGCTCAAGAAAAACGAAGACCCATAGATCATTTGAAATTTTATCAGTTTGTAAAACCTCAGCATAATATCTTCTAGAACTAAAACAATAAAATATAGAACAATCTTAGTAATTGTGAACACAAAAATACAGTGGTCACAGAAAAGGTTACGATGACTAAAAGTATCAGACCGTACTTACAAAGTCATACATCACTATGTTATGTGCCTTCTTAAGAGATGGCAAAACAAGATAGAGATGACGTAAGAACAGACCCATGTCTGTAATTACCGACCCAAAACAGAAGCACAAGAATTAAAAAGGAATTGTTTCCTTTCACATAGGCTATTCTCTGTCACGACAAACTATAATCCTTCTTTTCTCAACACCCCACAAATAAGAATGCATATACTTTCTCAAACAGGCTGGTGGAAATCTAGTATTGTTAGAACTGGAGCTGTAGTGATTTTTGTTGTTGCATTGCCATATTGCTTTCTTCAGACCACAGAAAATTCCCTTTTTTCTGCAATTGAGTCAAAGGTCTGGTTATTTTTCCATAGTTGTGAATGAACCTTCTATAGTAATATGAGTCCCAAAAGTCCCCTTAGGGCCTTTATAGTTTTGGGAATAGGCCATTGAAGGATTCATGAGATCTTTTGGAAATCCATGTCTACCCCTTTACTAAATATAACATTACCTAATTTTTGAATTCTAGTTGTCCGAATTCTCACTTTTTCCAATTAGCATAAAATTGTGTTGTTGTAATTTCTCAGAACCTGTTTCAACTGTGCAAGATGCCCTTCTCATGTTTTTATGTAAATCAGTATATCATAAAAAAAAGCTAACACAAACTTCGTAGGATATGGCCGCAAAATGGTGTTCATGGCACATTGGGAAGTAGTTGGGGCACTAGTCAATCAAAACGGCATAACTATGGGATTCATAATGCCCATTATGTGTTCGGAACACAGTCCTCGGATTATTTGGTTCATTCATGCAAATTTGATGATATCTAGTCCTCAAATCCACTTTCAAAATAATGTGCCCCATGTAACTCATCAAAAAGTTCTTCTATGATTGGAATAGGGAATCTGTCACAGATAGTTAATTTATTTAAAGCATGATAATTGACGAACAAACTTTCACATCTTTTCTTAACAAAAATGAGGGGACATAAGGACTATTGTTGCGATTGATGATCCCTAAGTTAACCATTTCCCCCTACCTGTTTTTCTATTTCAGTTTCTAAATAGGTGAGGGTACTATAGGGTCTCACACTAACTAGATCCACTCCAAATTTATTGGAATTTTATGATCCACATCCATGTGAGGTGGTAGTTCTTTGGGTTCACTAAAGACTCCTTCACAATCTTTTGAGACTTTTCCCAATTCTCTTTGTTGTTTCTCAAATCAGTTGTTCTTTTAATCTCTTGATAATTGTTTTCTATTTTTCACCCCCCACGTGATTGAGACAACTTCTAATTTCCACTTATTTCATCAACACTTGTGGTCACCAAGCTTTTTGCCAAAGTAGGATCCCCCTTAATGCTAACAGACTGGCCTAGTGTGCTAATGTGCTCATATTCATTGATTAAGTTCTTGAATTCACCTTACATCTCCCAATGTAGCCAACCATTCTACCCCAAGATCAAATCCACTTGTCCTAACTCAATAAAAAATGTCACCTTAACAGTGTACTTATCCAACTACACTTTTATGTCCCTTCAATAACCATTTGTTTGTTTTCGCTTTCCATCTTCTAATATTACACTATAAGATTGGTTTGATTCCACTTGTAAACCACGTAATGGCACCAATTATGAAGAAATGAAATTGTGACTACTATCAATCAAAAGCAACATTGGTCTTCCCATCTCCTTTCCTTGCAATTTCATAGCACAAGGTTGTGCCAAACCTCCTGCAGATAAAATGGACTAGTCCATGCACTAACATTCTTGATCAAGGTATTCTTCTATCTACAAACACTCCTCAGTCTTAGCCTGCCTTATATCCCCTGCTTCTCCTTGTTAAATATAGTGAAAATTATATATTGGAATTAATCCCTTGTGTTAAAT
>NC_028353.1:11594493-11658533 GCF_000741045.1 Vigna radiata var. radiata
AATAAAATAAAATAAAATAAGAACAATGTTTCCCTAATAAATATATAGGGACTATATTTCCCTAATGAACATAAACACAATATAAACTAAATATAATATCTCTAACACTCCTGATCCCTTATCTTCAACCAAGATGATTACCCTTAAATTTTTTCAGGACAATGATGTCCTGGACTATAGGCTCCTCCACAATGGAAACACCTTCCCTCTTCTCTCATAATATATTTAAGGTAAGGAAGGTTTCTGGTTCCTTGATTTCTCAGCCCCACTGTTTTGTTTCCTCCTACTCTTGATCCATATCTTATACTTGGTGACCCTATCCTCGCGTTGCTATCTATACCAGTTGAAGCTTGCATATTACTAGTGCTTTTGAAAGTATCTTCACCTGAAACGACCCCACTTCCTCCATGATACCGAAAAGTGGATGTATTATTCCTATATGAAGAACCACTACCTGCCAAGCTCTTTCATAGTTTCCTCCACATCCATACAACTTCCATAGCTCAAATGAAATCATTTGGATGATGTGGTTGAATTTGATTATGAATATTATTTTACAGCCCAGTACAGAAAAATGCGAACAGTTTGTGATGTATGTCTGTGGAGCTTGCAACACCAATGTTTCAAACTCTTTGATGTAATCATCCACCTTTTCATTTTGTCTTATTGTCACTAATCTTTCAAACACATTACCACACTCCCCATCTCAGAATCTTCTATTCAATGCAGTTGTAACATCTCAAGAAGGGTTGTTGAACTTCTAATGCCAAAATTTAAACTAGTGACTTGCATTTCCTTCCATACTAAGAGACAAACGTAATTTTTCCATTTGAGTGACATTCTGTACTTAAAATAATTTTAGCACTTGTTATCTGTTCTAACTGATCACCCCCTTTGAATGTGGACTATTCCAACATCCAAGGCCTCAACAATTCTTCTCCATTGGTAAAAGATTTGTTATCATGCACGGATCTTTCTTCCCTCTTTTCGTCATTGTTGACTAAATTCTCCCAACCTTTAGACCATTTTCCTCCTTTCTAGATTTCACGAAGGAGTTCTTTGATTTCTTTCATGTCTGGCAAGTTGTCTTTTACAATGGACAAGTTTGCTTTCAATTCTACAACAACTTTTCCCTGTTCACTGGCCTATATTTCCAATGTACTTAGTTGACTCTCAAATATGTCCCTTTAAGGATCCGACATGTTGGACCAAACTTGTTACGTGCCATCTTAGGAGTTGGCAAAACAAGATACAGATCATGTAAAAAGAGACCCGTTTCTATGTTATACAACAATTAGCCACCCAAAATTTCCTTCCTTTGACACAAGGCATTTCCAGTCACAACAAACTATTATACTCATCTCAATACCCCGCACTATAACAATATATAGACTTTCTCAAAAAGTCTCAGCCCCCTATAACGACTAATTGGTTGTATTTTTAAACTTCTTCCTATAATAGAATTTCCAACCCCTCATTACTTCCATGAACACACTAGCATGTGAAACACTGATAATTGTGACTAGTGATACTTCAATCAAAAGAAAAGTTGAATGAATAGCACTTACAATAGGATGGCCATTATCACCAAGAATATACAAACTGCAGCAAATAGCAGGCGTACTAAAAGCAGCTAATGCCTGAGACTGTAGTAGTGATCCACACACAAAGCCACCCCCAATTTCTGTACCACCACAATATTCAATGACCGGCTTGTAGAGAGCTCTCCCCATCAGCCAAAGGTATTCATCTACATTAGATGCTTCACCAGAGGAGCCAAAGCAACTACATCATTCAAAAGAATATTTCCAATCAAATATTTGATAACCATAAATTATATTCAAATTTATGCCCTACCACCTTGTTAAAGAGTAGATACACTTCAACTAAATTACTCACCGGATAGAAGACCAATCATATCCAGATGTGGAATTTGCACTTTTCCAACTCCGGACAATACTTGGAATAACACCAAGCATTGTTACTTTAGCATCCTGAAAAGGACATAAGTATCTGGAGTGAAGAACAAAATATACAAAATAATCCTAAGTATTGATAACTATTGCGATGTCCTTTGCTTGTTACATATAACAAGGTAAAAACTAACTAAATTTTATAGATCAAGAGCTGCGAGGTGTAGGCCACAAAACACATTCCATCCATCTACTTGGGTAATTGAACAAAAATACATGAAATATGTTTGACATCCGCCCAAAATGCACCTACCTACTAGTAGATTATATACTTAAAATGATAAATTAACAAGAGTAAAAAGATCTTAGATGAAAAAACTGCTAAAAATTATAGTTTCTAGTTACATTTCAGTGAATAGAGACATAAAACGAACATGCATTTTTTGTTTGTGATTTGTTTGCTTGAGTTCATGGAAATACAAAAGTAAAACAATAATAATAACATAATATTATCTTCCAAACATTTACTTGTTTTTCTTCAGATATGGTAAATTCTGAGAATGTACCAGTCTATGGATGAACAACAAGCATTCACAATTCAGAGGAAATAAAAGCCCATGGTAAAGACTGAAAATTTTGAACATAAAAATAAGTTCATACCTGTACGAACTTGGCAAAGCCAGACCCAAGAGGAGATCCAACATATAAAGCCATCGAAGCTCCATTTAGCAAGGATGCATATACTAGCCATGGCCCCATCATCCATCCGAGATTAGTGGGCCAGCAAACCACATCACCTTTACGAATGTCCATGTTGAACCATGCATCTGCAGCAGCTTTTAGAGGAGTAATATTGGTCCATGGAATTGCCTTTGGATCACCTATACCACCAAATGAGATGATATTAACTTAGCTATTGACCAGCTTCATATGGTGAAAGAAGTGTTGACATTGAATTAATTCTTTTTCCTCAAATATCCTTTTATCAACAATACAAAGCTTTTTTTAGTCTAGTATGTATCCTTTCAGGCCAAAAGAAAAAAAATTCTTACCAGTTGTTCCAGATGAAAAGAGAATGTTTGTAAATGTTTCTACAGGTTGTTCTGTTGCTATGAATTCCTTGCCTCTGTAGATTGCATGACAACAAATGAGAATTAGAATTCCAAGAGCATATCATAAACAATTGGAACTTTTCATTTTGTCATTAGCTCTAAGAATCAGTGACCATGATAATATGGTATCAAAGGCATATTCTCGGCCAATATTATATTGTTTCTCAGCCAATAATTTATTTGATAAATAGAGAATATCTATGAATAAATAGATTAAAGTGCATACTTGAGACTATAGACTTTCTCCAAAAAATAATGCCAAGAAAGATCACTGTTGCGCAGTTTCATGCTAAATTCAGATCCTTTGGTAGGGATAACTATTGCCATAGGTGACTCTGCATCTACAACTCTCCTGCATTTGTGAAGCAACAATGAGAGACCAAATTTTTGAGCAACAAAGTGAACAACTCAACTACAGTGTGTTTTTACCAAATAGTGAAAAGCATTTTCACCTGTAAAGGGGGATACTTTTGTCGCCACGAATAATGAGATCCTGAAACATGAAATGTTAAAGGAAATGGTAGAGAAACACGTGAAAAAACTAAATAATCATAACAACACAATTAGCCACAAAATTGACAACCATTTTAACAATAAGAATAATAACCAACCTATTTAGAAATAAACTGGTTCTTTAAAAACGTTCAAATTATTGGTTTATATGTAGGAAAAGGAGGAAAAGAGAGAATAGAGATTGGATAATATTAATATATAATGTAACTCCTATCTATAAAAGGTTGTCATGTAGTCCTTTTGCACTAAAGAATCATACTAGTGGTGACATCTCCAACCAATTTATTCAAGTGACAAGTTCTTCCTCCCATGAATCATACCAATGGTGACTTATGATGGTTAAATCACACCATCCTAAAGTAGACTAGCCCTAACTTTGGTCAAGATAAATTCTAGCCCTAGTCTCCATCACAAATGTTGTCTGGTACCATCTCATGTCCCAAATGCAATCTAGCTCCATCTATATGAACCATGGCCTCCTTTCTTGACCTAGATGCTGCACTGTGTTAATATTTTTAATTAACTTTTCTTTTTTATGCTTAGTTTTATAGTACAGCTATATGACCAACAATAGTTTATTATACTGAAAGTTGATCTTCAAAGAGACAACATGAGAAAAAAGAAAGTACAAGTAGCATAATTGAGAATATTAAGATAAATTCATAGCCACACAAAAAGGGAAAAAATGCATAGCTATTGTTTGTGAGGAAATACTGGCAAGACACCTATAGAGGAGAAGAAGATAGAAATTTGGTTGAAATGATTTGGACATTTGTAAAGGGCAATTGACATTTACAAAGAAGGCCATTGAGAGATGTCATGGTGAATAAAATCCTAAATATTTTGGTTTACGAGTAAGCATCACATAATCCCATGTAATTCACCTAACCTTGTATGGCAAGGTTATTACAGTTTTGATGGAATTGTTGTATCTTGCTATGATTGAACAACGTTATAGTGATGCCTAACATGAGTTTATAAAAAAAAAAAAAAAAAAAAAAAAAACTGAACCGAATGGCAATTCAGATCATACCAACCTCACCAAGCGAGACAAGACTGTTTTTATTGTTGCTATTGACAAGTTTCACCATAATTCGTGGTTTGCTACTTAATCAGGATTAGAGCAAATAGGAGCTGCTACTGATATTTTGTATCACATCAAATGAATATCAATTTTAGATTATTCTCTCTTTTAGTCCCTCCCTTAAAATCAATATAGTTCCAAATCTGATTAATGAGTTTAGTTTTCCTAGTAAGAAATCAGAAAAATCATTAAAAAAACCAAAATATACACAACCAAAAAAGTATAAGAGGAAATTAGAGTTAACCTGGGTAAATACGACTTTTGCTTTTGATATTCTAAGCCTGTTTGATATTTCACTAGCAGCAAAACTATCAGCAATTGACACAACAACATAACCTGCAAGAACAATAGCTAGGTAGATAACCACAGACTTCACATTCATTGGCATATCAATTGCAATTGCAGATCCTTTCTCCAGATCCAGAGAATTGAGAGCATATGCAACTAACCTACACGTTAAAAGAAATAGCAGGGTATAATTTTAATTTTATTAACATTTGGGTGTGAAGAAGCAAAGTGTAGAATAATCATACCATGCAATGTTTTAGATTCAAAGCTTAACCCAAAACATGCTATGAATTTAAGAACTGCTTCATACTGCTACCACGTATATCTTCTATCACAATATGATACAAATAAAAAATTCTAAATCTTAAAATATATAAAATAGCAAGAATGTAGTATGATCTGGACAATGCCTCTAGCCCAGAATAAGTATTGAGCCCAACTAGACTGGATGCTGTGGGGCCTAGACAGCTACCTAGCCCAAGATGCTGAATGTCAAGAGTCAAAGTACCTGAATGACTTGGTAGGATATGACCTCCTATTACAAAGGCTTGTGAGAGAAGAAATAAGGGAAATGGGAATAGAGCTATTTGATGTAGTTACAACTAGTTAGGAGTTAGTTACCACATTAATAGAGTTAGTTAAAGAATAAGAGAGTTTGTATAAATGCATTTTTGGGGTCTAGAGAAAGAGTGGGAAAAATATACGTTAGAAAGATATCGGCCGACCATGCAGACTATGCTTCAACCTGGCTACCTAACACCCCAATCGTGCTTTCTATCCCATTTCCAAAACTTTTTTCCATGGATTCCATTGCCATTTGTCAACTCTAACAATCAACTAGTTGACATGTTCACCAAGTTCATTAAAGGCCCTCGAATTGAATACATTTGTAGCAAGCTTGATACATATGATATATATGCTCTAGCTTGAAGAGGACTCTTAGAATGAAATTAGTTGTTACAAATTTCTAGGAAATTAGGCATAACATAATATGAGAAATTAGGATATGATTGATTCCTAATTATTAAGTGTATTTATTACAATTGATTTTGTATTATACTATAAATACATGTTGTGTGGTCTGCATTAGACACACAATTCATTCAGAGCATATACAATTCTATAAGATCATTGGCTAAAAAATTGAATGACAAGTTGAGTCCATGCTATTAACAGTCCTTACAAAATTCTAGCCTAGGTAGGGGCAGTAGCTTTTCATTTGGACCTGCCACCTCATACTAAAATTCATCCGCTATTCAATGTGGCACTCTTGAACATACATCCTACACAAAAATATCAACCCTTATCTGAAATACTAACAGAAGGTCACAAGTCGAATTTGTTTCCGAAAGCTGTGTTGAATTGCAGAATAAATGATGTGGGTCAGTAAGAGATTTTGGTTAAATGGAAGCAGTTACCAGAATTTGAAAGCAGCTGGGAGGAAGCTTTTGTTATTGCTGAACATTTTCAACAGTGCCACCTTGAGGACAAGGTGCATCCTGATGGGGCAGGTATTCATAGGTTATGAACCCCTATTACAAAGATTTAGGAGAGAAGAAGTAAGAGAAATGGGAATAAAGCTATTTGATGTAGTTACAACTAGTTAGGAGTTAGTTACCATGTCAGTAGAGTTAGTTTAAGAATAAGAGAGGTTTGTGTAATGTTTGTGCTCTAAAGAAAGGGTAGGAAAAATATATGTTGGGAGGATACCGGTCCCTCAAAGAACCAAAGTTATTGTTTCGTAATACCATACATTGAAGGAAATATACTGTTTTGGTCTCTCTTATCTATGTAAACTTCATCTTCCTTAAGTTTTCTTATCCAGTTTCTATAAGCACTAAACCCACAAAATGGTCAAAATCACAATCCCAGCTAAGTTTTGATAATAATCATGAGTAGAATGCCTCTAAATTTAGCATTGACACGGAATCCTCTTATTTTTTTTTTGTCATTTAAAGTTAAAATATATAACAAACATTTATTTGAAACAGTTTTGCTAAACATTGCTCTTAAATAATGGTTGAGAAACGTAGTGACAAACAATATTAACTTTTTCCAATAATAACTCTTCGCCTTTGATTCAAGTGTCTTTAAAATAACAATCAACAAAACCAAATTTTCAAGTGTTATGATACAATTTACAAATACAGTATGTGAAAAAGTATAAAAAGCTAATAATAACAAGGACGGGCTATTTGTAGCATACCATACTTCTTCACGCAGTTCCTTGAGTGTCATCCTTTGTAGAGGGAGATCATCATGTTGTTCTTCGCGCCATATTATTACTGTATCATTCAAACCTCTTTTGCCATTTATATTTATGCAATTCTGTGCTGGATTAATAGATGCTCCAGGAAGCCATTGACCACCTGGGTGTGATAATGGGTCTTCCCCTGTGGGGCTATCACGTAAGATGCATTCAGGTGGTTTGGAAAATGATATGTTCATTTCATCAAACACAGATTTCCAACATATCTGAAACAGTATACGACCACAATTACAAAGCTGCCAAGTGCAAGAAAACTCCCGAAACAAAAAAATCCCATCATATATATATATATATATATATATATATATATATATATATAGTGGGAGTGACAGCTTTAAATTAAAGTCTGCAGTTGTAACTGTGACTGCAATTACATTTGCATTTGCCTGCAACTTTCTGGAATAATAAGATTCTGAACTTTTGTACAACTTTACTAAGTATAAATTTCACACATTATAGAAAAACTGCATTGAAAAGAGTGTTTTCAACCTCGGGGTTTGAGACTGAGAACTTCAGGAAATCATCAAAGCTTGTAATTGGGTCCTTATAAGCCGAACCCAGAAACTCTTCCCCTCTCCTCTCTAGCAATTGCCAAACATTTGTCAAAGCAGCACTTTTCCTAACCACACATGAAACAAGGTTCAAAATAGAAAGCGTCACCAACCTTTCATTTCACTACAAGAGTAAACACATTTCAATCATTCACCACCATGAATCAAACAACTTCCATATAATTCAAAAAATAACACATACGGGTCTGGTATCCAAGCGGGTGGGTCGGGACCGAAATCCTTGTAGCAACCATAGTACAGCATCTGATGGAAGGAGAAGGGAAGCTCAGGGTTGAGGAGGCTGCTGCTGATGTGTTGCCACGTGGCAGGGGTGCCATCTCCATGACTTTTGATGATTTCTGTGAGACTTTGGTGAAGAGTGATAGCATCTTCTTTCGCAATTCCAAGGGATTCAATATCCAACACAGTGATAGAACTTAACGATTTATAAGCCATGCGTAATAGTAGTATTCAGAAAGTTGCAGAATTGCACCACCCACTTCACACTGAACTCTGCTTTTAGTTCCTGAAACCCAAAAGCTTCAAACTCGTGTCAATGGCAGGTTGATAGAAAGATAAACAACAGTTCGGAGATTGATAATTTATTCACGATTCAATGGTTAAAAAGTAAAATTGTTGTAAATTTTTGTTCTTATCTCAATGACTATAATAGATACAAAAGGAAAATAAAAACAAAATCTGATCTGTAAGAAAATTATTGGATACTTATCCTCACCTTCCAGGAATGGGACACCCTAGCAACATGGTCACAGTTTGTCAATTCACAATGTTCACTTACATTCAATGTCCGATACATGGCTACCCATCCAATAAATATAAATATTTAAAGGAACATTTGGTTTGGTACACCTTCCACATTCATGTGATTTTGCAGAGTCACTCACCAAAGCAATAAACTTAATTTTATATAAAATAATAATAATAATAATACGACAACTTTTTTTTAACACTATGTGTCATTTTTGTGATTGGTTTCTGTTTATAATTATTATTGATAGTAAAATAATTTTGGACCAATCCGATAATTACACATAAATAATATTAAAATATTATCAAAAATATTATATAAAACTTACTTTTAAGAACAAAAAGAATGAAGAGAAACAATTTGATAAAGAAAAAAAAGACTCGATTAAAAAAAAATACACTAACAAAAATAAATAAAAGAGAAGAAATTTTATTAGACTTCCACAAAAGATTGGAGATTTTGAAAAAGTAAAGAAAAACTTATATTTGTAAATCTCTTATATTATAGAATGTTTCTTTATTCTTTTGATATATTTTGTAATTTAAAAGATATACTTTAGCTGAATTCATGAAGAGTTCATAACTTATATCACTTTTGAATTTATTTGTGTTGGTTGTAATTTATAGTCTCTGCTACAAGAAATTGACATCTACAATATACACTTGTTTACTCCTTTTGTAGACAATGTTTCTAGAAAAGCCAATCATCTTTCAAAATACCTTTCACACCCAAAGTTGGAGTTTAAAATACTCAAAAGAAAAGGTGTACTCTAGGAAAGAAAATATGACTCTTTGAACCATTAACAAAATTTATGTTACATTCTTGTTTGATTCACATTCAATTCAATCATTGATCAAAAGAGAATTAAAAACATTTAGATCACTCAATTTCTAATATTTCCTTGAAACATTAATGTAATGAATTTATTTAGATTGAAGGAAAGTTTCAAAGAATGATAAAAAAAAATATATAAATTAGGGGATCAATTTGCAACCAATCAACTAACGCAATACCTATATCAATTGAACCACTAGATTAATGACAGATTCTATTAAATTTTACATAAATATTTTCTACTCACATTTTTACACATATAAGCCAAAACTAAAATAATCATAAAATAATAATTTTGTATATTATTTCAAAAATAAAAAAAATAAAAAAAATGTCAAATAAATATAAAAATTTTATGCAAGAAGAAAATATCATTTTTCTATTCCATATCTTTATTTGAAGGTAAAAAGTTCAACTTCCCGTTTGATCTTTTATAATTACCAAAATCATTCCCTTAAATCTCTACATTATAAATTATTTTTAAGAAAACAAAGCTTTGCTATCACAGTTAAAATAAATTTCAAAAATTTAAATAATTAAATATCATGAAATATATTTTTAAAATATAGTAAAAGTTACAGCTAATACTTAATGATTACATATTCTAAAAATTAATAAGCTGTTGATGTTAAATATTTCAGAAACAATTTGAACAAATATTCAATAAAAAAATGTTATAAATAATTTTATCTCACTTAATCCTACGGGAATAACACCAACAAGCATACCGCTTTAATAAAACACAGTTGTCCAACTGTTTCACAATGTTGGGGTATGAGAAACGAAGGCCCACATTATTAGAATGGGGAAAAATCTTATGATAATGCATTTCGAGTTAAAAAAAAAAAAAAAACAGACTCTATCTTAACGTAAAAAACACAATTCCAGTAGTCTCGACCATGGAATCCTGAAAATGGATCCCGCCATGGAACACTTATTACAGAAGTCGAAGGAGTGAGAGACTAAAAAAATGTGGCACCAACGATATTAACTTGATATCGCCACTGTTGAGTATATTACAGATTGCTCCCCACCAATTAACCTTCCAGTGCTGAAGCTCCAGAGATAATCTCTATCAATTCTGTGGTGATAGATGCTTGACGAGTTCTGCCACAAAATTAACAGAGACCAGTCAGTCAAAACAGAAAGTGCAAAACTGTATTGGCAGATAATAATGGAATCATATTGGATAGCCCAGAACCAAAGAATAGTAACAATGATACATGAAATGAAACCCTCTTAACTTTAAAGATGTATTAATACTTAGTTTCTCTCTCTTCCAATTACCAATACTGTTTAGACTTACAAGTTCGTACCCATCATTTTATATATTTCCCACTAAAGAATTGAATGTTGAAAACGATTAAACAGGTATGTAGAAGAGAAAGAAAAAGAGACCTGTTATAAGTGAGGGTGAGACGATCAAGCATGTCCCCAGCGTTCCTACTAGAGCTGTCCATGGCTGACATTCTTGCTCCTTGCTCACTGCAAGCATTCTCCAACACCGCATTGTACATGACCTGCATAGTGTAAAAGAAAAGCATGGTCGTAAAGAAAGACATATAAGCTTCTGAAACTGGAACCCAATGATAAGGTGAGACGTGTAATAAAAGGTTAAAATGGGCAACTAACAATGTAAACGAGTTTTTTTGTATGGGACCTCCAACTTCATATTTCATCTTTACCAAACAACCTCCATTTTAACCATCCCTTCTATTTCCTCTCAATTACATGCTATTTCACCAAACCAGTGTACAAGCAACCACAGGAGCAGTCCAGTAAGGAAAGGGAGAGGGAGAGGAGGTGGTGGTGGTGGCGAACACAAAGCATATGTTTGCTATAATGTGTGAATTTTATTTATCAAAATTTTCATTTTTCTTATTGACATGGGAAAACAATTCAGAATTCGTCCATGAGAAGGTCTATTAAAAGGAGGATCACACATTTTACTAGTTAGCATTGTGGTTCTTTCGGTGTATAATATATAACAGGAATAAATTCCGAGCATTTGTCAAGTTTCTTTCTTTTCCTTAGTATAGCTTCAATAGTTGTGGGTAAGTCCTGGCACAGCAATAAGGTCGTTGCCCCAGTCTCTGGAGGTCACCAATTCCAATCCTAGAAACCTCTTCCCGTGCAGATAAAAGGACACATACATTCACCCACCATACACCGCTCATGTTTAGACCTGCCCTGGGCTCCAACAATTAGTCATTTCATCAGGGACGATTTTCTCTTGTGAAGATATTATTTTATTGCCATCAGTTTAGGAAAAGTAGACATATAGGGTGTGGGGTATTTAGATGTTTTTTTTCTATCACTTTGACGTGTATGAAAAGATATCGAGTTATCATTTCCTATGAACTAAGTAAAAGAAGCATTACCATAAAATTTCAAGAGGCCAATACCATATGTTTATATTAATATCCATTATGGTAAAGCAAAAAAATGCACTAAAAGCTAGACCGTCAGAATGTTTTTAAAATTACTTACACAAGAGAACTGGAACTCAGCCAGATTCTGAAGAATTTCAGATTTTGTCTCGCCACCTTCAATCTCATATGAATCTAGTTCCCCAAGCTTTCCTCCTGATTCAGCCTCTCTCTCGATAACCTTCATTAAAATTTTCTTACTTCATCAGTTGAAAGTAAAAGGTAGAATACCAAAGCATATCTTTCCAAAACGTGCCCAAAATATCAAAGCAACAATAAACCAAGATTAGATGATAGGACTCAGAAAAATTTTAATACTGTAGACAATATAAAAAATACAGTACATAGAAGTACCTCGGGAGATAGTATAGTTGACACTGTTGGCAAAAATGAAACAACAGAATGAAATTTGTTGAAAACAATCCTTAATGCATCATACTCCACATTCTTTAGAATGTCATCTGCCAAGACAGACACCTGAAACATCCAACAAATAGCATAAGACAAACGGCCACATTTCAATGCAAGATTGAGTAAATCAAGCATATTTATTTTAAAAGTATATGTCGGAGACAAATTTCATTTGCAGGCACCAAAATCAAGTAGTACAATATGTTTATTTTAGCAATGAAAAACATTAGCTTAGTTGTATGTTAAGAATGCTATATAGAATATGTCTGTGTATATGTACATACATACAAACACACACAAACACATATATTTATTGTTTCAGTACATCCAATAGTCTCATTTTTTTTTAGGAGATAAGGTTAAGATCAATTTAAAAGCGTCTTTCTTTCTTAACACTGAGATACCTTTTAAGGATAAGATTATGATGAGGCCACCAATCTCCAAAACAGACAATACTTTGGATGTATTGATTAATCCTAACAATGTTCAACCTTAGTGGACTTTAGGTTAGAACATCATATGTGGAAATGGAAAACTGGTTCCAAAAATGAACCCTTGTTACCCTTAGCCTTTGACTAAGAGGTTTCTTTTAGTATGCTCAATAATCTCACATCACTTACAAATTGATCAAGAGCAATTTGAATACACCTTCCTCCAATAATCCTCCGAGACACCTTTTAAGTACAAAAACATGATGGAACCACTGAATTTCTAAGCTGACAATACCACACATGCAGTCATTGACCTTGTGATGCTCTATCTTAGTGGACTTAATATATATATATATATATATATATATGTATGTATGTATATATATATATATGTATGTATGTATATATATATATATAGTCAACCAAAAATCTAGTAAACCAAACATGTTCTATGTTTGAATTTCAACAAGAACAAGATTTGCTCACCTGAGTCAGGTTGGCTATAAAGGCCAACCGTGCATATTAGGCTCAATCAGAAAATGTGTTATTAAAACCATTTAGAGGAAGGTTATAATTTCAGTTTTTCTTCTAAAAACTTAATTATTAAGCAGCTGAGCAGAGAAAATAAATTGCATTGAAAATATTTGACGTAGTATTTTATTATTTAAAAGCATTCTAAAATTTCACATCTGTAACATATTATGTTACTGTTCTCCGCTTCAACCTCAATATTCTCCATTATTTGATTCCTTTTATCCTCACAAATGGTTGCCTATTGAAATACCAAACTGTCAAAATCTTCATAATTTTGGTTCTATTACCATCTGTAGTATAATCAATTCAGAGAAAGCTTAATTTTCAGACTATAGAGTAGATTAAAAACAAAAGCAGGCTCTCGAAAAAAAAATGTAGAGGCAAAACAAGCTAACCTGAGTATAATTCAGAGGATTCTTCTGCAATTCAGTAAGGGAGAGCTCAATGTCTTTCTTTGAGTCACGTACCAATTGAGCCTTAGCCTTCTCTCCCAGTATGACATATTTTGTCTCTTTATCAGGCCCTATTGAAGTAAATAGGCACACAATTAAAATCGTAGTTATCAATTTCAGATAGGTCAACTTTGAAAACACAACAGTGGGAAAGTGGATTGCGGGATGCCTTCTAATATTAAAGATTATACATACAAATTAAATATTCTATACTACATATAAAATGCTAAAAAGAAGTATCCTTTAAGATATACTCATAATTAATATGCAAAAGTTTATGTATATCTTAAAGCAAATATTTTTATACCTAAAATTAGTAAAACTCAGAATATCAAAAAAGGAAGAAAAAAAATGGTGTGCAACACTGCTATTAGAAATGGACCAGGCTTAGCTCAACCACCAAAACAGCTGAAGGGAGAAGTATTGATCATATAACTTATAAAGAGAATTACATCATATTGTAGCCAATGCGAGAAATCTTAACACACCCTTCACACTGTAGATGAATATCTAGAGTATGAAGTTAGTAGGACTGGACTTCTATACTTGGCTTAATATTAAATCTAGATTGAGTACGATACTAAGTTAAAAAAGAACTTGGCCCATGTGAACCAAAAGATAGCTCAACAAAGAAGGATGCGCATGTCTTATAAGTAGGATTCTGGCCAGAGTCCTAACCAATGTGAGATATCTTAAAAACCTTACACCTAAAACTTGATATCTACATGAGACCCAATAGTAAGATCGCCCAGGCTTGATTTTACAGTTAATATTAACTTTATGACTTTTTAAGATTTTGGACATACTACATGTAAAAAGCAAATGATCCCCCGTTCACATCATATAATATAATAATTTTAACCCAATTATCAAGGTAAATTATTTCAAGAGCATGCATTATAGTGATATTTTTTCCTCGCTTTCTTGATTGTATTGTATAAAAATCTAGGGACCACGTCATTAGGACTCGTTGACACTCCTACTAAAGTATATTACATAGCAAAAAGGTTCTGTACATTGAAAATAACATAAGCCCGTCAGTTGGTTAAAAGGATTCAAAACATTGAGTGGTCTAAAACCAGCCAACATTACAAACTTACATTTCCAAACATTTCACTTTTAATGTTTTAAAAACAAAGCAGTATAAGAAGTCTGTAACAGACACATGCAAAAATTACCGGAATTCAATTTGTGCAAAACCCTGCTTATCTTGACAGATGTGGAATTGATTCCACCACAAAGACCTTTGTCCGAGGAAACGGTAACAACAACGTTCTTCTTAACATCAGCACCTTAAAAAAAACAAAAACCAAACGTAGATCAGGGCATCGTCAGAAAAATAAAATTAACAAACATAAATCTAATGAAGCAATTGCACATGTTCAAGATTGCAAATTCCTAACAAAGATCACGTTAATAATAATAACAACAAGAAATGCAATACAATACAATAATTTGCACAACATCAACTTCTGCGCCAACTTCTTTCTATCACGTCATTCGTTACAATTCAAATTCTCTTTTTTTTTTTCTCCCTCGCTCCATTGTCGTACAAGTAACACTTCTCTACTGATAATAGCTTTTCTAGACAATTCATAAAAATCTAAAACAAAATTCATACGCATTTTAGATCACGATACAGGGTACAACAACAATATTGAATAATAACAATAATGATAAGAGAACATACTGGGATTGTCACCGAGAAGGGCAGTGAATGGTTGCCAGAGGCCACGAGAATTTTCAGCTCTTGTTTGAACGGCTCGAAGCTTGGATGCGGCAACCATCTTCATGGCCTTGGTGATTTTCTGGATATTCTTCACACTCTTCATTCGGTTCCTCACTGCGTCAATTTCATTAAACCGTTACAAATCAACACTCGTTCAAGTCCAACACAAGGACACAATCAAACACACAAACACACAAAACAAAAACCTATTCCAAGACCAAATTAAGAAACGGCGAAAGGGAGAAGAAAACCGATCGTACCTACTTGGGTGGAAATGGAGCGCGAACCATGAGGAGCTTGGTCTCTGTCAAAAACACGTTTCTAATTAGCGTGTAAGATCGATAATACAAATTCGAGATCTGTGCAAGAGGGGAAACAAGAGAGTGGAATTGAGATTTGAGGAATGGTAAGAGAAAGGGAAGAACTGACTGAGAGATGAGAGAGGAATGGAGAGCGTTGATCGGTTGGGTCAAACGCCTCCCTTCGCGACGCAGAACAGCAGCCATTGGCATCTTCGTTCGTGATCCCTCTTGCGAAACCCTAGCGGTGTTACACACAGACAACTGAAGAAGCCCCTATTTGTTTTCGTTCAGGAACAATGCCAACACTGTTCAATGCGGTCTCATATATGTATGGATGTTGCGTTATGTATCACATGCCCCACGCACATTTCTATTCCCCGTAGGTTTATTACTGCTTTACTAGGAAAAGTAAATACTAGCAAAAATAAACGCTGTAAAATTGCAATTTAGTTAAATATATATATATATATATATATTTCCCAAAAGAGAGAAAAATGTTCATTCTTAACTTTTTGAAAAAAAATCTTTGAGAATATGTCATGGGTAATTCTTATTCATGCATAAAACATTAAAAGTAATGAAAAAGAGAATGCGTGACACATTTTTATAAAGTACATTTTTTTATTCTGGCTATCATAAAATTAACTTTTGTTGTATGACTATATTTATGTCTAATTTATTTTCGTGTAGGTAAAGTTTTATTACATGTGATAATGTTACTAATAGAAATTTAAAAACAAGTATATTATTTTTTAAAGATTTTTGGGTGAAGTTTTGTCTTTAAAAAATATTTTTAAAGGATTAATCACTCATTGTATAAAATACTTTCCTTTTTTCTTAACTCTTAAAAAAAGAAAAATTAATATCTTCAATACTTCTTAATGTTTATAGATAACATTAATATAAACAATAATTATTAAATTCTCCAGATATCAAAACAATGATCATAAATCTAATCCATTGAAGAAATCCAATGTAACAGTACATTGGGGTATATTCAGAAACTAGAACAGAGAAAAGTCACAGTAACAAATAAAAGAAATGCACTGTATTAACAGAAGTAAAACAAGAAGACAACTGTAATTGCAATTGCTAAAAAAACAGAAATGTAGTTCAATTTTGACTTTACAAACCAATCCTCAAACCAAAATTGATACATCAGCAAGACCAATTTGTTCCCTAAGATATTTGAACCTTTTAGCTTTCAAAGGTTTTGTTAAAGTGTCAGCAAGTTGGACTCCTGACCTGCAATGATGAACATCTAATTTTTCACTTGAAACCTGTTCACGGATGAAGTGAAATCTGGTTTCATTATATTTGTTTCTCTCGTGAGATGCTGGATGTTTAGCAAGATTAATTATATATTTGTTTTCTATCAATAGCTTCAATATGCACACTGTAAGTATGAGTCTAAGTATCATTATAGAAATAAAAAAAAGTAAAAGATCATGTAATTAGGTTCAGATTTTATTGGTGTTTTTATCTTCCCGAGTAAACCTTCTCCCACATTGCGTTACAAAAGTACCTCAAAACTTTCCATAATGTTGGGATATTGTGTAAAGTTGATATTCTCTTCATGAGGACTTTTCTCAAGTTTAAATCCTACTTCAGGTGTATTTGCAGAGTACTCTGTTGCATACCAAACCTTTTCAACAAATCTTTTGCATACTTGGTTATGCATTGCCATCCCATGTAAAGTTTTCTTGAATTCAATTCCCAAGAAATAGCTCAGACTTCCCAAATCACTTGTTTCAAACTCCTGCATAAGTTCACACTTGCAATCAGCCATTAGACTTTCACAACTGCCCATGATTAGAAGATCGTCTACATACAAGAAAATGATAATATTCTCAACTCTGTTGCTGTTCTCACAAATTTTAACATAAAGACCATGCTCGGACATAAATCTGACAAAGCCAATTTTGTCGAGAAACCCATCAATGCGCTTTTTCCACGCTCTTGGTGCTTGCTTAAGGCCATATGAGCCCTTCTTCAGCCTGCACATTTTCCGTTCTTTCCCTTTTGATTGCTGCTTTTTCCCTTTTCCACCACTCTAGCTTGGAAAGCTTGTTCATGATTTTGCCTTCTCTCATTCATCGGATAATCATGCGCCTCAAAAGAATGTTGTAAAGCTTCTAACTCAATCTCCTCCACATCTTTCGTTTCTTCAATTACGACTACCACGTGATCAAACCTTTTGTGGCAATGTTCTCAGAATTTTATCAACTACTTGTTTATCAGAGATTGTGTCCATGCAGACCCTCGTTGCATTCACGTGTTCCTGAATTTTATCAAAGTAATCAACAATTGTTTCTTTTTCGTCCATGCTGAAACACTCAAATTGTCTCCTGAAGGTCTGCAACTTGAGCTTTTTGTTCTTGTCTCCTTCTCCATATGTTTTCTACAAAATTTCCCAGCACTTTTGCTGTTGCAGCTCTGTAGATTTTATAGAATATCTTTGATCCAACACATCTGTATATGAGAAATATTTAAATATAGCCTTGTTGTCTAACTTTTGAAGATTCATGTAATGTTTCTTGACTTCTTCTGTAACTTTACATCCTAGGTCTTCAATTCCACCCAATACTACATCCGCTACATCTTGAAACACAAAAACAACCAAAATCTTTATCTTCAAATCATCAAACACTGGGTGTGCACCTTGAATAATGCTTCCATTCGCAGCCATCTTGAATCTGTAAATTCAAGAACTCCAACAATCTTGATACCTTCAAAACACTTCTTTGGTATTTCCAAACACAAAGGCTACGTACACAGCTGACAACAGGATCAGAGACTCTCACTTTTCTCACAGGATGGACCTAGCTCTAGATACCATGAAAAAATTCAATCTAACAATACATTGGTGCATACTCAAAAACGAAGAATAGAGAAAAAAACAGACTTTTCACAGTAACAAATATGAAGAAAATGCACTGCATTAATGTGTATTTCTGAACATTTGCAAGACCACGATATTTAAATAATGGAAAATGATATTTTGACACCAATTTTTGACATCATTTTACAAAGAATATAACAGAAAAAAAAGACACCAAAACAACTGTAACTGCAATTACTAAAACAGAAAAAATAGAAACATAGTTCAATTTTGGTTTTACAAACCAACATCCATAACTCATTAAATGTGATCCCGACAAATCATGAAATTTTTGCTTATAATATGATAAAATTGTTTGCTTTTGCATTAAAATTATTAAATAAATAATATTTTTATTATATATTTATTAAGTAAATGGAATGAATTTATTGATACTCGTAAACCTATAACCCATTTAAACTTTAATTGATACATAAAATAAAACTCACCTTAAAGCAATAAGATAATAAATCTCATAAAAATATATCCAATCAAACTTTAATTAGATACATAAATTAAAACTCATTGTAGGTCGATAACTCAATGAATCTCATGACAATATAATATTATGTAATTATGTAAAACCTTACACCCCTAATTTTTTTATAATTAATAATATGACTAAACACCTAGTTTTTTTTATAAGGTTTAATTATTCATTTACTTTTTTATAGTTTTATATAATCTCTCGTTTTAGTCTTCTTCTCTTTTTATTTACAGTTTTAATTATCTTTAAGTCTCTATACTCTGTTTTTTATGAAAAGCTTTTATACTCTAAATTAACAGCGATTAATACAGTCGACTATCATTTAATGTTTGGTCAACATATTTAAAAATACGACCTTTAGACAATTATGTTAAACATTAACAAAATTTCAAAACAATAACAGACTTAATTGAATACAACATGCATGCAATCAACTATATAGCAATGTTATTCATAGTTTTGAAAAACTTTATCTTTGAAAAATCTCACAGCACACTTGAAAATAGTTCGTGCAAAGACACGAGTTTTAATCGACTCACCCCATAATGAAATCGGTTTAAAATTGTTGTTTTGCCACACAATTAAAGTTTAACGTAAGTGTTTGTGGTTTTCCTTTTCCAAAAACAAGTGTCATGCATTCACATATAAAATCACATATGTAACACAGAAAAATGCAATGAACAATACAATAACAACACGATCATGTTCTCATATATGCTCAAATAGATTCAACACATTGATCATAAGCATATAATATGTAAACATAGAACATGTAACAAAAAACACACATGTGTTGTTAATTATGCGTTGTCATCATCAAAAACTCAAATATTATTGAAATTGTGGGTTCAGCTAAACATGTGTTCCCTCTATCAACAATCTCAACATCACATTAAGAAAATGATGTTCATAACTGAAAGAACTTTGAAACACGAAAAGTTAAATGTGCCAAAGATCCTTATCGGTTAAAAGACTACTAACTCCTATAATAATTATGATACAATAGAATATTGACACATTAGTCACATTGATAATATTTAAAACACTTATACATGGAAGGCTCGTCATGCATAATCATTTAATGATCTTACATAGAATATCAATGTTTTTCGCATGTGCACATGCCTCAAGCTTATAAGTTTTAAATCATAGAATGTCTTTTAAAGTAGTTAGAAATATTCAAGGAACATTTAACTAACTTTAACCAACAAAAGAATACTATTTTAATTGATGGTGTACTTTGGGTCATCAAAATCATTAAGCAAATAAGATAATTTTAAAGTTATCAAATAGTTGACATTATACATATTTATTAAATCTCAAACAACCTTCAAAGACAACATCACCAACCGCCAAATACACACTTTAAAAAAAAATTGTGCACCAAGATCTACGAAATTCCACCTTGGATTAAAACTTCTTACTTTTGAAATTAAAAAATCCAAGTTTAGTTAGCCCAAAACATTGCATGAACTTGCTCCTATAAATGTCTATGAACAAACTTTAAGTTATCCAACAATTTTCTTCTCATGATCAAACTTGACCTAAATAAGGATAAAGAAGTGTTTGTTATGGATAGAGAAGAAGAAAAAAAAATACAATCAGCAAAAAAAAAACAAAGAAGCAAAAATCAATAAAAAGTTCAAAGGAAAATTCACAAGAGACAAGTTAAAAGAACTAAAATGAAAAATAAAGAACCTTCTAATTTTGTAAAACTATTAAATCATAAAATATTAATCTATTCTATGGAATAATTTGTAACCCAACAGACTCTTAGGAACACATGTTGGGTGATTTAGGCATTGAAAAGGAGACACTAGAAGTTTCTAACCATTTCAAAGTGTAATAACTAATTCACATGATTTTTCCTTTTTTCATGCACCACAGGTGTTTTTTAAAAGCGCAATTATGAGTTATTTTCATAAACACATGAACTACCATTTGTTTTTTCCTAATTTGAGAACCACCCACGTGCATAAGTTGATTAGTAGTCAACTTAGTTCTAAATATAAGATTAGTTGGGATAATATTTAGTTTAACTAGTCTTTGTGTCTATATTTGGGATTCTAGTTGTGATAAACACTTGTTAGGTGTCTCTTCATATTCTTATATAAAGAAGTCAAAACCCCTCTTATATGTCACTTTTTAAAAATATATGAAATTACTTTTTTGAGAGATATCTTCTCTTATTTTAATTATTATCGTGTAAAGTTATTCAAATGAAAACTCCTCGTACCACTTATTCTTTCGAAATAATCTTGAGAGAAATGTATTCTTATTACACTCCTTTCCTAAGTCTAAATTTGTATTTTCTCGTTGTGACAATGCCATGTAATTTGAACTCATGGTTGACAAAATTAGTATTCCAACTAACTATAAACTCGTCAATTGTGAAAGTGTAGTATGTTATGCGTCATCTTTAATCTCGACAACAACAACCTCCTTATGAAAAATGTTCCATTAAGAATCAAACTCTTAACCTTAACTTTGATACCAATTATTTGATTGAACTTTTATCACTGCATTAAAAGTTATAATTGATAATAAGACCACAACTATTTTTATATAAAAGTGTAGCAACCCAAGTCTAATAATTAAATTATGTTTTGACCTACCTAACACACATCGTAAAACAATTGACACACCCATACAACAAACATTATATCACATTAAAAATATTTTTAATGTTCTAAATCCTTTCATACATTTCAAAATTTGCTTCATGATCGGTTGATGATCCTTCTGAGGCTTGCTCAAATATTTTCTCACCAAACAAAACTTTTGAACAATATCTGTTGGATTTATCAATTACCACTAAGTGAAAAGTTATACTTAACCGTCAAAGTATAATTATTCCCACAAGAGCAAAAACTATAATTAATAATTTCTAGAGTAAAACTAAATACAAATGGACCTCAACCACTCATGACTAAAACAATCCAAGCATTATTTTGACGAGTGTTACTCCCTCTACCACTCCATCTTTTCTCTCCACCTCCTCAATTTTTTTCTAAATTCCAATCTTACCCTTTTTCCTTTTACCTTTACCTATTTTACTTTTTATCTTTTAAAATCCTAATTCCCTTTCACTTTCACTCTTTTTCTCAAAGACAAGCCCCTACCCCCCACCTTGACTTTCACTATCCCTCTTTCTTTTCAATTTTCACATCCGTTAACTATTGACTTTGAAAGATGTCCTACAACTGGAGGTGGAATATAAATTCCTCTGAAGGAAAAACAAGTGTCTCTTTGCCTATACATGAATAATCATAACATTGTTTTTTCATTTTATTGTAAAGGCAGTCACATCAACCATTTCTACATTAAGTTTGTGTAAGGATTCGTGTGTAAAATTAACTTTTGCATTAGAGAGAGAATTATTTCATTAAAATATCTTCAAATTTCCTTTGCTATAGTATCATGAATATATAGTGCAAGAAAATTGAATCATTTATTACACTTAAAGACGTGTTAGGTTCATGTTTCCATTGCTTCTATCTTAAACAATGGAGTCATGTAAGATGCCATCGATGTGGTAAAATGTCATTGATGTCACCAAATGCCAAAATCATAACAGTGACCACTTACCTTGATTTTACGTAACTTCTACAGTTGCACATTTATTTTTGAAATCAAAATCACAAGCTTAAAGCAATGTTTTAAAAGATACACCATTACACAAACTTTTATATTGAAAAAATGAAGGTCTACATTGATACACCTAAAATACAACAAAATCATCATTAACATATGAAGAAGTCATTCGATCTTAAGAGGTCTTTTTAAGAAGAAAGACACCTACACATACTTTTGTTTCAACGAACGTGGAAATTGAAAAGAAGGAGAGAAAGTGAAAGTAGATTAGGGTTTTAAAAAATAAAAAGTAAAATAGGTAAAGATAAAACTAAAAAGAATAAGATTGGAATTTAAAAAAAATTAAGAAGGTGGAGGAGAAGATGGGATGGTGGAGAGAGTAACACCCTCTTTTGACACACAACCACTCTTAATTAAGATTCAGTATTATTTAAAACAATTACTAAAATCTTGAATCCTAAACCTCAATTAAAAATATTTATAAATCATTTAATTTTTATTTTTTAATGATAATAAAATAAGTATATTACATGTCTTGTAGATATTAAAACTATAAAAATTAAAAATATATGGGATGTGTGGCAATAAAAATGCACGAATAGAAATTTGGATACGCAACCTATGAAATATCAAAATATTCTTCACATACATTTTGACAGCTGGTTTTTATTGGTTGGCTTACATTCAAAATATCAATAATTTTTAAAGGATTTATTCACAACATAATATATTTTTAATAATTTAAAAATTAATAAGGATTGTGCAAAAAATTTATTTTACACAGAGAAACTCCGAAGTTTTTCATTCTGATAAAATAATTTCCTAATTCATATAAGAATTTTTTGATTTATATCCGCTCATTGTTAAAATGAATATACTAATAAATTACAATTACAATTACAATTATCTTAAAACATTAAAATTTCTGGGTATATTTTAAAAATTCAGCATATATACATAAAAAATTCGTTAGGGATTTCAAATTTAATAAATTGTTACATCATCATCCTAAAAAAGGAGATAATAAAGGCATATAGGGTCTGTTTTGTTAAACATAATAAATAATAAATTACAGTACTGCTATTTTAAAATACATGTAAATCATAATTGCTAATTTATCTTTTCTAAGAAAATAAATTAGTTTAAATTATAAAATCTTTTATTTAAATATAAGAGGTTATTACTTAATTTCCAAGGGCATATTTGTGAAACTTCTCTCATTTTTGTTAATTTTACTTTTTCACTTTGAGCATTTCTGAACCTGTTCTCTTGACTAAAACCCTTTAAAAACCCTAGAGAAGAAAGTTACTTGTCTATGGCGGTTCAGAGGATCACTTCCAACGAAGCACAAGCTTCGAAGAAGGTTTCGCATGACCATTTCTTTTGTAAGCAGTTGATTCTATCGATAACCGTATTAGTATGCATGATAGGTTTAAGTTTAATAAATGAAGGAATCAACTAGTTGTTTTGAAAACCGATGGTACAAGTTTCCCTTAGGATTAGGACAAATTCCTACTTCTTTGACGCTGAAGAGATGTTCTTTGCAATTTAATCAAAGTGATGTAATGTTATGAAATGAACCAAAAGTTCATGAATGTGTTTGATTTTCTCCCGATCTCACAAATGTAATATAAATTTGTTGAATATGTTTGTTTGAGTCTGGAGTCGTGGCTTATTGGTTTTAACCTTAGGTTTTTGGTTTACTTGATGCGGATTTGAGATTATTGAATTGAAATTTCTGTGTGTTCCAATATTATAGCACATAATCTTGCTTTTAAATAGTTAATAGAATGATTGACACGATTACATTAGGTCAAAACTAATGAATGCAGATTTTGAAGTTCACACTAATATGATATTTCTAGACTGAGCAATTCAACTGTGTTACATAATAATGTGAGTTTTGGTTGGCAGAGGCGCAACCTTAAGAGCAAACTGAGCCTTGGCTTGGGACCCACATCTGATTTTGTTGCATTAGACATTTTTTATCGTCTAATCCCCCTTTTCATTTTCTCATTCATCTCTCCCCAACAGAGTTTACCTGTGGCTGGAGAATAATCTGTGTGTGGGATCGTTTATTCTGTTTTAACTATTTTAGAGCTACTTTTCTAACCTTATGATATTGTTGAAGTATGGAGAGAGTTTGTGTGGGGAGCTGTTGCTGGTGCCTTTGGAGAAGGAATGATGCATCCAGTGGATACCATTAAAACCCGACTACAAAGTCAAGCTATTCTAAATGGACTTCAGGTACGATGGCAGCCTATAGATGAATTAGACAGTATTGTCGACATGTTTAAAAAGTTATGAATAGGCTGCTGTTCATATATAGCTCCATCATCTAAAGTTTTTCTCCTTCTTTGGAACATCATTCCTCCGATAGAACCAGAAAAACATATTGCAGATGGTGCGATATGTCTGGCAGGTTGATGGACTAAAAGGTATGCTATTTTGATCATTTAATATTATTATTCCTGCCATGGATAGTTTTTATGCTTTTTAATAATGAATTTTCCTTATGTTTAATGGCATTTCATGCGTGTTTGAGTTAACTTTTTTGCTTTCAGAACTTAATCAAAACTTTTAAGAGAGTGCTATTGACCTGAAAGCCTATTTGGCTGCAAAACGATGAAAATCAAGCAGGCATTTTGATAGATGAGCATTGACTTCAACTCTGAATTTTTTGCTATTTAAGTTTACTTGTGATCTAAGTAGTCTTCCTCACCTAGTGGTATAAGACTTTGTTGTTGTTGTTGTAAACTTATTCTTGAATCTAGTAACATATATGCTTTTGACTATGAACTTAGAACTTTGTCCCTTGTGATTAATTAAAACTCTGTAGGCTTTTACAGGGGTGCAATACCTGGTATTACTGGATCTCTTGCGACTGGTGCAACATATTTTGGTGTCATAGAGTCCACAAAAAAGTGGATTGAGGATTCACATCCTAGTCTTAGGGGCCACTGGGCGAATTTCATTGCTGGAGCTGTTGGTAAGCAGATTTGAGCCAAGTAATAGTAAATTAGTAATACTTTTGTATCTTTTAGTAATCTGATTTTGAGAAGTTATACATATTGTTATTCTTTATAAAAGTGGATGCTCCCCCGGTTAACTTCTAAGGAAGATCATTTTTGAGTTACGCTCTTTTGAAAAAGTAACTTTTAGATGCACTATCATTATTATCATCCTGGTGTTATATTTTATTCTTGTGCCAAATTTGAAGGTTTTGTGAGTATGAGACCTGTAACCATTTCAGTGGGATCAAACTTTCCTTGTTTTTCTCTCTATTTTCAGGAGACACTCTAGGTTCCTTTGTGTATGTTCCATGTGAAGTGATAAAACAACGGATGCAGGTTCAAGGCACAGTTACGTCTTGGAGTTCGGTTGCTGTGAAAAATGGCAACGCAATTAAGCCTGGCGCACAGATATATGGTTATTATACAGGGATGATCCATGCAGGCTTCTCAATATGGAAAACACAGGGCTTAAAAGGTTTATATGCAGGGTATACACTAAAAAAATACTAGTTTTCTTTTGGCTCTATGGTATTGTTTAAATGTCACATTTTTAAAATGCAAGCGGTCAATGAATCTATATCTTATAACGAGTCAATTTTTAAATTAATTCTAAACACATTTTTTGTTTAGGTCCCATAATTTCATTCATGATTTCGATTCCTTATATTTCTTGTTTCTGCAGATATTTATCTACGCTGGCAAGGGATGTTCCGTTTGCTGGCCTAATGGTATTATATGTAACCCACACAATTTCACTGCTTATGCTCTTTCTATAATTTGCTATATTTTTTGGGGTATATGGAAATATTTTATTTAGTCTATTTATTTTTATTAAAAGTCCTTTCCTATTTGATCAAGGCATCTTCTTTTTGTGTACTTTTGGTTACACATCGAATTGGCTATAAAATCATAAATTTAAGGAAGGACACTTGTATTATTGAACATAAAGAGTTGACATATTGAACACATGTTGTATATTCTAATATCAACTATGTTATTCATAGAGCTGAACAGGGAAGGCGATCTTTTCTTATCCATATCAAAACCTTTTATGTTGATACACTTTCCTTTTTTGGATCTGATTTCTTAGTTCAACTGCCACACCTGGTATTTTTATAAATTAACAATTATGTTATGTAAATCTTTAAGACATTGTACTTGAAAAACCAGGGAGATCTTTTGCAGCAATTTCTGGAACTAAATACACATTTTTCTTCCTGTTTACTTGGAATATAAAAGAAATAATAAAAAAATGAATTGAAAATTAAAGAATTATTTTATTGATGTCAATCACACAAATTACATTCTCATCATTCTCTATTTGTAATATCCAAAACATTTAAAAAGTGAAATAAGAATATGCTGAAATACATGGGAAGATTTTGAAGATATATTTTCCTAATTACTATGAAGAGAGAATATTATTTATCCTAATAATCTGCTATTTCCAACACAATATGTAAAGTCCGAGCTTTATAATAGTGCGCAAACTCTTTAAACAATGTATAAATTGAAAGAGATTGTTTGCATTTTCAGTGGCAATTGGAATGACACTTGAATATTAATGACCTATTGGTGATCAGCTCGGTCCTGATTTCAGTAAATAGACTCACTACTCACAACCATCATATCTTGTCTGTTATATGAAATTGCTGTTATCATTGTATAGGTCATGTTCTATGAAGGTTTGAAAGACGTTAAAGAATATGTAGAGCAAAGAGGGATGTCTAGCCCAAATTTGCGTGTTAACCATTCATTCGAGGGACTGGTTTTAGGAGGATTAGCGGGTGGTATGTGCAGTGCTCTGCTTTAAATGTTAAGTGCTGCAGTGTTCTTTGTCTTCCATAAAACTCAGTATGTTCAGTATAATTCAACAGGTCTCAGCGCATATCTTACTACTCCTTTGGACGTTGTGAAAACAAGACTGCAAGTGCAAGGTTCAACTTTGAGGTATCATTTCCTTTAGTAAATATTAGACAGGTTATGGTATGCACATTGTGTGCCTGCCACCAGAATACTAGTCATATTTCTTTATTGATAGTCACAAACAGGGTTTTGTCAGTTGAGTGAGCCAAGTGGTAATATTTTTTATTATTTAAGCTAACTTTATGATAATTTTGCTTTCTAACATTGTCTTAGGTATACTGGTTGGTTGGATGCAATTTGCAGTATATGGGCCGCAGAAGGCATGAAGGGAATTTTTAGGGGTGGTATCCCCAGGATTGCGTGGTACATTCCGGCTTCAGCACTAACATTCATGGCTGTGGAATTTCTCAGAGATCATTTTAATGAAAGAGTGCCCAATGATAACTCACGAGATGTTAGCAGATTATCAGTAGACAAGAAATCACTGCAGGAGGTTGCTTAGAAGATTCTCATCGAATCACGCTTTACTTCCCATCCAGATTTTTACGAAGAGGGGAGGTTGTATATCAAAATTTGACATGTTCAAATAAGTCATAATTAGATCCCCATTATTGTGAACATACGCAATTGCAAAGAAATCACATTCAAAATGCAATCGTAAACTTGTTCAAATTTGTGGTGGCCAATTTGTGCCAGTTCAATACCAGTGAGAACCGGCTGATAACAAGTAGAAAGTTGAATAGGTTGTCTTTTGAATTTGGAGTAAATTTGTTTTTTCAAATATAAATGATTTTAGTTATATAATATGAAAAAAAAAAATCTTTTTTTTTTGTTCAAATCTTTTTTACATATTTCATATCTTTAAAACATGGGTAATCTTAAAGTCATTGTATTTTTACTTGGTATGTTCTCGTGGGTAGCTACTAAATATGTAGGCAGTTTCTTCCTACACCCCATCATTTTGTTTAAATCTATTACTAGCCTTGTTTGTATTATTTGAAGTTCTATCCTACGTGCATCTGGAAATCTAAACTTCCGCAAAATATGATCAGGAATTGGAGTGGGAAGTGGAAATTGGTTTCCATTGTTTTCGGATGCATAATATACTATTCCGAAATAGATTTTGTATGTTTCGGAAACAGAAATTAATTTAATTTTAGGAAAGGTGAAACTATTAATTTGGGAATTTGCTGCCTGAAGAGTGAAAGTGTGAGAATGTTTGTTTTCATTTTTTACCATCCCAACAATCAAAAGAGTCCACGAATTCCATCAGTGAGTGTTTGCGAAGTCTCAAATTCCATGTTTATGTGTTTGCAAAGTTTCAAGCAAAATTAATTTGGAATGCATCTCAAGCTGAGATAATATTCCGGAAAGTATTTTCCTGAACTCGTTTTCATTTGAAATCATTTTCCAGGTATGAAGGTGCTGTGAAAATAATTAGGGTACAAGTAAAAAAAGGTTAAAAGATCGGTTGTGGTATTTCATATATTTGATGGAGTGCAAGAAGCAATTGCCAAATATATATTAGAAATATTTTACATTAAACATATTAGGACAATTATTTCCTGCACTCTATCATTTTCTTCATACATCTTATCACTTTTTTAATTTATTTTCCAGAATACAGTAAACAATTTTAGATTTTTTTTTCGGAAATTAATCACGCATCCTTTTACGGAAAACATTTTGAAGCTTTTGATAGGGTAAGAGGCGAAATTTGATGGGGGTGAAGGAAGCTTCAGCCGAAGATTAGGTGCTTAATTTGAATAGAAATTGCTTTTTAAACCCGTATGATTTTTTCCAGCATCTCTTAATCTGAGTTAATAAGGTATTTTTGATTGTATTGTGCAATTCATAATATACTTACAAATTTTAGGCTTTGTTGATTTGAAGATTTCGAGGAGAGTAATGGAGAGAATTTGAAGGTAATTTTTTGTTGTTGTTTATTTAAATAGATTTGGAGATAAGTGAGAGAAAATTTAGAAGTAAAATTTATGAGAATTAATGTAAGATTTAATTTATGTGACAGATTAAAAAAATTTACTTACCTCCAAATCTATTTAAATAAACAACAAAAAAATTTATCATCAAATCCTTTCAAATTCTTTCAATTACTCTCTCCCAAATCCACTGCAAGTAGACAATGCCACGAGTTTAGTATCGATTGAACAATAAGGAATTGTTTATGCATATTTTTTTTTTTTTCAAATCTTAGATTGTACAATTCATTTATGCACGAATAATATCTAGTTCAATGGGTAAAATTGTTCTACACCAATGCCTTATTTTAACTCTTGAAAAACTATATATCGTGTACAGTTTTATATCTTCAGTTGTAATTGAGGCCTGATTCCCCTTTATTACGAAAGATCGCCAATGTTAGCGGCTTGTAGAACATTCACAAGTTGTCACTTTTATCATGGAGAAATCCTAGTCTTCATTTGGGAGGAGATTTTTCTTTCAATCTTCTCAGAAAGACAAACTAATATATATATATATATATATATATATATATTTATATATATTTATCACATGTTGATCACTCAGTTCTTTACCAATAATGAACAGTATCAAACTCAAATTTAAAACTTACATTCTCTGTAGTTTGTGTTATAATTGCTCCAAACCACTCTCTACTGCAATGTAACTTCTCCTCCTATATATATATATTCTGATGTAGAATAGAATTGTAACAATCTTTTAGATAGAGTGAATACAATTTGCATCTTTCAGAACAAACTTCTGAAATTCGAACACAAGCTAAACCTGGAGATATTTTTAACTGGGTTCAGAAACTGAGCAAACAAATGTTGTAGTATAGAGTATAGCAACACCTAGTGATATTTTACTTCAACTAATGAAGTTTGTTCACTGCACCATCTGGAAGGAAGGTCTCAAATCATGTGCTGTTAGGTCCTGATCTTCCGCAAGAAGTTTCATGAAGACGTTTTGGTTATTCTTCAAAGCCTGGAGGAGCACCCAGATTGGGTGTAACTAGTCCAAGTTGATAAGTTCTCCCCATCGCATCCTTCCACATATCAAAGTCCATATCAAGTGGCTCCATTTTAGGTACTCTTTCAATAGCTTTGTCAATTTTCTTTTTGCGAAATAATCCCCACAGGAAATGTCCATCGTTTATTGTAGCAATGGCACCTGTCCACACTAGTTGATGACATCTTTGCAAAGACAATGTAATAATAAATATTGGGTTAAATATGTTTTTAGTCTTTAAATTTAAAGGCAAAATTCATTTCTATCTCAAGTTTTGATACATTTTGGTTCCAAACTTTAATAACGAATAGATATAATCTTTTTAAGTGTTAAATGTTTTTTACATGTCAAACACATTTCAGGTTGACATTTGATCTTTACACCATTAGTCTTGTTCTAGCTCAAATGTCTCCAATATGAATATGGAACACCGTCTAACAAGTCTAAAAACATTAATGTCATTGGATTAAAATGAGTATATTCATTAATTTTTTAAGTTTAAAGATAAATGTGTATGAAAGTTTAAGACATGAACGTATTTCAATCTCACTTCCTCATTTAGGAACTAGAAAATATATTTAACCTTAAATGTTGATTGAGTCATGTAGACAAATAGGACAAACATATTATGAAATAATGGAGAAGATTAGGAGAAATCTCCCCTTGTGTTTAGCATACATATGGGGTAGTTTATTTATAATGTGAGATATGGGCTAATGCCCTTAATACAGAATGGGCTGAGCCCAATTAACATAAACACACAACTTAACATCTAACACTCCCCCTCAAGCTGGAGCATATAAATGATATGTTCCAAGCTTGTTACAAAGATAGTCAATTCTAGGTCCTAATAAGGACTTGGTGAATATGTCTTCCAACTGGTTACTTGAGTTAACGAACTCAGTCTTGATATCTTTGGATATGATTTTTTCTCTAATAAAATGACAATCAACTTCAATGTGCTTTGTTCTCTCATAAAAGACAGGGTTAGAGCTAATATGAAGAGCAGCTAGCTTGATTGTCACAATAAGTGTCATGTGAGTAACATCTCCAAATTTCAATTCACTAAGTAATTGTTTAAGCCACACAAGCTCGCAAGTAGCTGATGCCATAGCCCGATATTCTGCTTCTACATTGGACCTTGCCACAACACTTTGCTTCTTACTTTTCCAAGATATTTGGTTGCCACCAATAGAGACATAATATCCAGAAGTAGACCTCCTATCAGAAGGGGAACCAGCCCAATCAACATCTGAATAGCAAACAATTTTTGTATCGTTGTTAGGACCATATAGCAAACATTTTCCAGGTGATCCTTTAATATACTTCAGTATGCGAACAACTACATCCCAATGGTCTTCACATGGGAAGTTTAGGAATTGACTCACCACGCTAATTGCGAAGGAAATGTCAGGACGCGTAATAGTAAGATAGTCTAATTTACCAACTAATCTTTTGTACCATGCAGGATCTGAGAAAGGCTCCCCCTGATTTGGTAGGAGTTTGATGTTAGGATCCATAGGTGTCTCAACAGATTTAGAGTTCATTAACCCTATTTCCTCCAAGATGTCTAACGCATACTTCCTTTGAGATATGATAATACTAGTATTGGAATGTGCTACTTCAATACCCAAAAAGTACCGGAGTTTGCCAAGATCTTTGGTTTGAAAATGGTGACAAAGGTGCTGTTTCATCTGAGAGATGCCAAGATAGTCGCTTCTTCTCAGAACAATGTCATCGACATACACTATTAAGTAGATACATCGAGCACTTGAGTGGCGATAGAACAATGAATGATCCACTTTACTACGAGACATACCAAACTGTTGAACAACACAGTTGAATTTACCAAACCAGGCCTGAGGAGACTGTTTTAGGCCATACAAGGATTTGCGAAGACGACAACCAATCCTGATGACTCCCCCTAAGCAACAAAGTCGGGCGGTTGCTCCATATAAATTTCTTCATGCAAATCACCATTAAGAAAAACATTTCTGACATCAAGTTGGTAAAAAGGTCATTGTCGAAGAGCGGCCATGGCAATGAATAGGCGAACATAGGTCCTTTTTGCCACTGGAGAAAAAGTATTACCATAATCCAAACCAAAAATCCGTGTGTAGCCTTTGGCAACCAGTCAAGCCTTCAAACTATCAATTGTACCATCAGGGCCAACTTTGATAGCATACACCCACCTGCAACCAACAACAGACTTTCCAGATGGTAATTGGACAAGTTCCCAAGTTCCACTTTTCTATAAAGCACTTAATTCATCCAACATGGCTTGACGCCAGCCAAGATGAGTTAAGGCATCACTCACAGACTTGGGAATTGACACAGAAGAAATGGATGAGAGAAATGTGTAAAAAGATGGAGATAATCTATGGTAACTAAGAACAATATAGTGGGGGGAAGGGTTACGAGTAGAGCGTATACCTTTATGGAGGGCAATGGGCAGGTTAGACTCATTTGCTGGAGCAGGAGGAGACACAGGAGGCGACACTAGAAGTGAGTGATGAGGGAGACAATTGCGACAACTATAAACCTGAAGGGGTGGAGTTGAAGGACAATCCTGTGGGGAATGAGAGTCTAAAGAAGGAAAAGGGTCACAGAAAATAGGAATATCAACAATAGCAGGTGGAGGTACAGAACTAAAAGATAGATGTGAAAAGTAAAACGAAGATTCATCAAAAGTGACATCAGCAGAGATAAAATGACGATTGAGGGAAGGGGAAAAACACTTATAGCCCTTTTGTGACCGTGAAAATCCTAAGAAGACATATTTGTGAGATCTAGGAGATAACTTATCGAGACCAACACTAAAATCATGAACAAAACATGTCGACCCAAAAACTCTAAGAGGTAATGAATGTAAAGGGTCTTGAGGAAATAAGATAGAATGAGGGATTTTGTTATCTAGGACAGAAGACGACATGCGATTTATGAGAAAACATGTAGTGAGAACTGCATCACCCCAAAAACGCGAGGGTACTTGACCATGGATTAGAAGTGTACGAGTTGTTTCAATAAGGTGTCTATTCTTGCGCTCAGCCACCCCCATTTTGTTGAGGGGTATAAGGACATGAGGTCTGGTGAAGAATGCCATGAGAAATCATAAAATGTTTAAACGGTTGAGAAAAGTATTCACGGCCATTATCACTGCGTAAAGTTCGAATAAAAACCCCAAACTGTGTTTTTATTTCATTGAAAAATGATTGGAAAATAGTAAACAACTCAGCTCGATTCTTCATTAAAAACAACCAAGTACATCTAGAATAGTCATCAATAAAGGTAACAAAATAATGAAATCCTAAAGTGGACTTAACACAACT
Source organism: Vigna radiata var. radiata (assembly GCF_000741045.1). NCBI lineage: Eukaryota > Viridiplantae > Streptophyta > Magnoliopsida > Fabales > Fabaceae > Vigna > Vigna radiata. The sequence goes on from NC_028353.1 coordinate 11,628,277, forward strand.
AGGTCCCCAAATATCAGAATGAACCAATGAAAAGGGGGACGATGCTCGTTGTGAAACACTACGAGGAAAGGAACTACAAGTATGCTTTCCTAACTGACAAGACTCACACGACAAACTCAAAACAAGTTGCTGCAGTTTGGCAAAACTGGGATGACCTAAGTGAGCATGAAGAAGGGATGGTGACTCCATGATTACGCCAACATGTGGAGAAGGGCGAAGAAGATATAGGCCATGAGACTCACATCCTGTGCCAATCATGTGTTTCGAACTCCGGTCCTGCAACCAAACAAAATCTTTGGTAAATGAAATAACACAATTAAGCGAACGAGTTAGACGACTTATGGACAATAAGTTAAAAGGAGACCCAGGGACATAAAGTATATGATCAATGGATATGGACGGAAAAATATGAATAGTACCAATACCATGAGATGAGACTCTAGACCCACAGCCATTGTTACTGAGGGTAAATTATCCGAACATGACAAGGAAGAAAACAAGGACTTGTTACTAGTGATATGATCGGTGGCGCCTGAGTCAAGGACCCAAGACTTTTCAACCAAAGTTTGATGTCGGACGCCCATGTTGCATAATTTGTGTCATCTAACTTGTCAATGGACAAGTGTACATTCACATAATTAGTGTATATTGAGGGATCAGGTGATGAGCCACCAACAAAGGTGTTTGTAGACGAGGAAGACGCCATGGAGAGGGAGAAACCCTAAAAATCCAAAGTGCTCCAATTGACGCAACGACCAAAAATCCAAAAAAGAGGGCGAGGAGGCGATCATGATGATCCTGGTCAGTGGCAAAATTCTCCGGCGACACGCGGCACACACGGCGGGAAGCAGCGGATCTGGCAACTATTGCGGTGGCATGTGGAGGCACGTGGGTGGTCTGTGCGCCGTGATCTTTGCACCACGGTGGTCGCTCGGCCGAGACGATTCAGATGGTATGGTCGTCGGTCAATTTTGGAACTCCAGCGGTGGCGGTGACGACAACGACAATGACGACAACGACGACGGCGACTGCGACGACATCGACGACTGTAGTGGCAATGGGTACCGGAGACTGTGGATCTGGCTAGAGCAAAACCTAAGCTTTGATACCATATGAAATATGAAATAATGGAGAAGATTAGGAGAAATCTTCCCTTATGTTTAGCATACACATAGGGAATTTTATTTATAATGCCAGATATGGGTTAGTGCCCTTGATACAAAATGGGCTGAGCCCAATTAACATAAATACACAACTTAACATCTAACCCATATTGAATAGAGGACAGGTTTCAAAAGAAAATTTTAATATTTTGAACCTTCTCTCCCTAATCTTTGAAATCAAATATTCATGAAAAGGAATTGTAGATTAGGGTGTTAAAGAAGTAGTAGAGCAGATTAAATGCATGAAATAGTTTACGCACCCCTTGAGTCCATGCCAAGTTGATTTGAGGTAAATATCAGCAACTCTACTCCATTAATATAACTTCTCAGCATTGTTTTTTCATCTTTCATAAGCTTCAATATACTATTCAGGTTCATTCTTGACCTACATTGGGAGCATGTATAAACAGAATAGGTTAAACAATAAATACTGGTCCGACTGACACCAAAAGAGAAAAAGAAAAAAAGAATCAAATAAAAGCTAACCTCTCAGTTTTTTCTGATGGAAAGAAGTACAGTGCAATATCCTGAAGCTGAGGAGAATCATCTTGGAATATGTCAATCAAGACTTTCAAAGCAGGACGGGACTCCAATTGAAGAACCGATGGCATTTCTCTCGAAAATGCAAATGCTTTCCCATTAACAATGAATGGTGGTTGGGCTTCAAACCCATCATAAAACTTGCTAGGTGAAGCAGTATGAAGAATTTGGAATTGACCCCTAGAAAATGGTGAACATGTTAAATTCAAATTAGTAAAACTGTAACCTTCAGATAATACTTGCAATAACTTCCTCAAATGATTGAGACTTGCACGTGGTACCCATAACAATCTGTTTAATCATACAGATTCCTATAGTTTACCAATTGTTAACATTTATAAGCTCACTACCCTCTTTAAAATAAATGTAACACAAATAATTCAACTCTTCAATTTCCTGGACTGTCATTGAACTTTGATATTATTTAAATAAATGTAAATAGGACTTTGAACCAAGTACAAATAAAAAAAACTAAACAAAATATAATTGACTCAAAATAAAAATAACTACTTAATATATCTCTATCTTATATCAAGAAAATAAAATAATACTACACCTAAATAAATAGAAAATCAAAACTATCTATTTTTTTTTTATTTCTATCAAAATCAAACTAAATATTACCAGACCCAAACTAATAAAATAAGATTCAAATAAAATTATTATTAAACCCTTGAAATTTAAGTTTATCACAACATACCCAACATGCCAATATCAGTTGTAGGGAACCGAGTTCACCATTGTAAAAGGAAGGAGCAAAACATTTTTTGCAGACATAGATATTCGAAATTGAAGAAAAGATCACAAAAGTACACTATAAACATGTAAGTTTATTTAGTTTCTATGAACCCATGTACATAGTCATTGCTGAAACTGAAACTGCTTCAGAGATGTTGTAATTCGTAAATAGTAATATATAAGATTGAAAGGAAGAGACTTTCCTTATTATGGATCTTTTGAAGGAGGATTCACTGAAGACATAGATTAATCATCATATTTAATATCATAGATGAGTCTTTCGAGAAAGGATTACTAGAGAGACACAACAATAATGAGCCATGAGTGTAACTCACATATAAGGGATTAACAATATTTCCAATTCAAAATCTTAGTAATGAATTTATGAGTCTTATTCTTTATATGTGACTCAATTTTTTTATTATGAAGGTTTAGATTCACGCTTCACATTCTCACATTTAAGGGAAGAACAATTTAAGGGAAATAGTTATCAATGATAAGTGAAGAGAGAGGTACGTACCTCCAAGTAGTAATTGAACACGGTAAAAATTTACTATCAAGGTTTAAGCTTTGCTGAATACTCTTGTCATATTTTTTAATGGTGAACTGATTGCCGTCATCATTAGCACAAGGGATACCACCTATAGAAAAGAGATAGAGAAACAGAGCAAAAGAAAAAAGAATAAAGTACGAGATGATGGGTTCAAAAACCCAAAAGGTACAGTAATACATACCATGATACATATTAATATACATTCCCACATTTGCACGAATAGACTGAAGTAGATGCAACAAACAATTGGAAAAAAACATCAGATATGACAGACAAGAAAAGTATCCTACCTGAGCCGACAATAGGGGAAGATTTTCTTGCGAATAAAGCTTCAAAAGGTGCCGCTTTTGTAGGCTTCTCTTTCTGAGGATCATGGATTTGAACTTTTTTAGCAGGTGCCACTCCACCCATTGGTCGCTGGTTTTTATCTAAGCATATCTTTGATGGTCCTACAAGATCCATAGTCTCATAAAAACAAATCACAAACATCTGGCAAACTAACACAGCAAATGTTTTAAACATTCTTTCTAAACTACTCACGCTCTGGTTCCACACAAGGTGATGAAAATTAAATCTAACTAAATACATGAAATTTGTTTAATACAATCTTGTCAAGTTATTAACATTATCAGCATTTCTATTTAATTTCATCATACAAATACCTGAATCAGCAAAAGGGGAAGAGTTTCTTGATGATGAAGCTTCAAAAGGTGCCTTGTTTGCAAGCTTTTCCTTCCAAGAATAATAGTCTTGAATATTATGATCAGCTATCACTCTTCCAAGGGACTTTTGATTTTCTTCTACACACTCCTTTGTTGGTCCTACATGAGATTCAGAAAATATGTCATCTTCTACACACTCCTTTGTTGGTCCTACATGAGATTCACTTATATGGGTTTTCCAGGCCATTGACAAAACAAGCAGCCTTTGATGTCTCGAAGTACAACCCCACTCTCCGCCAACTATAACCTACTCCTTCAATAACTACAACAACTACATGAATACATTAGTAGTAGGAGCAATGTCTAACTGATGACACAGCTATTATAATTGTATTAATTTTCTTTTATCAACCAACCACCTTAATTGAGGGGATGTCAATCAGGAAATCTTTTATCTCCTTAATTATATAAATTTGTTCTACTAAAAGAGGATACTAATTCAGGAATTAGGATATTTGTAATCATGAGTAGTAATTATTTGTATATACTCCTATCACTATTTACATAACGAACACATTTCCCCTACAAGATTCATTGTCTCATAATAATAAAAAAATTTATGGTAAACTTGCAAATCAATGGCACTAAATACTTTTCCAAGATCCAGTTACACTATGGTTCTTGTACGGTATGATATCTGGGACAATCGGTTACAAAGAATAACCAATCGGTTATATATGAAATCTGAGACGATCAGTTATAAAGAATAATCGATCGGCTATGTATAACATTATGCTGGGCCATAACTGGGTCAACTCTCATTATTGGGCTTGAAGTTCACCAGAATGAAATATATCTTATTAAATAAAATAATATCTAATTAAAGATACTGACAAGGTTGTTTATGAGTATCGAAGTAAGTTTGTTTATATTTTATTCTGTTTATATCTTATTGGGCTTATCGAGTTCAAGGTTCATGAGACAAATTATAAATAGAAAAGAAAGGTCACAAGCCAAGTACTTTCCACTTAAGTTCCAATATACACTCTCATCATATACAGAAACCCTATTCTCTCTTCTCGCCTTTTGCAGTACCTCCCCCTCCTGGTCAAGAAGTCTACCAAACAGTCCAAATTAAAGACAACCGAGCGGTTAAAGTTGAAGGAAGGCGAGCGGCTCAAGTTGTCCAGGCATTCATAGACAAGGAGAACACGGCAGAAAGATTAGTGTCTCGATCCCATAAAATATTTACCAAAAGAGTTCTATATGACTGATTGTGTAAATTCCTATACAGTGTCATGGAATGAAAATGAAACAGAGGAAATGCATGATAACACTCTTTTTAAAAAACAATCAAAGTTGTTAAATTAAAAGACTAGTTCTGCTTAATTATATCATACAAAAAAATAGGTCAGTTAGGTTATAGATCTCTAACGAATTGTCTAACTTATTTCCACTCCATAAATAAGTGCAAGTTCATAAGCACAGTATTTCAATTCCATCAAACAGATTAAAGCAAAGACAAATTCAACCTCCACTTAAATTCTGTTTCTGAGAATAAGAACATGTATCATAAATGTTAAGAGGAAATAGAAGAATGGAGATGACAGCAAAGGTGGAGAAAAATTCTCACCTTTTGATAACGAGCAAGAAGCATGTTTACTAGTCATTGTTTTCTTGTGTATTTCATCATTTCTTCTATGTTTTCCAAGTACAATAGTAGATGAAACAGGATGACTTGCTCCAGAAGAGAGTCTAATGACTTCATCCTTTGTAAGTGACTTCACTTTTGCAGTTTTGCTTGTTTGGTACATTTTAGAAGCCCTTGAGCCAATACCACGATCCTCTTTAAGTGGTGAAGTTGACACACACTTGGATCCGCAAGGCTCACAGACCCAATATTCTGGAATTATTAAGGTATGAAATTTCGTGCAATAACTGAAATAGTTTGAAAATAACATGAAAAAAGGTATCAAAGGCACTTAAAGAATGAATAGAAATAGACAAAAAAAAAAAAAGAATGGTATCTGGAAGATTATTACGCATGTTCACGTCCTCCTTTGCATTTAGAACAAGTAAGTAGTACTTCTTTCCAACCAATAGCACCACATATCTCACAACATTCAGCCTATAAAGAATAACACATAATAAATATCTACTACAAAGAATAGCCAAATTAGTGAAACAGAGTCTTAAATTTATACAATTATTCAAACCACCCAATATGGAATGAGTAGAATGTATTGCAAACATGCAAAACCAATAAAGAAAATATGACTTGTATACATTTCAGTTTCAGAAAATGTTTGCATTCTGGGAAGGAAAACAAAACTTAAACATGTAAATTCAAATGTCCAACTTCTACAATGACAATTGGTTCTTGAAAATCTGTTAAAAAATTATGCAACATACTAACAAAACAAGAATTTCTCTTTGCTGTATTGAACATGTATTTCAATTATTTGAACTAAACAAACTTCTTACTCTTTAAAAATAAGGGACATGTAAAGATGTATGATAGTGCAAATGTTAATTGGATGAACTATGTTTGAGACGGACATTCTAACTGAAGACACCGAATTCTGTTTAGAGGAAACTTGACATTCATGAAAAATCAGAAACAAACTGTAATTCTCAAGTGGAAAATATAAACATGAATGGTTAAGAAAGATTAAAATGTATAGAATTACAGCTAGTGAAGTTTATGTGTGATAATGCAGCAACCTTGAACATTCTATCAAAACTGTAACCCTCCATAAAGAAACTCACTGAAGATTGATTATCACTTTGTGAAAAAAAAAGAAAAAAAGAAATGAGTGTGAAACAATTGGTATTAGTTTGTAAAATCAGCAAATCCCCACTACCCATAAATGATTCAAATGTAAAAGCTACCACATTTGTGATTTATTTAAGAAAGAATTAACAAAGCTATTCAAAATCAATGAAGTAATAAGTAACTATGTGAAATTTTGACCCTTAAACAAATTACACAATATACTAATGTAAAAATAACCAAATCCCAACAGCTATCATCACTGATATTAACTACACAGTAACAATAAAAAATATAATCAATGAAAATAATTAATTAATAAATAAACAAACAAAACTATACAGAAATAAAAAAAAAAAAAAACAAGAAAATTAAAGCAGAATGAGCTCTTGTATTCTTTTTGTTTACATTGTCATCTTCTTTGTGTGACTTCATTGCTTCAGGAAAAAAGTGTGAACTGAAAAGGAAGACAAATCGACAAAGGGTGAGCTCTAACAACCTTTAATATTAAAAAAAAAATGCATGCAACTAAAAAGTGGTTGGAGAATGCAGGTAGCATCAGCAGGAATATAAAAAAAATAAAATAAAAAAGTGTTCTTCTGGAAAATTTTGTGTGAACTAAAATGGAAGAGAAAACGATGGAGGTGGCTCCTAAGAAATTTCATACTATTTTTTTTAAAGGAATGCATGTAACTGAAAAGTGTTGGAGAATGATGGAGAACAGAACAGAAAAAATGATGTCTTGCTTAAATAGGTACAAAGCAAATAATAGGAAAAAGGGATTTAAGAAAAAAAATTACTACAAATGGAAGAAAACACTAAGTTTGTAATTGACGGAGAAAATATGTTATGCTGTATTCCTACTTACAGCAGCAAGCTGAGAACGAGAAAGATTGTGCAAAACTTTCTCACCAAGTTTTTACTCTCTACAGTGACGTTTCCTATTATATTTGACAAAAAAAACAAATATGTATAAAACAAATCAAACTATACTAAGTGACGTTTCAAATTATATTCATTTTAAATAGAATTATAAAAGAATATTGTAAGAGAAAATAATGATTGCTCAATCAATATGTTGTTACTGACATACTTCTTTACAAAAAATATTTAAAAATGTCATTTGATAGAAATATAATTACTTTCTGAAAAATAATAAGAAATATTTAGCTTCACTTCTCTGTATATTTTTCATGATAAGATTATTTAGGGTTAATATTTTAAGACAAATACATTTTAGAAAATGTTACTTGCTGAAATTCTATCCTGAAGTTATATTTTTTTAATGAATTAATGAAAAGAATATTAAAATTTATAATTTTTATTATAACTTTTGACAAATATTTCAGAAAAGCTTGAGTATTTACTTTATGATTTAAGACAAAATATATTCATTTCTTTAAACAAATATTTAAATCACATTGCACTTTAAAATAATTATTTAATATTTCTTTTCTCTTACTTGATCAATAGTGTTATAACTTTACTTGATAATAATGAATATCATTAATAGTTTTTTTAGATTAATTATTATTGATTTTATATGCATAGAAATTAAAAAAATTAAATTTTAAACACTATCGGTATTTTCAAAATTTTATAAAAAAATTCATTTCATATTAAACTCTAAAAACTTATGATATATATTTAAAAATACTTATTGATGAAAGTGTAAATAATACAGAGCCAAAGGAGCACAAGTATGCAATTAAAAAAAAATATAAAATACCAAATAAAAAACATTTATCCAAAATTCACCATGCATCAACAAAATAATTTAATAGTGTGTGCAAATAATAAATAGTAGACACTAAATTATGTTAAAGAGATAGGTTCCTTTTTAAAATTATTAAATTAATTTTTTTATTGATAGTATTGCATTTATGATATGATGGCTATATATAAGATTAAAAGAATATTAAATAACAAATAAAAAATATTTATCTAAAATTCACTATATATATAAAAAGATAGTTTAATAGGTTGTGCAGTAATAAATATTAAACATTAAATTATGTTTAAGAGATAGTTTTCTTTTTAAAATTATTGAATTAAATAAAAATTCTTTATTGATAGGATCAAATTCTGAAATTTTCACATATATATAATGGATAAATATACGATTAAACAAATATGAAATAACCAATAAAAAGTATTTATCTAAAATTTAATATATATATATATATATATATATATATATATATAAAGGTTTAATATGTTTTTAATTTTTTAATTTTCAGTAAAAATTGACCATTTATATTTTTACATTGATGATATATGATAGTTTTACTTTAAAATTTAAATGATTAAGAGATTAAATTTCAAAACTTTGTATGAATTGTCAAGGAAATATTTAGACTACTTTTGTGTAAATCACTTTCACACAAATATTTATTATTGAAATGTGAATTTTTATAATTTGTTCATTCATATTATTTAGGTTAAATAATTTTATATGTTGTTTAATTTTGTAGAAATTTTTTTAAATGAGTTTCTTTATTTTTATTTATTTTAATTTAGTTTTTATTTTGAAAACTTTAATGTAATTAAGTTATTTTCGTTAGTACTACATAAATAAAAATGTGTCATATGTTAGTTTGTAATTTTTTTTAATTTTTAATAAAAGAATATCAATTTGTATAAAATAATTTATATACAAATTAAATTTTGTTCGAATTTGGAAAGAAACAAAATTGTTTAATTTAAAAAAAAATAAGACTAAATTGAAACAAAATAAAAATACAAAAGCCGAATTGAGACAAAATAAAAATATAGAAACCTAATTGAATCAAATACAATTACACATGGTCTCACAATGACATATGGCATTGCTAGTGTCACAATGCCACGTGACACAGTACAACTTGATACGTGACAAATTTATTTTATTTTTTAAAAAAGTGACATAGTACAACTTGATACGTGACAAATTTATTTTATTTTTTAAAAAAATAAAAAAAATAAAAATAATTTAGAAAATATTTAAAAATTTAAAAAAGCCACGATCGAACATGTGACACTTTCTTTAAAAAAAATAAGAAACCTATTTAAGAAAAAAAGTCATTGAAAATATGGATAATACTTTAATAATTTATGCGTGTAATAAATATTAGACATTCAATTATTTTTAAGTGAAGTTTCCTTTTAAAATTATTGAATTAAATTAAAATCTTTTATTGATAGTATCAAATTCAGAAAGTTACACAGAAAAATGTATAAAGCATTTAACTATTAGGGCAATACACCATTTGCAACCAACATTATTATTAAATTATAATTAATTATTAACAAATTGAGGTCTTTTTAACATTTATAAAGTATTTAACTATTAGGGCAACAAACCATTTGTAACCAACATTATTATTAAATATAATTAATTATTCACAAATTCAGGTCTTTTTAACATAAGGGATTATTGTCTTTTGGGTAGTTTCATTGCATCCTAATTATTATTAAAGGCTTTGTGAACTAAATTTAAAGTTAATTTATGTTTCAATTTGTTGAAAGCCTCATCTATATGTTGTATTTTTTTCTTTTATAGAAGACTAGTCAAAGGTGGTACTATTTGGACATATACATGTATAAATATTCTATAATACCTTAATGTTTCGGTTATAAAATCGAGGTGATTGGTTCACTGTGTATTGAGTGTTTGGATGTTTGTTTGTGCGTCGTTCATTTAGGGATTTTGTTGGGTCAAACCTGGAAATTATTTATATAAGGTACTTTAAAGATCTAACGGGTCTAGCAGTTAATATATAATAAATGAAATTATTTATCTTTTTAACTCACTTATATTTATATATTTTGGAATGAGTTTCATATTACTAACGCTTTAATCATAACTTAAATTTTTACTTTTATTTTTTGCGGGTAGCATATATCTGCGGGTACGGATAGTATAATATTCGCACTCGATCCGTCTATAAGCTGATATTAAAATATCCACAACTCGTGGATAGTAAATACCTGCAACTCGTAGGTACCAATCATTTGTCGTAGATTTTATCTGTAGACGTAGATTTTTTTGTCATCCTTAATGGGAAGACTCTTGATCTTTTAACCTAATTTTGAATTGGGCCTATATACACCTCATTTTGGTTTCTTTTAAAGTTATTTAAATTGTTTAAAAACTAAATGCTTACTTGAACTCTTTGTGCTTTAAGTGAGCGTGTGAATCTTGTGTTAGTAGAAGTGAGTGTTTGTCTTAGTGTGTTTAAGTGAAAAAAATATCTAATGTAGTAAGTCAAGTTATGCATCCTTTTATGTGTCAAAAGGAAGTGTCTGGCATCTCTTGTTTGTCAAGTGAGGTGATCTGTAAACCTTTCTACTTTGTTTTGTAAGTTATTGGTTATTATTAGTTATTGGCTAATCCTTATTTTTAGGGAGATTAAAAACTTGATGTAAGATCTTTTGATCTAAACCAGTATAAAAATCACTTGTGCAAGCTTTTCTTTATTTATACTCTTTTATTTACTTGCTTTAATTTGAATGTAATTTTCTATATTGTAAAGTTAATTTTATAAAAAAGGGAATATTTTCTAAACAGAAGTTATGTTTAACGTAAAACCAATTCATTCACGCTCTTGATTATTGTCTGATAACAAAATATTCCGCTACGTATTTCTAACAATTCATAGAAGAAGTAGACATTCTCTTTGACTTTTTAGCTTGTTTTCGAGCTTAAAGAGTTGTTTTTCTTGCCATTCATGAAATTGGTATCAAAGATGAAAATTGTAGTTATGTTTTATCAAAATCCATAAAGGAGATTTTTGGTTTCTTTGTGTATGTTTCATTGGCCAGCGTGATCTTCTGGTTAACATTTATAACTAGAAAATTAGAAAGAAGAGTGAGAGAAGTTGTAGATTTAACTTTCTTCATTAACAAAATACTAACAATTAACATTTATCAATAAAAGAAAATTATGGACTCTTAGATAACTAATCATTTAAAGTTAAGGATAAAATTAATGGATCTCCTTCCATGACTCTAAATAACGCAATGACTCTAAATAATGAAGGCTGAAAAGAAACAAGAAAGATCACACTAGTGTAGCCCAGGGAAACGACAACTATTATTTTCGCCCATAGGCAGCGGTTCTCGAACCGAGGTGTATACAGGCAAGGCAAAACACATATTATCAATATCAATATCACAATAATTATCAAACACATATTATCAAACTAAGTGCAATGAACTAACCGCCAGCAAAGTGGAGAGCAATACGTGAAAGATATGGAGGCAGCATGGAGAGCAGTTCGTTCGGCCAGAAACTCCAAGGCAGCAACAAAGTTCGTTCACGCGACACCGGTGGAGACCTTGGAGGCAGTGGCGGAGAGAGCAGCGATGCAGAAACGTCGTTAGAGGCAGGGAGATGCACAACCCTCAGCGCAACAAAAATGGAGGCATTGTGGTCATTGGAGGCAGCGATGGAGGGAGCAACGGTGGAGAGAGAACTTACATCATTAGAGGCAGCGAGATCCATCGCCTTCAGCGCGATTAAATGGAGGCACCGTGGTGGAGTGGTTGGAGGCAGCAAATGAGGGAGCAGCGTCGTGGAAGGCAACGCAATGGGGAAGACAACGCGAGGAAGAAAAACAATGCGTTCTGTTTTTACTTTGTGATATTTTAACCTATGAAGAGATACTACCTCGGTTCTCCAAATATTCGTGGCAATAGGCCCTTTATTGTCTCAGTTGTACAGTCAACCGATGCCTAAACCCTTAAAAAAATTCAAAATATATTTTGTAATGGCAATTTTGAAATTATAGCCAATTTATACACCTTGGTCAGGGGGGAAACCGAAGCGGAAAGCCCCTAAGACATCAAGTAAGAGGGAACCGAGGCAATACACCTGTCCAGAGGATTTTGGAACATTCTATTTTTGAGGATATCTAGTTTTGACAGGACATATTGCCTCGATTCTGCTCAGAACCGAGGCAAGATGGCCTATTCTAAGATTTTTCAGAGAACATCAGAGATTGCAGAGGGATTTTGCAGAATTATATGCCTTAGTTGACAAAGTAACCAAGGTAAAATCTTTTTCCCAAAAAACTGTCAAACGAAAAGTCTAATTTGCATGTGGAGTAAATGGTTGGCGCAGAGTTTTATGTCTCGATTTCTAAGTTAACCGAGACAGTACACCCTTTAGACATCGGGTATTAGAGAACCGAAGTGTATACACTAGCTATTATTACAAAACTACTACCGTATTTTCATAAACTAAAACGTATATAAGACGTTAAAAACTTTTTTTTACTAGTGTCACAATGTTATACACAATACATAATAGATAACACATTATATGTAATACATGATACCTAATACATAACACATAATATATAATATATAATACATAGTACATGCATATACAATATACAAATTATAAATATCACATATAAAAATTATAGATATGAAGTACAATAGATACAATGTAAATTAGGGTATAACATTATTGAAAGAAACATCATCATTAGCCTATGTATGACATTTATGGCATCTATCAACATTAGGCTTTTGAAAACTTTTCTTGTAGTTGTATAGACTTCCTTCTTTTCCAGCTTGCTTTTGTTATTGGATGATGTGTATCATATGTGCCCATTCATCTATAAAAGGGTGTATCATTTCTTCTATGCTTCTAGTATTGGAGTTTGTTTTTATCTAATACATATAAAACTGAATATTAAACATTAAATAGAAAAGATAAATCATTAAATATAAAACCCAAAACTTAAAATATGAAATCTAAATTATATAATATAATTTGAAATCTCATTTTATCACTTTATTAATTTCTGGTGATTAAATTATTGGTCTGTTACACTTTTGACAGTAAATTAGTTATTCACCCTAAAAAAACTTTAGTTTAATATTTTGTGAGAATTAAATTGAAACCGCGCCATTAAATCAGCGAAATGTCAACAAAATTCAGTATTACAGAAATTTATAGTATAATAAATGAAGATTAACCCTATAGTTTCGTATAACGCAAAGAAGGTGTATGCAACTAATATATTCTATGAATACAAGAAAAACAATTAAATTTTGATATGTTTTAAAATGTGTTTTTCATTTCTCAATTTTCATCTTTACTAATAATGAAAAAAAAAAATTAGTTAACTTCTTCTATATAGATTTACTTCTATTTATATTTTAAGAATATTCATTATATAGAATACTAACTGGCTACATACATTTTTTTAACATAAATAATTTGAAATGAAGTGAATAATTATTCATTTGACAAATTTTCATTTTTTTTCCATTAGTATGTGATTTTTCTTTTTAGTCTAAGTTATGATAACTTTTATATTTAGTAAATTGACTAAAATTTTCTTAGTCTAGTATATTACATTTTAGTTGATCAATGATTTTCGTTTATGTACTTTCATTTAATCATGTGAAATTAAGTTTAATAGTATTTATTATATCTATAGTGACAATAAATATTTTGACAAATTTTGTAGAAACACCCTAATTAATTTTTTTATTAAATTTAAAACATTATCATCTCCTTATTTTATGTACATTAAATAAAAAATGTAAATAAATAACATACCTACGTATTCACAATGGATTAATGAATTAAGAAGACAGGTTAACAAAAGGAGGCTGGATTATTTTACATTTTTCTGTTGCTTGATATATATGATTATGCAGAATAAGCTTTAGATAATTTTGTTAATCATTTTCGATCTTAGTATCATATTTCTATTATTTTGTAAAATATAAATAAAGATTACCAGTAAAAATAAGCGAATTAAATATTTTTCTTACAGATAAATACATTTTGGTGGCCTTTTGCAATAGGAAATTTCTTCGTAATTTGAATTAAGACTTATCAGCGAATTTCTAAAAGTAAAAGCCTTCACAAAATAAGTTGCTAAATGTAATAAAATGTTATTAAATTTAATATCACATAATAATTGAAAAATTACGTTAAAACTAGCATATCATGCACTATACTAAATAAAAATCATAAAATACTTTTGTACTAAAATCAAATATTGACAAAACTGGTTATATAAGAATACTAAATAATTATTTCGTAATTTTGATTATCCACATTTAAAGATCGATAGAGTGAACGACTCACTTAACCAAACTGTTTAAAATCCAACTAAAAACAACTTAATAAGACTACTAAAAAATTTGTCTTATTTTTAAGATTTTCAAAATTCAATTTTAGTCATTCTTAAGATTAATATTTATAGTCCTTCTAATTTTAAAATAAATTATTTTTAGTTTTTCAAACATTTTCTAAACAACAATTTTACCCTATTAACAATACTAAAAATTGACAAACTTAAGGAATTAAATCTACAATGTCAAAGATTCAAAGAGACAAATAAACATATTTTTCTTAAATTTTCTTTTTCTGTCAGCATTATAACATTCACAAAATAAAGCAGCTTCATCAACTATTGCAACACACACCAATAACCAAATCGCTAAATAGATGACTGTTCCAAAATTAGACTAAAGTAGATGCAATATTCTTATGTGATAAGTTGTTTTTCTTCTCATTTGGTGAACAAGCTTCCTACAAAATTTTGTTGAAGGATCCAAATGCAGTCTCAGGATATCATTGACTGACTTCTGATAGAAACCATTTGGTTTGTACTTATGCAGTGTAACTATCAAGACTCGAAAGCTTTCTACTTCTGAACTTGGTTACCTTAAGATAGTTGTGAACCTTGGTTGTTTTACTTTTACTAGGATTATGGTTTGTAATGATGTATAATGAACTTTAAGGTAATTGTAATACAAAATATGTGGTACGCAGCAATTTTCATGCAGACATTAATGTAAATGCTTCAAAACATAGTGGAATAATAAGCAGTCTGTTATTACACTTTTCCAATAATAAGCCTCTTGGGTTTATCTTTCATAATGCGATCAACTTTTCCCTCCACATCTTTTCCTCCAATCATATCAATTTCCATATCAACTGGTTCCATGCCTTCATCACTGTTAAATTGGCGAAAGACTCCCCAGAGGAAATGTCCAGCCTTTACTTCAGCAATAACACCTGCACACACTAGTTAATGTCAACAAATGCTGATTGTGTAATGCAAGCAAATGGGATAAACAAATTCCAAATAAGGTTATGTTAGACATCGCAATGAACTTTGATATCTCAGCTATACTGACACTTCAAAACCTATCAATCATTTTTCATCACATGAAAATTTATTAAAAAGAAAAAAACAACAAAGCATAAGAAACCAACCAAACTCATGATAAAAAATAATATTTCAAACCTGCTGTCTCCTCCCTGAATTTTGATGTGAAATATTCATGAATGGAAGGGAATTGTAGATCAGGGTGTAAAGAAAAAGCAGAGCTAATGAATGAAACCGTTTAGTTTACGTACCCCTTGAGTCCATGTCAAGTTGATTTGAGGTAAATACTAGCAACTCCACTCCATCAATAAAACTTCTTAGCATTACTTTCTTGTCATTCATAAACTTCAATATGTCATTCAGGTTCTTTCTGAACCTACATTCAATTGAGAACATGTAGGATAAGCAGCTTAAACCGCAATTTGCACACATGGCTGACACCAAAAAGAAAAAGTAAAATGAAAAAGATCAAGAAAATAGGAAGAAATGACCTATCAGTATGTTCTGATGGAAAGAAATACAATGCAATATCCTGAAGGTTAGGAGAATCATCTGGGAATATGTCAGTCAAGACATTCAATGCAGGAAGTGACTCCAGTTGCAGGACTGATGGCATTTCTCTTGAAAGTTTATATGCTTTCTTGTTAACAATGCATGGCGGTTGGGCCTCAAACCCATCATAAATTATGCTAGATGCTGCTGTTTGAAGAATTTGGATCTGACCCCTACAAAATGGTCTACAGCATGTTAAATTTGAGATGAGTAAAACTGTAATATTCACCCAACTAAATGTTTGCTGTTTCAAGTATCATATTCTTGCAGTAAATTCCTCAATTAATGGACACTTGTACATAGTAGCATAGCAACCTGTGCTCTCATATAATGCTAGGAAACCATACAGAGAATTGCTTGTTTTGATAATAAATAAGAATCTAGCCTATGTTCTACTCACAAGTGTTTTTGAGCAGCCAGAAAGTTTAAATTCACGAACAAACGCAGTTTTAAAAAAAGAAAATAATAATAATAAGTGTTCAATAATTTAGCAGCACTCAAGATGAAACTGATCCAATAAGTTCACACCACGGAGTGTAGAAGGGATTTTGTTAGGAGATATCTGGACAAGTATCGTCACCACCATACAAGAACCACGCCCTTATAACGCAGCAACAAGTTGATGAGAAATAAAAAATACAATAAAAATACCTTATCATATTAAGCGAGGTTGTCTACTGCATGAATCACACATCTTCGGACTTAGAAACAAAATTTTTAAGAATATTATTTATCATGAAATTCTATGATATAAGTTCCCAAATGTCCTTCATGTCTCCTATCTGTTGTGATAGATTTAAAAATCATGCAATCTACTCTCCCTATTAGTGTCTCCACTCCACTAACCTATGAAGTCTGAATACTCTAAAATAGCAAAAAGAACGGGTGTTGTAGTAGTGTTGAAAACTGATATGCTGAATAAGTATTCTAAAAATATCCCATTTTTTAAAATCAAATATACTGTTGGAATAAGCCTACATATAATTGCAGTTTATCAAGACGAAATTTGTACTTTATTTATATATTATAATTTGACTACTCTAACATAGTTAATTATAAAAGGTCATGGCTCAAGTCACATTCAAATACGGCTTCAATACAACTATTTTCTATATTTTGAATTTAAATTTTGAATATTTCGAATTAAAAAAATTATATTCATATGATATAGAACATGTTACCTCCTTTGTTGCTACATTGAGCGCATTCCTTCTAAGAAAAAACACATAAAATAAACTAGCCTTCTTTCCTCTTATTTTTCCTCTCCCTATTCCCCATTTACTAGGCCTTTAAACTTAATAGAAGTGTACATATTTGTGCCAATATGTAATTTGTTATTAATGTAAGGTATGTTGCTAGATTTAGTGTATACTTAATTTCAAACATTGTCCAATCACATATTGGGGCTTCATAGTAAGTAACCTTTTTTTTTCACATGTCTAAAACTCTAAAATACCTTAATTGATTTTCTGTCATCTTTCTCTTAATAGGTATTACACTTATCTCCTCATGTATCCTTTATAGGTATGGTATAGAGCAAGAGCATTGAGAATTGTAAAGAAATTCTAATTTATGATTATTTCAATAAGGAGCTAAGGTTTCATTGGATGAATTTTACCATAAAGATTTATCGAAGAGAAAAATAAAATAAAGAAATTGAAATTAAATTCTCCATGAATTAAAATTAACTTATGCACAAGCTAATTTATTTATAGAAGTTCTCTCATATACTTCTCTAAATCCTTATTTTTAATTTGTGCGTAGGTTATGGAAAAGCTTATGTAGTTTTTTTTTCTTATTTTTCTCTTCTAGAAATTTGTACAGAAAAGTTATTCCAAAGAGATCCTAGACACACATTAAACCTAATTCTACACGTTCCAATAGTTTATTTGAGATTTCATCGAGGTTCCTATGTTTTACCAATTGTAATATAATGTCATTATAGTTTAGAAGGAGGAATTTAAATTTTTTTTTAACTCTTCGGACTTAATCACGAACTTTACAAGATCAAAACCATTTATTTTAACAAAAATAAGCATATATATCTTGGAAATGTGATTGCTTGTAATTATACCCTAACATGGCCGTATTTGTTAATATGGGTTATTTACCACCGTATAGGGAAGGAACAAAACTTCATAGATATTCAAAATAAGAGAAAAAGTCCAAGCACAAAAGCTCATAGGTTTTATACACCCATGGACACGGTCATTCCTGAAACTAAATCTGCTTGAAAGAAGTAATTCGTAAATAGTAAAAGATAAAATTGAAGACAGAGCCGATAGTTCCAATTTCATTGTAACCACCATATGAAATTTAATGTGCATTAGGAAGGAAGAGCAATGCAAGGTAAAAAGGTTATCAATGACAAGTTTAAGGCAAAAAAGAAGTTACATACCTCCAAGCATGAATTGAGGAGGGTAAAAATTCACGATAAAGGTTTAAGTTTTTCTGAATACTCGGTCACTCTTTTCCATATTAGACCTGTTACACTCAGCATGGTCGCTAGGTTCACCACCTAAGGAAGAGAGAGAGCAAAAGGAAAGGTAATAAAATAAGATATGACAGCTTGAGAACCCCACAAGACGCAAGTGGCTAATATCATCATACATCATTCATATACTATATAATGTTAGACTTAAAAAAAGAGGAAAATCCAACCCAAAAAAACTAGTTCATTAGATGGAAGAACCTCAAGAACTAAGTGCCACATCATATATTTTATCCTACTCCATATATAACTCCTAATACATACATAATACAACCCTTACATTTGCACGTAGAGATCTTAGGATTTAACACCAGTTAAAAGCATCAAGCGTAAAACAATGAAATCATAACAAGAAAAGTATCCTTGCTAACCAACAATAGCGAAAGATTTCGTTGCTGATAAACCTCCAAAAGGGGCATCTTTTGTAGCCTTTTCTTTCTGAGGATCATGTGCCTGTACATTTTTGCCAGCTACCTGTCCACCAAAGGGTTGCTGATTTTCTTCTATACACTCCTGTGTTGATCCTACTAGAACCATAGTCTCATTAAAAAACAAATCACAAACTTATCTCCTGGTAAATTTCAAAAGCAGAAGATTTAATACATTTTTTTCTAAACCAGTCATACTGTGGTTCTATATCTCTGATAGTTCAAACTCTTATACAGTCAGTGCCAGTGAATGGAAATTAAATTTAGACTCGGAATCTGTTATTACAAATTTCTACAAAAGCACTTATACGAGAGAAAAATAAAATGAGTTTCTCAGTAAGCTAAAATTCGCTTATGCACAAGTTAAAAGTAAGAAAACTTATGAAAAGCTTTAACAAATTAGCCTATTAATGAGCTAATTTTACCTCATGACAAATCTCATTTCCTTTTTTCTTCTTATTTTTCTCTCCAAAAAGAATTATTGCAGAAACGTACCCAAAACAGACTGTTTATATCTGATAACTTCTTTTAAAACAATCCAGAGAGTTATTAACTTAAAGATTATTTCTCTTTAACTAGACATACAAATGAAATGAATCCAAGCAGTGGGTGTAAGAAACTCTGACTAGACAGGAATGAGCATGCTCAAGTCCACATTTTATTTCCATCAAATCAGATTAAAACCAAGGCAAGTTTAGCAGACTTAAAACTTTGTGCTTTCATGAACATGCACCATAAATGCTAAGAAAAATAGACATGGAAGCAAAGATGGAGAGAAATTCCCACCTTTAAACAATGAGCAAGAATCATGTTGGTTAGTCATTGTTTTCTTGAGTACTTCATTGTTTCTTGGAAGCTTCCCAAGTACTTTAGGAGGTAATATGGGAGGATTTGATTTTGCAGTCAGGGAGGGAATCTTGGAAATAACATTTTTGGATCCACCAGAAGCCTTTGCAGAAGAAAGTCTAATGACTTCATCCAAGTCAAGGTACTTCACTTTGGCTCTTTTGACAGATGGTTTCCTTTTACTAGCCCACGAACTGAACTCCTGGTTCACTTTATGAGGTGAAGTTGAATCATGCTTGGGTTGGCAAGTCTCACAAAGCCAGTCTTTAGGAATTATTGTGGTATTAATTTGAATGCAATAACTGAAATGGGATGGATACTATTGATTAAGAAAAAAGGTTCTATGCTGCATTTATGCTACTGCAAGGCATATATAATGAAACATAGGTCAAACCAAAGCCAATAATTTGCCAGGCCATAAAAAAATGTGTAAAATGATTATGCCAAATTAAATTGTAAATTTGCACTTTTTTAGTCTTTCTTCATTCTTGTTAATAATGCAAATATTTACAGTTTTTAGGTTTTCAAGCTTCCGGGCAAAAAGAATGCAAATTCAAATAGATAGGACAGATATAACACTTGTCTGCTTTTTTTCTCATTTTTTAGTTTTCTTAATAAGACAAGAAAGTAATTATGCCACAAAAATTAAAACACTGAAAGAAAATAAATAAGCATATGAAAGAGAATGGCCAATTTGAGATCATTACGCATGTCGAATCACACTGCATTTAGAGCAAGTAACAACTTTTTCCATCAAACCACGAGCCCCGCATATATCGCATTGTTCAAGCTGCAAGGAATAATGAACTTATAAATATCTATCTGATTAAGTCCAATTAATGTCATACTCCATAAATATAAGGGGAGCGAGGGGATATATTATGATGGAAAAACTAATTCGGTGAACTCTTCTACAGTGAGATTCAATTTGAAGACACTGATTATCTTTGGAGGAAACTTGATACCCAAGAAAAGTAAAAACAAATTCCAATTCCAAAGTCAAGTGGGAGAGATAAAAAACAAATGTTAAGAAAGGTTAACGAATATGGAATCACTACCGTTAGGAACCAAGAATTGAAAAGAGAAAGCAACAAAAATAAGAAATAGCAAAGCCCTCTCTCCTTCAAAAAGTTTCCCTCATAAGGGATTTCTCCATTCACAAAGAGCTGAATGTACAAAATGAACACCATTCCTCTCTCCTATCGCTCTTCCCTTATTTATATCTAACTGACACCTAAATTAACTAATTAACTCATTAATATTCTAACTATCTTGACTAACTTCTCCTTACACCCTAACAATCCAACCTTCCTAAAATTCAACCTTATCCTCAAGGCTGGAATTGTGGAAGCTAGATCCCATGATCTTCATCTGCCCACCTAAAAGCATTGGAATGCTTTCTTGCCATAGGAATGGGAACCCACTGTATGACATGAAGCACTATTACCGCCACTTAGACCTCCTATTTCACTGATTCCATTGCCGAGTTATCATCCATAGACACATCAAAGTTTAATGCCAAAGGCTCACGCAACTTGTTGAAATTCCAATATTCCAATACCATAGATGTTCGAATCACCTTCATGATTAAATATGAGCTCAACAAAGAATTTTTATTATGGAAATGTTAATTTTAAAAACAGTTATGCATGGTTGCATCTCCACCTTCAGGTTCCTTTTTGTTTAAATCTAAAATTGTGTTATCAAGACTCTAATCTTTACAGCCCACAATCTTCGCTCTCTTTATTGATGCATCCACTCCTTCCTCCATCATAATCTTTGTTTCCCTTGCTGATTTCACTTCATTTTTGTTTTCTTCTCCACTACAAAGAATGTGAGATTTTATTATTGAACCTTCTTTACTTCTATTTTCTGATTTCAAGAATTGCAATAGGTTACCATCACACTTTAAAATTGTTACTCTTTGACTCCTCTTCCCCTTCTATGCTTCTACCAAAGGTGTGTAGTTCCAACCTTTTTGTCCAACAACTGGCCTCCACTTCAATGCATTTTGATCCACTTTCCTCCATTTATATATTTGTCTTGCTCAATCAAATGTAGATCACCCTCTTCATTCAATATCTTGGGTAGCATGTGTTTCAGCTCTAAAATGTTGGTCCTCTCTTTCAAGAACACTGAGGAAGTTTCCATTTCTTTGCTACAAACTTCCATCTCGGTTTACTTTTTTTGCTTCATGGCAGTCAATCATTCAATGATGTGGCTATCACAGCTATCTCTGAATAGAACCAAAGCATTGCCATGCCCTCCATGCTCATGGATGCAAATTGTAGCTTATGCAATGAATGAATTTTTTGCACCTCATGAATTTTTCATCCCTAGCAATCGATCTGCACCCAAAATCTACTAAAATGAACACCCTTCTTCTCTTCTCTTCTTCTTCCCCTATTCATATCTAGCTAACACCTTCAAGTAACTAACTAACTCATTAATATCCTAATTATCTCCTAACTAAATTCTCCTTATGCCCTAATAGAAACAGTGAAGTTTGTAATTGATAACCTAGCAACCTTAAGCAACTCCAAAACTAGTATTCTATCAAAAGCCGTGGTGATAAACACTCAGAAAACTGTCCCCTTGAAAATTACTTTTTAAGGGGAGAGGATCAAACGTTTAAGTACTTCATCGAGCATCCCAAACTACTCAAGCTGACACTTAATGCCACTTCAGTTAGCCTTTCTAGCCAACTCCACTGTAGAGAGCCCTTTTTAAAAAACCGAAAACAAGTTTTGATACCAATTGATAAGCAGTAGGATAACCCTCTCTTAAAAGATAAGAAGTGATAATAAAAATATGAGCATATCAAACTACTCCCCGGGAGACTTAACCCAAATCTCCATCATACCACCCTACCCATGTTTGTGTGCACTTGGGCAACCATCCCTTAAAAACTAGTTGTTGTTAAGAGAGGAAGAATCAAGTATAAAATTACTTCATCAAGCATCCTTTAATACTATGTGTGGGACTTGTACTCCCTATAATACCCAAGTCCTTATTGTACCACCAGCCCCTATTCAGATTGTTCGTTTCAACACACCAACAATATACGCGGATACCAATGACAAGCATCCAAACAATTGGGGAACCGCCCCTTAAAAGTTAGTTGCCAAGGGGGAGAAAGAGAATCAAACACTCAAATACTCCACCAATCATCCACCATACTATTCAATTTGGAATTTAAACACTCCATGATGCCCAATCCTCATCACATTCACACCGCCACTTTGTAAGGGAAAAAGATTGAATCTGAAGAAATTGATGTTGCATTCTAGAATTCACCAAGCTCAATATATTACAACCTTGGTGCATATATGACTCGGACCAACGAACATGGTAATTAATGAAAGCTAAAGTGTCCCGAAGAGAAGGAGGAAGTTAACAATTTATTAACTCTAATAGCAATGGTTGTAATTAACACTTGTCAACTATACCCCTAAGATACCACCGAGTTTGCTTAGGAGCGTAACATGAAAGCTTCTTACTGTTTCAAGGAACTATTATTCAAAATCAATGTAATGAGTAACAAATGATATAGAATTTTGACTCTTAGAACAGATTACACGGCACAGCGCGATGCTCTAAAAAAAAGAAAACTACAGCAGAAAACCATACTAACAGAAAATGATAAACGAACACACAAAGGGCAAGTGCAGAGCAGAAATACATTGTTTTTTGCTTACCTTGATATTTTCCTTGTGTAGCTGCATTATATTGTGGGGGTACTATACTTGTTGTGACAGAGAAGGGTAGTCCTAAAAAGTTTCAATTTTTAACATTCTAGAAAAAAACTGAAAGCATACAATGAAGTATCAGGGTGAAATGTGAGAATATGCGGACCTTGTTCGACTCCAAGGTGATGAACTTGCTGAAATACAAATACTTAACCAAATAATACGAAAAAGGGGGTTGAGTTTGCGTGAGGAAAAAGCTCTTTCTTCTTCCTTCTTCACTTCTACAACAGCATGCCCAATGAAAGAGAAAGACTTTAGCTTGGTGGCTTCATTTCACAGCACAAAACATCCATAGCTCTATTCTCTGCAAAACTCTGTGAATGCGTGAAACTTCCTCAACAAGTTTCATTACCTCTTCTGGGTTGAGAAGAAGATGAAAGGGAATGATAAAGAGAGAGAGAAAACCGAAAAGGAAAAGAGAAAAAATACTGAAACCATTTTGGCATTTTGTTCAGGTCAGAGAACAGTCAAAGCATGAAAACCAAACAAGAACACCTATTTTGGATCATTTGCATTACGTGCTCCTTGGTTTGGCATCATTTGAACCAAAGGAAAACGAAAAGATTCAAGGAAATGAAACCTTTTTGGCTTTGTATTTTTTTTAAGGAAAAAAATACTTTCACATCCAAATTTTAACCATTTTTGACACCGGATATGTGTTATAAGCCCATTGGTTCATGTATTTCAATTTTTTAAACATTAAATACATTGACTAATTGATTTATGACATTTATTCAGTGTCAAAAATTTATTAGAATTTGGGTATCAAAATATCATTATTTTTTTTAATTAAGATGTTATGGTTTATAATTTTAAATGGATGAATTAATTTTTTTTTAAAATATTTTATTGTAATCCATCTTTGTAATTAACTTTTTCGTTTAGACAATATTTTTCAATGACAAAAATAACAAAATGAGTAAATCTGTTTATGTTCTAAAGTTTGAAAATTAGATAATTCATTTTTAAAGTGTACAAATTTAAATTGGATTCACTCGTTGTCCATGAATCACTTATTAAGTGTCTCAAAGTATATTATATATTTTTTTTATTTATCATTATTGTTGGACTATTTGACTCCATAAAGAGAATTTAGATTAGGAAATTCTAATTAGATTGTTTAGCAAATAAATAACACAATAAATTTTATATTAGTTCATATAAATTAATAATTTACGTTGAATTATTTATTAAGTAAGCAAGTCAAAATATTTCACTGACTAAAATGTATAAATCAAGCATTTCTGGTTATAAGAGTACACCAACTATTTTTTATTATGATGATTAAACAAATCACTTATAATTATACTGTCTTAACCTTCTTTTAGATCAAGACCTCTCAAGAAAGGAATACTCTTACAGATAACATAATTCAAGATCAATTGGTATATTTCACAAAAGTGAAAATTCATGTTAATTTAGAAGGCAATTTACCATGAAACTTGCTATAAGTATGGGATGATCTTATGAATTAACCATTTATCACAAAACATGCATAAGAATGTTAAGATGATACATACAAGACACTTAAAGTCTTTTTGTCATCGTCAAAAACTTGTACATGGTCTATTAGTGTTAGAACGTTTAGTGGATGATATAATATTGAGGGTCAATATAATTTGGATTTTGTTTCTATTTTATTAAGCTTTTAATTAAGTTATTGGAGTCTCCAATTATAAGAATCTAAAATTTGGATTTATCAAGTAACTCTCGTATGTAACACATCTTACTAAACTTATATAATTTTTTGTGTATATTTTGAATATATTTATTTTCTATCATAAAATAAAGTGAAAACAATTATTTATTTTATCAAATAAATGTTTTATTTAATAAAATTTATTTTAAATACTAAGAAAACATTTAAAAATAGTTCATAATTAAAAATTATCCAAAATATATTCGAAATAAAAGATAATACATTCTTGAGACAATTTTTACGTTTGTATTCTTTATCGTAGTGCATCTGAATCACTATATATAGAATCTGAATATATAATATTATCTGCTCACATATAACATAAGACATATAATCTATATAATTATCATAGATGAAAATTACAATCATAAACATAAAAGGATGAACTAACTTTAAAAAAAACATAGTAATTAAAGTTATAGATATATAATAATATCACATCATAACACACCTCATTCGTTAATTCATACAATAGCACATAATTAAAAAACAATGAATCAACATTTAGACTCGATCCAAGAGGTTAATTATCAACATAACCCTCGCTCTAGTTTATCATCCAAAATCAACTCACCTCTAAAGGTAAAATCACTCTTCCTTCCTACGCTTTAGGAGTCTTCGGACAAAGCCTACTTTCCCTATTCCTTCTTAAGCCTTACAGACGAAATACATAGGTGTAACTTTCAACCACTCTCCTAAAGAACTTTCCGACGAAGTACACATGTGTCACTTTGCACCACTCACCCAAAGAACTTCCTGACGAAGCACACAAGTGCAACTTTCCACCATTATTCTAAAGAGCTTCTCCGACAAAGTACACACATATCACTTCCTACCACTTTCCTAGAGAATTTCCCCATCGAAGTGCATAGGTTCTACTTCCCACCACTCTATAAGAGAGCTTCCCCAACGAAGTTCACCTTCGGTACAACTACATTGAGCCCACCACTCCCTACTGCTCTAGAGACCATAATTGGAGTCATCAAGGTCAGCTCCCAAAGCCCCCTCACCTTTGATCGAGAGGCACACTTCTCATCTCCATCATCACATTACATATGCAGACATCATGTTCACCATAACATATATTTTATTTCATATTATCAAACACCTATATATCTTAAACTCGCATCATTACTGTTAAAATTATATTTTTTGTAACTGCCTTAATTTATTTTAATTTATTAGTTGATACACTTTAGGAGCAAGTCTCTCCTTA
The DNA here is from genome assembly GCF_000741045.1 of Vigna radiata var. radiata. Taxonomy (NCBI): domain Eukaryota; kingdom Viridiplantae; phylum Streptophyta; class Magnoliopsida; order Fabales; family Fabaceae; genus Vigna; species Vigna radiata. Next base: position 11,654,812 of record NC_028353.1, read on the forward strand.
TCCACCGTTTCTGGAAACTGCTACTGCTACGTGGTTTCTGAAAACTGCTATTGCTACGTGGATGCTTTCAATTTTATCATTATAAATGTATCTGGGATATATTGAATAAAACAATCCTTTTCCAGAATTAAGGAATTCTCCACCGTCTTCCTTTTTCATTTTCTCGTTGCCTCTTTTTTCTTCTATTAATCCAACAAATTGGTATCAGAGCATATTTTTCTTAAGGGACATGTAGAATGGAAGGAGAGTCAACTTCCTTTCCAGTAACACTTCCCATCTTTAATGGGGAAGACTATGAAATGTGGGCAGTAAAAATGCAGTCCTATCTAGAGGGACTGGATTTGTGGGAAGCTGTGGAAGAGGATTACATTGTTCAACCGCTGCCAGAGAACCCTACCTTGGCTCAAATCAAAAATCATAAGGAACAAAAAACAAAGAAGGCAAAGGCAAAGTCATCCTTGTTTTCTGGTGTTACGAAATTGATCTTCACCAGAATCATGACTCTTAAATCACCAAAAAAAATTTGGGATTTTTTGAAGGAAGAATATGAAGGAGATGACAGAATAAAAAGCATGCAAGTGTTGAATCTAAGGAGGGAATTTGAGATGCAAAGGATGAAAGAGTCAGAGACAATCAAGGAGTACTCANACATGTTATTGGGCATTGCCAACAAAATAAAGTTGTTGGGCAGTGACTTTGCGGACTCCAGAATCGTCGAGAAAATCCTTGTGACAGTGCCAGAAAGGTACGAAGCGTCTATTGCCTCATTGGAAAACACAAAGAATCTGTCCAAGATTACTTTGGCGGAAGTGTTACATGCTTTGCAGGCCCAAGAGCAACGGAGGCTTATGAGGCAAGAACATGTGGTTGAAGATGCTTTACCAGTAAAGCATCAAGTTGCTGGAACCAGTAAGAAGAAAAGCTTCAAGAAATTTCAGCCAACAAGCAGNGAAGATATTACAAACAAAGGCNAGGATAAAAAGAAAAATTATCCACCTTGTAAGCATTGCGGAAAAATGGNACATCCACCATTTAGATGTTGGAAAAGACCAGAAGCGAAGTGCAGTAAATGCAATCAGCTTGGCCATGAAGNTGTCATTTGTAGAAGCAAACTTCAACAACATGAAGCCAATGCCCAAGTTGTTGAGCAAGACGAAGAAGATCACATTTTTACTGCAGCATGTTTTTCAGCAAGGGGCAACTCAGAATGCTGGCTGGTTGACAGTGGGTGTACCAACCATATGACATATGACAAAACTCTATTCAAGGACTTGAAGCCCACTAAAGTCTCGAAAGTCAAAATTGGAAATGGTAGCTATATTTCTACAAAAGGAAAAGGAACCATAGTAATTTCAACGAGCACAGGTACAATAACGATCTCAAATGTTCTTTATGTACCTAACATTGATCAAAATTTGCTAAGTGTAGGTCAGTTGATGGAAAAGGGATTTAAAGTGTCCTTTGAACATCAACATTGCCTTATTTATGACATTGATGGCCGGGAAATTCTAAAAATTAAAATGAGAGGTAAAAGCTTCTCATTTGATCCAACAGAGGAGGAGCAGGCAGCCTATTACACTCAGTTCAGTCCTACAGAACTCTGGCATAAGAGACTTGGTCATTGTCATCTTGAAAGAATGTTAAAAATAAAGAAGAATGACATGTCAACAGGTGTACCAATATTTTCCGATAATTTGCCAAATTGTAATGCTTGTCAATTTGGTAAACAAAACAGGAAGACATTTCCCAAATCAGCTTGGAGAGCCTCTCAAAAGTTGCAACTAATTCACACTGATGTAGCAGGACCCCAAAGAACACCATCACTACAAGGTAGTCTTTACTTTGTTCTGTTCATAGATGATTTTACAAGAATGTGCTGGACTTTTTTCTTGAAATTCAAGCATGAAGTGGCTGGAGTATTTATGAAATACAAGAAAATGGTAGAAACTCAAAGTGGCTACAAGATTCAATTTATAAGGTNAGACAATGGGAAGGAATATACATCAACCAAATTCAATCAATTCTGTGAAGAAGCTGGGATTGAGCATCAATTAACAACTCCTTACACTCCTCAACAAAATGGGGTTAGTGAAAGGAGAAATAGATCGATAATGGAGATGGCTAGATGCATGTTACATGAGAAGGAGCTANCAAAAACATTTTGGGCANNAGCTGCTAATACANCAGTTTACTTGCAAAATCGNCTTCCAACTAAAGCCTTGAAAGACAAAACTCCATTTGAAGCTTGGTATGAATATAAGCCTTCTCTAACCTTTCTTAAAGTATTTGGTTGTGTTTGTTTTGCACATGTTCCTCAGGTTAAGCGTGATAAACTTGACAAAAAGGCAATTCCGGGCATCTTTGTGGGATACAGTACAGTTTCGAAAGCCTACAAAGTTTATCATCCTCAAACCGAAAAGATGACTATCACTAGAGATGTGCATTTCAATGAAGGACAGCAATGGGAATGGAAGAATTCACAAAGCACAACTGAATCCTTTCACAATATACAAGATAATCATCCTGGAGAGCAAACCACATAGTTGTTGCAAAATGAATTGGAAGATGAACCTCCAATTAGGGGCACAAGGCTATTGACTGATATCTATCAAAGATGTAATGTAGCCATTTGTGAACCTGCTAGTTGTCAGGAAGCACTACAACTCCCAAAATGGAAAATTGCAATGGAGGAGGAGATGTCTATGATACAGAAAAACAAAACGTGGGAATTAGTTGACAGGCCTAAAAACAGAAAAGTCATTGGAGTCAAATGGGTTTTCAGAACAAAGCTTAATGCAGATTGTACAATCAACAAATACAAGGCTAGACTCGTCGTTAAAGGGTATGCGCAAATTTTTGGTGTTGATTATTCTGACACTTTTGCTCCTGTGTCTAGATTAGATACAATCAGATTGGTGTTAACTGTANCTGCGCAAAAGGNCTGGAAAATATTCCAATTAGATGTCAAATCAGCCTTCTTAAATGGAGTTCTAGAAGAAGAAATATATGTGGAACAGCCGGAGGGATTTGTGAAGCATGGTGAAGAAGATAAAGTTTATCTACTTAAAAAGGCCNTATACGGCCTAAAACAAGCACCAAGGGCCTGGTACAGTAGGATAAATGATCACCTATTGAACATAGGCTTCAAAAAAAGCTTATCTGAGTCCACTCTTTATGTGAAACATAAGGGAAATAACCTTCTCATAGTTTCTCTCTATGTTGATGATCTTTTGGTGACTGGAGATGACACAAAGCTAGTTGAGGAGTTCAAGCAAGAAATGATGCAAGCCTTTGAAATGACGGATCTTGGTCTCATGTCCTATTTTCTTGGACTTGAGATCAAACAAAGTGAGGATGAAGTCTTTATTTGCCAAAGAAAATATGCAAAGGAAATATTGAAGAAATTTCAAATGGAGGAGTGCAAAGCAATTAGCACACCGATGAATCAAAGGGAAAAGTTCACAAAGGAAGATGGAACTGATAAAGTTGATGAAAGATATTTTAGGAGCTTGATTGGATGTCTAATGTATCTCACTGCAACAAGGCCAGACATTCTATTTGCTGTAAGTCTCTTATCTCGGTTTATGCATTGTGCTAGTGAAATGCATTTAAGAGCAGCAAAAAGAATACTGAGATATATAAAAGGCACTGTTGATTATGGTGTTAAATTTAAGAAGTGTAAAGAATTCATGTTGTATGGATTTTCTGATAGTGATTGGGCT
>NC_028353.1:11659143-11911781 GCF_000741045.1 Vigna radiata var. radiata
ACGTGGATGCTTTCAATTTTATCATTATAAATGTATCTGGGATATATTGAATAAAACAATCCTTTTCCAGAATTAAGGAATTCTCCACCGTCTTCTTCTTCATTTTCCCGTTGCCTCTTTTTTCTTCTATTAATCCAACAATTACTATATGCAATATACAATTAAGGCGACACCCCATACCCCTAACTTAGCACACAATTGTATTAACCACATTATCTTACAAATATAAATTGAAAAATCATGTGTGACATATATTTTAACAACAGACATACAAATATTATATGTATTCACAAAAACTTTATTTATCATAAACCATTTACTCTCAAATAATAACAATTGAATCATATTGTAATTAAAATACACAACCATGTTACTTTTAAAATAAACCTTTCAAACTTGATAAGACAAAAATTATTCTAACTTTATCTACTTAAAACATCAATGCATAAAAATAACTCTGAAATATCTCAACAAATTTCAACTTTATTCAAATAAATCACCTCTCACACTTAAGTCAAACCTCAATATTTATTTTAATGTCTCCAATTTTATCTTAACCTCTGGTAAAATTAAAATAGTATTGTTTGATATCTCTAATAATATACACATATATTTATATATATTCCAACCAAATAAAAATAATCAATTTCATTATTGATTGTTTGATACCTACATTAATAACAAAATAAAGCATGCAATCCTATAGCGTAGCAGTCAACCTATTTTATTTTTAGTCCAAATAAAACAATCACATAAGTATTAGTAATCACCTGATTAGTTGTACCTCATTCAATTTACATTACTAAAAATTCAAAAATTTATATAAATATAATCCTATTCACAACAACTTTAATAAAAATGGAAATCTACAATTTATTTAGTTATTTTAACACAATATAATTCAACGAAACCAAACACCTAAATATCATCTTGAAATATTAATTATTAAACTATAATTTTTCAACATAAATAAAATAATCAAAAGCGTAATTATTTATACTCAAAATTATATATTATACTAACTTTAAATCCTTAAATACATATATAATAAAAAAATAAAGTTACAATTTCAAACTTGTTAACTTTTAGAATACACTAATTTCATAATATCTATTTAGAAATAAAATATAAATTTACTACTACACATAAATTTGCAGTTATAATATACACTAAAACATTATTATGTACATTAAATGTAAAATATATAATAAAACAATTCATATATGCAATATATTATCTAATCATATAATAAAATATTACAATATACAATGTATAATAAACTAAACATATACTTTTTTTTTTCAAATTTTATCATTAATTATTTTCATACTAATTTTAATGAAACTACAGACCATAAATCAATTAAAAACAACTATATAATCTATATACATTACAACATCACAACACTGATCAATTGTTTTTTCTATCAATACATAATAATTAAAAGCAAAGTTAAAACCAACAAATTTACTTAACACTCGAAAAAGAGAGTTGCGGATAAATTATTATATATATTTCAGAAAAATAAAAACAAAACAAAAACCATAGCCACAACCAAAATAGTCTCATCATAACATTAATAAATAACATAATCTCTTTTTATTTTATTGTGCACGCACACACACATATAAATTAGTAATAATTTACAATTCTTTTTAAAATTTAAATTGTAATTAAAAAAAAAAAAACAGAACCTTATTCATATACAACTTCACAATATATTTCCCAAAACCCAATCCAAAACAAGCAAACAAAAGTAAAAATAAAAAGAACACATTAAATTAAAAACTAATTTTAACTTTTCCACAACTAACACAAAGCCAATTAGATATACAATCACATAATAACAGTAAAGAAATTCACATTTCTTTATAAACAAAATAAATAAAAATAAATCATCAATATCAATCCATTCAACTACCTTTTTCATAATAATAATAATAATATAATAATAATAATAATAATAATAATAATAATAATAATAATAGTAATAATTATAATTATAATAATAACACATACTATTGAGAAATGTGGAGTATCACATCGATACTTCTCTTCTCAAACTAAATACAGGAATCCTCTCTTCCTTAATATTCATTAGTAAATAAACTATACCTTTATAAATTTTATTGCATAAATCATTATTTTTCATTATAAGGTCATCACCTATTCACCTTCATGGGATACTTTTGTTTTTTCATATAATTATTCAACTACTTAATTTAAAATATAATAAAATTTACAAAGAATATCCAAATTTTATTGATCCCTGGATATCACATAAGGCAAAGAGGATCAGATTAACAATATTCTATTTTTCCGATTATAACAGAAACTTTAAATAGAAATAGTTCATCAGAGATATCATTATTTAGCTCATTATAAAAAAAAAAACATTATTCTCAATTGAGTTTCAAAGAAGAAGTTCCTTGAAGAGCTTGATCAACCAAAGTCATTTAAACTCTTGTTTGAATACATAATAGAAAAAAAGAATGAAAATTGAACGGAAAAATAAATATAGTAAAATATAGAGGGTGCAAAAGGAAATATCTATGTTCCCGTCTATATCACATAGATCATGATTCTTTCATGTAACTGCCAAACTAGTTTAAAAAATTATTGTTTGACACACCTAAATTTTTTATATTTATTTGATATTATTTTTATTTATTTTTTATTTTTTAAGAAAATACAAAATTTTATATTTTTATAGTCATTTTCCCTTTTTACTTTGTGTCAAATGTAAAATTGTGCATGATACCATAACTCAACTAGTTAATATATTAAAATTTTTAAGCAATTATAATTTTATTGAAACTATATAAATAGCCATTTTTATTTACTTACTAACATAACATGTAGTTAAATCACAATACAAATACAAACTATGTATTGAAGAACTTTTAGTAGCATGATGAATTGTTCCCTGATTTGAATAATAGTAAAATTCATCAACATTTAAAAATATAAGATATATAAACATATAAAGATATAATTAATAATAACAGTCACATTAAAAGAGGATGGTTGTACAGTGGACAGATTAGGTTAATGTTAGAATGATATAATTAATAATAACAATAGAAGAATATTAGTATGCAAATTAGTTTAATGTTATAATGGTTGGATTAGATTTAGTTTAATGATTCAATTCTCTTTTCAAATGAAAAAAATAATTCGGAAATACAAACGAATTTGAATGTTACTACTACTTAGGATTACAAATCTACTACATGAAATGTTGTGTATCATGCATATTTACTAATAAAATCATACTAATACTATAACAGTTAATCTCCTAATTATTCTTTTTCTTATATTTATTCTCCAAATGTATGTTTAAATGACAACTATTACGAGAATGTCTCAACATCTTCATTTAACAATTTTTAAAAGTTATATTGGAGTAGTACTGTTAAAATAGATTATAACATGTGGTCAATTTGATTCAACCGGATTGAGTTTGAAAGGTAAATTAAATTTAAATTATATCATTTATAATATATATTTTAAATATAAATTATATAAGGTTAAATACTTTTTTTGTCTCAGTTTTGGTTACGAATATTCAAACTGGTCCCCATTTTATTTTTCTGTTCAATATAGTCCTAAAGAACGTAATTATGTTCAATTTAGTCCTTTTTATGTTCAATGTAGTCCTAAAGAACGTAATTTGTGTTCAATTTAGTCCTTGTTTGTGGTTCACGGAGTTTGTAAAAAGGACTAAATTAAACACAAATTACATTCTTTAGGACTACATTGAACAGAAAAAGGACTAAATTGAACATAATTACGTTTTTTAGGACTATATTAAACAGAAAAATAAAATGAGGACCATTTCGAATATTCGTAACTAAAACTGGGACCAAAAAAGGTATTTTACCATTATATAATACGTAATGTAAATTTAATAACCAAAAGATAAATTATATTTTGAATTGTACAAAAACTATAATGCAATTTGTAATATAAATAAGCATTAGGGATCCTACAATTATAATGTAATTTATATTTCGAATTACCTTCCAAATTTACATTACGATTTGTCATATTATACTATTTAAAATGTAATTTACATTTTAGATTATTTAATTTGTAATACAAATTTAAAAAAAAAAATCAGAAATATAAATAAAAAATGCATTCCGAATCATATCATAATGTAAATTTGAAATCCAAGAAGGTTGCAAAATTTTAATAATGGGAAAATTATGGAGTGTAAAAAGAAATTTTCAGGAAATGAGTGAAAGTCTTGAAAATGAAAAAGTAAAACATTATAGATAATGATATTTTAACAATATTTTTTTGACAATGTTTTAACATTATCTACGTGTTATTTTGTGATTGGTCCAAAATTATTTTACAATCAATAATAATAATTATAAACATCAACATATGCTTTTGTCTCAGTTTTTTTAAGTTGAAATCGTTCAACCACATTTTGACACGTGTGCAGTGTTAAAATAGTGTCAAAAATTGGTGTCAAAATATCATTTTCCTAATCATAAATATCAACATAGATCAATCATTAAATGATACGTAAATAATGTTAATATTATAAAAAGAAAATATTATAAAAAAAAATATTGTTAAAGTAAACATTATATAAAGATGAAAAATGTATTAATACGAAATAACCTAGAGTTAATTCGATAGACCCAACACCCACCACCTAAATACTAGTTGAAAAGAAGCAAAAACCCTTCCTTTGATTGAAGTAGATGTTAGGAGAAAAATAGGAAACGAAAAACTAACGACTCTAATTGAAGAGGTAGAAGAAGAGAAGAAATGCACAGTAAAATACAGCATAAGATATTTGTGCATGATAATAGCATGGTGAGAGTGATGCAGAGAAGAAGACAGTTTTCAGCAGCACCAAAAGAGAATGATGACGAAGCCTGAAAAGAAGGAAATGAAGAAAGTAGTGTTGATAAGGCCACCATCACTGTCATCTCCCACTACTCCTCCTGCTGTTGAACTGTACGGAGACGAAGGTGTGCTTGTTCCTGTTCCTGCACTGCTATTTACCAAAGGGTTATTCAAATACTATTATTAATATTTATTTATTTTATTTCTTTCTTTTAAATATGATTTTTTTTTTCGAAACAAGTTTTCTTTCTCTATTTCTGTATTGTAAAAAAATTAAGATACAATAAAGATGATGCAGTACTTCCCATTAATAACAACGTAATAAAAATAATATTTTAACCTTTTTTATCATCGAGAAAATGGTTAAATATGTTTTTAGTTTCTATATTTTGAGGCGATTTTGGTTTTAGTTCATTTTTAAACTAAGGTACAATTTAGTCCTTCAATTTTAGAATACTCTGGTTTTAGTCATTTTTACCAAGTTTTTTTCAATTTTATTTGCTGTTTCAAACGCTTTTTTCAGTTAATATTGAAGCAAAAATATGTCAAACAGTATAAACAATTTGGTAAAAATGACTAAAACCAGAGTTTTTTAAGGTTGAAAGACTAAATTGTATCTTAATTTGAAAATGAACTAAAATCAAAATCGTCCCAAAATATAAAAACTAAAAACATATTTAACCCATTAAAAAATGCAGTGCTAATAAAAAAAAATTGTTAAAAAGGTGATGATTCTTAGTCGTGTCAGTTTTTTCCAGAAAAAAATTGTGATTTTGATATAAAAGAAAACAGATGAAAAGATTTACAAATTTTGTCGGCAAGAAAATTAAAAAAAAGATTTACAGTTTTTATATAAAAAAATAAATGTTAAATAATAATACTTTTATAGTGTTGAACCACTTTAATGTCTTACTTACCTATTTAACTATTGTGTGATTCTCAACGAAAATGTTAGAACCCTATTAAAAAATAATTTAATACTCAAACCAATATATAACTACATCCCACTATTTGTTTAATTAACAACCATTAATCTATAAATTAGCATCAAAGGATCCATTAAGAAAAACAGTTAAATAATTATGGATGCTTATAAACTTCTTCTTTTTTTTCTTTTATTACATGAAATTAATTAGTTGGTTCCTAAAAGAGGTAAACAAATGGGATAGAAGAGCACACACATTTGAGACAAATTTGCCTTTTAATTTTTCTTTTTTTCACCATAGATTTAATGTTTTTCTTTCTCACTTCCTATATTTTGACACCCATCAAAGAAAAATATGTATATAAACTCGAAGTAATAATATTTTGGTTAAATTTATTTTAAAATTTCTAATTATATATTGTAATATTACTAAAAATATTTAAATGAACGTATTCTTTTAAGTGGTGGCGTGAAATTTTTTTAAAAATATTATTTTCTTTTATACTTAAATACTACTTTGGCTCTTAATATGATTAAGTTTATTCAACATAATTCTCTTTGTTTTTGTCTGTTTAATAAGATTATAATTTTTGTTAATTTAATTTTTTTTATAACGACATTTACAATTAAATTGTTAATAGATGTGAATCATATACATGTCAGTTTGTGTTTTTTAATTTTTTAAATTTGAAAATAATTATTTATATATCAAATTAATATTATGTCACGTGATTATATTAATATTACATGTCATTGATAACATAACGTGATACAATGCTGATTTAATATGTAAAATTTTTTAAAAATTAAAAATAAATACATATTATATATTGTTCATATCTATTAATAATTTAAATGTTGTTATAAAAAATATAAAATTATCTAAAAACTTAACGAAAATTAAAATCATACTAAATAAAAAATACCATATTAAACAAATTCGATAAAAAAATAGAGACAAAACCAATATTTAAACCTTTCTTTTATTAAACAATTGAATCAGCTATTCCCTAACTATAGGGTTGATTAAAGTAACTATAGTGGTGATGGTGATTAAAATTAGCAGTCCATTCCTATGCAATTACCTATTTTTATTGCATGAAGAAAGCTAGGTAGTGTATTTTTAAAAGTTCCCATGACATTTTTTATTGATAAGTATTTTATACAACAAACTTAATGCCAGAAAAAAAAAATTCAACTTAGTCAAAGGAGTTACTGAAAATTTTATTTAATATAAAAAAATATTTAAAATGAGTATGTATTAAAATCACTTTGGTAGCATATAAATATGACCAATGCATCATCATCATCATCATGTAGAATGGTCAAATGAGAAAAGACATTGGCCTACAATGGACCACCCAAAATAAATAAAAGTAATAATAGATTTGGACTTAGCCTAGGAAAAAGCAACGTTATTCATGAAGGTCCTACCTAGACTTACATTTAAAATTTCAACATTTCATTCATTATTTTTTTAATTAAAATGTCTAGAATGAAGAAAAGGTAACATCAGATAACCCTTTCATCCAATTACATGATTAGGCAGTGATCAATATATGAGAAAAGAAATGAATAATGCATTCTCTTGCCCACTTTCTCACAAAAGAAAACCTACCTTTTGTGGGGAATGGATAATTTTAATGTAACCATAGCTCTCATTCTCCATTATTATGAGAAAAGTAAAGTTAGCTACCATATAAAGTCACTACCCACTATGCTACTAAATGTGTATACTATATACAATACAATACAACATACCAATTACCACACCAAACTTTAGGCAAAAGAAAACAAAAACTAAACCAGAGCTAGTTAAGGAGCAAATTTGTAAAGTTGTTTAAAGGTTTTGAAGAATCAGATTCCAAACTAAAGGTAACAGAAGATGAACAACAGAGTGATTCAATATGCATACCTGGAGCTAGCAGGGTAGGAACATCCTGCACTGCCTGTTCATAAAAAAAAAAACACAAATTTTGAGTTGTCATGATAACCTTGAGAATCTAATAATATAAGTAACTATTCTAAAGAGAAAGAGATTATAAATAAAATAATGATACTTAGACAACATTTTCTTGATAACATTTGAATATCATTTATGTGTGATTGATTCATAGTGGTATTTATGATTATTATTATTGATTGTGAAGTAATTTTGGACCAATTACAGAATGACACATAAATGATGTTTAAATATTGTAAAAAAAAAATATTATCCAAGTATCATTACCCTTATAAATATCACTACTAGAATCCTTAATTCAACGACTGTGACCTAGTTGGTAACACAATGGATTTGTGAAGGATCATTTGAGCTGAACTTTCACAAAAACACATAACTTCATAAAGGGTTTTTATTTTATTTTTTTAATATAGCTAAATCCCAAGTAAAAAACTATCCAAATTATTAGTAATCTTCCAAACAAAAAAGATATTATTATTAGGGCATATGTTAAATGAACTGATGTTGACAACACAGAAAAATCACAGAAAATCCAAGTGGGTTTTAAGAAGTCCAAAATTTGCACCTGGAAAAACCATTCTTTTAGTAAAATGGTAACTTAATGAAAATACCCAAATCCTTAATTTTGAAGGATATCACGAAATTCCTCTGATGAAGAAAGAGGAAGAAAAAGTGGTGTGGAGGATTTACTGGGATCTGATGCAGTAACAGTGGCAGTTCCTGCAAAGTCACAAGAACCTTGAGCTTGACCCTTCCTTTGGAAATAGCTGTTAACTGCATAGTTACAGTGAGCTCTAACAGTGTTTGGTTGAAAACAAGGGCCATTTTGGTGCAAAGGGTTACAATCAGCCCCAGCTCCACACGCATAGTCTAAGGTTTTCTGCAGTATGGTATCACTTCCCTCCTTGCAAACGCACCAAGTGGCACCTATCACATTCCACACAAAAACTTTAAGCCTAAAAAGAATCTACAAACACACATCAAGAAAGCATGTGTTTGATCATATTTCAACAGTTGCGGAGAGATGACACACTCTGCATATACTCATCGTGGTAGCTATGTTGTTGTGTACATAGAAATGATAAAAATGTTGTGACAGAGAGATGTAAATCAAAAAGGATGAACATAACATAACATGACAGAATCCTTGTTTAGCCAAAAAGAGAAAACATGAAGAAAAGAGGCTTTGTTGGTACAGATGAAAACAACTCAGAAATGCTTACTTGAAGAGCTGGTGAAGAACAAAAGAAGCACTGCTGCAACAGCAAACAAGGCCATGCTGCAGAGTTTTAGAGGTGGAAGGAGATAGATGAGGTTGTTTTGGAAGAGGAGCAATGGTTTTTATTTGCTAGAGCTAGACAGAGTGAGTGTGATGTGAGATCAAAAGCTGAGAATGACCAAGACAAAAATATAAGAGATGATTTTTATTTTGATGTAATTAAGAAACGAAAATATTCTTTCAGCCACCTAAACTTTTTATATTTATTGACACTATTTTTACTTTTTTTTTTTTAAATACAAAAATTTACATAATAATAATCATTTTTGGGCACTCTTTCGTTTACATACTTACTGCTACCAGTTTATGAATAAATAATACTATTTATTGTCTCGTGTTTCTTCTCCCAGGACCAAATGTTTGCATAGGAACTCAGAAAAATGCAGGTGTGAGCAGAGAACACAACAAAAAAAGTTTCTGTGTTACTGTTGTAAGCGTGTTTGTCTTGTTAATATATACCCCGAGCTGAGCCCCACATCGAAGGGAAAAAACAAAGTTTAAAGATTTAACCTCGAGTTTAATGAGTTGAACTAGTTGTAATTATTTAAAAAGAAATTGATTAAAACTATGGCTAGTGATAACATACAGAAGAAATAAAGTATATATAGAAACTAATAAATATAATATGCTATGTTTAAAATCAACAATAGCAAATAAAATTCATTAACAAATATAATATACATGATTTAAAATCAACTATAAATCTCTTATAAGAATCAACTGCATACAAATTTGTTGAAATTTTGTAGGACTGTTCCTGGGTTAAGGCAATTGAGTTTTGCACTATTATGATTTCATCTTACAATTTTATGGGATGTTGGAAGTGTTTAAAATGTTTTCTCTATTTTTAGATCCAAAGATACATTCTGTATAATTTAAAATATATTTATAAATTTTTAAATTATGTAATTTAGAAATATATTCATATTATGTAATATATTTTTAATTAATTATAATATATTTTTAAATTATGTGATATAGAATACATTTTCAAAATTTGTAAGTTAGAAATATATTTTGAATTAAGTAATTTGGAAAATATTTTCATGTGCATTTTTGGATTTTGTAATGTAAAAATATATTTTGGATTGATCTTAAATACATTTTCAGATCTATAGATTACATAATTTGAAAACTTTTGAGGAAAAGTTAAGATTTGTATTTATTGTTGATATAGAGTATGAAAAATTGTTTTTTTTTTCTAATTATAAAATAATTGATCATGATCTACCTGTAGATCGATATAATAAGATATCAATATAATTTATGGTGGAAAGAAAAAAGTTAGTGTAAAAGTACAACTTTATTTTCGTAAGGTGGTTGGTGTCCATGATGAGAATAAGGGCTTTTTAGGTTCGATTTTAAAGTTTCTAGAGGTTGTTGTGTAACTTGTTGTGGAGCATTTGTAAAGTCTGTTTTTGAGTTATTGTGGAGCTTGTTTTGGAACTTGTGGTGGAGTCTATGGTGGAACCTGAGATGGAGCCTATGGTTGAGTTTGTGGTAGAGTTCATGGTGCTTGTGGTGGACTTTATGGTGGACCAGGTAGTGCATCCTGTGGGAGTGTGCCAATGGATTTTGATTCCTTAGCTAATATGCCTTATTTGGAGGATGCAGTTTGCAAGGTTTATAACATTTAGATTTACCTTATTGTAATTTTGAGATATTTTCTAATTTTTATGGAGGAATTGAAAATAATCTCTAAATAGGCTAATATGCTTGACGAGAAAAAAAATATTCTAATTTTCAGGAGGATAATGAATCGATTCAAACTACAAGAAAACGTGATTAAGGTAGGCCAAACAAAATTAATATTAAATCTTTCAAATTTCTAAAAAGTTGTAATACATTTTAAAGGCCTTTTGTGGATTGTGAGCGGATTTAGTATACTGAGAAGTTTGATTATTGAACTTTACATTTTTACTATTGAATTAGTTTGCTTTTTTTCATCTGTGTTACTGTAGTTAGTAATTCTGAAAACAACAAGTTGAAGTTTGATAACATCCATGACTTAATCTTAAGCGAATATGTACATAGGAGAAGTTTAGTGGAATCTTCCAATTCTAATTGTGGTTCAACATTGAGTGCTCAAAATAGAGGAAAAAATAGCCAAAAAAATCACAATCAAGGTTGAGGCAAATCAAAGTCTAGAGAGAGATCACAAACAAAAGTACGAAATGATATCACTTGTTGGAATTATCATAAAAAAGATCACTTTACAAATCAATGTTGGGCTTCAAGGAAGAACAACAACAAAAAGAAACAAGATGATGATCAATCAACAAATGCAATAACAAATGAAATTACAAATGCACTGTTATGTAATTTATATAGTTCCATTAACTCATAGATTATTGACTCTTGTGCATCATTTCATAGTACACGTTCCTTAGAATTATTATCTAACTATGTTTTGGAAAAGTTTACCTTGCAAATAGAAATTCTCTTGATATTAACATCAGAATCTCTAATAGAAGTGTGTGGACTTTGAATGATGTCAAACATAATCCTGCCTTAAAGAGAAACTTAATATCTATAGGACAGTTGGATGATGAAGGGCATTACACCATTTTTGGAGATGGACATTGGAAGGTAATGAAAGACAATATTATTGTTGCTCGTGGAAAGAAGTAAATATCTTTTTACATGATTGCAAATGATGATATGATATCAATTGCAGAAGTTGATAATAGTTCCTCTTTGTGGCATCACAAGCTTAGGCATATGAGTAAGAAAGGAATGAAACTTATGATCTCAAAAGGTAAAATACCTAAGCATGTTGACGTTGGGCCCTGTGAACATTGTACTTTTGGAAAGCAGAAAAAAGTTAGCTCCTCTAAATATAGGAAAGACGTCTAAAGTTGAAAGACTAGAATTGGTGATGTTTAGGGGCCAGCTCTAGTAAAATCCCTTGGCGGTTTCCAATATCGTGTAACCTTCATTCATGACTCTACAAGAAAGGTATGGGTCTACTTTCTTAAGAATAAATCTATTATATATTCTGTGTTTAAAAGGTTGAAAAAAGGAGGTTGAAACTCAAACAAGTTTAAAAGTTAAATGTTTGAAGTTTGATAGTGGTGAAGAATATGGCAAGAGTAAATTCAAGAATTTTTGTTCAAATAATGAGATCAAAATGATCAAGACAATTCCAGGAACACTAGAACAAAATAGTGTGGCAGAAAAAATGAACAGAATCTTGAATGAGAGAGCAAGATATGTGAGAATCCAATCAAGACTATTCAAGGTATTTTGGGCAAATGTTATAAACGCAATAGCCTATCTTATAAATAGAGGACCATCGATTCCTTTAGATTATAAGTTACCTGAAGAGGTGTAGTCTGAAATGAGATAAGTCTTTCACACTTGAAAGTCTTGGGTTGTGCTTCATATATTTGATTGAGCTCTAATAGTAGAGATAAATTGGACTTTAAGGCAAAACAATGTTATTTCATTGACTATGGATCTGACACGTATGACTACATATTTTGGGATGACCAAAATAAGAGAATTATCAAAAGTATAAATGTTACTTTTAATGAAAACATGTTTTATAAAAACAAGATGTCATAATTGGTAAAGGCACAACCATAACAACTATCATTATAAGAAATTTCAGAGAGTGATGTAGTCAACAAATGGTAGAATACAAAGGTAGAGCTTGAGTTAGAACCAAAACACATAGTAGAGTAAAAGAATCCTGAAGTCATGATTAAAAGATCTAGTAAAACAATTGTAGCATTACAAATGTATTCTCCTTCATTACACTACATGTTATTGACTGATGCTAGTGAGCCAAAGCATTTTGTCGAGGCTATACAGGGAGATGAATATGTTAAGTAGGAGTTAACAATGAAAGATGGGATAAAGTCTCTTTAGAAGAATAAAATATGGTCTTTAACCAATCTACTAGAAGGAAAAAGGTTTTGCAAAATATGTGGGTCTATAGGTTAAAAGAAGAACCAGGTAATAGAATATATAAGGCTAGACTTATAGTGAAAGGTTTCCAACAGAAATAGGGTATTTACTTCACAAAAACTTTCTCTTCTGTTGTCAAGATGACTACTATCAAAGTTACCTTGAGTATAGTAGTTATAGAAAATCTTCATCTAGAGTAGTTAAATGTCAAAACTGCATTCCTACATGGGGATCTTGCGGAGGAAATCTTTATGGCACAACCAGAAGGTTTTGAAGCATAAATCAAGGCGAATCTTATATGCAAGCTTCATAAAAGCTTGTATGGATTAAAACAAGCACGAGAATCACCTTGACAATGCTTTGTTTTAGACTTATTTCTTTAACAAGTTGTAATCCTATTATTAAGGCTTCAATTTGATTATTGTTGCTTGAAACTCATATTTTAGATAGAGTTGTCAAAATGGGTAACCCGGCTCGACCCGGCCCGACCCACCACAGGTTGGTGGGTAAACGGGTTGACTCACTAGTCTATTTAATTATATATTTTTTTAAGATAAAAAAATACAAACTTTCTGTAATTTAAATTTGAACAAATTTCACTCCCAAAAATTTATGTTAAAGACAATTCAAAATAATAATAAAAAGTACAATATAATCCAAATGTCATCCAAAAACAAACACAAAAAACATACAATTAAGTTTTTTATATTCATCATTTTTTGTTCCTTATCCATTTACGATATTAGAATCTTGAATAGATAAATCCAAAATATTATGCTCTCTTGAATCATCCTGAATGTCGAACCAACCTGAATGTAGTTGATCACACCAATTGTTGTAACCCTTAACCCTTGTTCTTGTTGTCTCCAAATTTACTAATAAAGATTTTCCTAATATCAGAACAATTCTGACAATCAATAAAAAAATATTAGTCAAAAAAAAGAGAACCAGTACTCAATAACATCAAAAAATTAATAGTTTAATCTATAACATAATTTCCCAAATTCAAAGATATCAAAAAGAGCTTGTTTTAACAATGTATACTCAAATTGTTTAAATAAAATGAACAAAATCTGATACAAGCATGTCAAAACATGAAAAAAATCATTCCATGTCTTCAAATTCCCCCAGAACAAAAAAAAAATTACAAACCCCTATTTTTGTCATTATAAGGTTTTTGAAAAAAAAAAAGAAAGAGAAGTGAGAAAACAAAAATGTGGAGAAAAGGGAAGAAAAAAGGAAGGGTGTTTTACATGCTCCTTGAAGAATTTCAGTGAAGTGAGGGTGAGAGCACATCAAATGAAAGCGAGTATCGTGAGAGTGGTGATTTGTAAGAGCATATGTTACTTTTTTGGTATACATAGTGAGTGAAGAAAGTATTTTATTTTTTAGGGTTTCATAAATAAAATAATAAATTAAAAAAATAAAATGAGGTAGGTGGGTTAGTGGGCCAACCCGGCTCACCACAGGTTCAACCCGCATGAGCCGGGTCTAAATGAGCCGAGTTGAAATCTGACCGACATATAAGTGGGTTGTATTTTTCAAACCCAACCCGACCCGAACCCATGACGGACCGGATTAGCCCACAAATTGTGACCTATTTTGACGGCTCTAATTTTAGAGTTGGTTTTATAAAGACTCCTGGGACTTTAACACATTAGTTTCATTTCTTTATTGTTTGAATAACCATTTATGCTTATGATGTTAAGGCATAAATGAGATATCACAAAGAGTATACAAAAGTCTAATCCTAATAGTCTTGCCATATACATATCATGATTTTAATGATAAAATAAAATAAAATTTCAGTTGATTGATTTAATCAAGCTTACATAAGAGAATATAAGTGTGTATAACAAAAACAAGACAATCTTAAAAGAAAGATCATAGGAATACTCAAGAGCATGTGACTATGAAAACTAAACCTCACATAAAAGTTAATACAAAGTCTAAATAAAAAAAGGAATAAGTGCTATTTAACAAGAAAACAATGTTAACGACACTAAAAAATTACACAACAAAAGCAAAATGAGTATATATATGGATATCACAAGACACATGACACAAATCAAATTATGAGATTGTTTACTCTTGAGTTGATTCTAACATTGTGGATCAAAATATTAGTTTGGCATTGCGAATACTACAAGATTTACATAATTAAAGTTATCCAATGCCTAACACATTGAGTGTTACAAAAGAATATTGAGTGTTACAAAAGAAGTGTCAACATAAAAGAAACCAAGCTTTAAAAGGCTCTAACATAAAAACACCCATCCAACTCACATAAACACCAACTATCCAATGTCATTGAATAGAAGTCATTCAATGAAAAAAAAAAGACTCATGTCAGACAATAATTTATATAAAAGATGTAAGTCTAAATTTGAGTTGTGGTTTTGAGGATATAAATAATAGGAAAAAGTTTCTTTAACCATTCTTTCTTGATAATTTTTTTACAATGCATAAGTGGCAGTCTGTGATTGATTTGTTTTAAATATTTTTTTTAAGATAAATTCAAACTGACCAATAAAATGATAATACATATCCTATTGTCAAAAAATTATTAAAAAAAGTTATTAAAATATGAAGATACTAAATAATACTGTACTTTGGTTTACTGGTAACAAATTACATGATTCTATAAGACTGAACAATCATTCATAGCCTTAGACTTTATGTGACAAACTTTTAAGAATACAGAAAAAATAAAATCTTTATAGCATACTATAAACATAAATATATTTTTATAAAATATAGTGTTAGGCTAAAAGTATTGAATACATTTTTTTATATATTAATTTAACATTTTTTAAAATGTTTGGTACTTTATATTTATTAATATATTTGTTTTAGTTTTTATTATATAAAAAGTTACCAAAAAATTGGAGTGTTTCTATTGTGATTTAATAAATAAAAAATTTAAATTATTTTGTACTCATTATTTGTATATATACTTTATTAAAATTTTAATGTTTACTTTAATGGAAATTTATAAACTTTATTTTTATAATCAGTAAAATCATATATATTATCATGCATATGACTTTTATTTATGATAATAAAAAATAAAGATTAATTTTTATTATTAAACATTTAAAAAAAGTATTTAGAAGACATATTTAATATATTTTAAATTTTATTCCCACCCAATAAATATTTTGTCAGTTTTTATTTCATTTACAATTTCAAAAAAAGTTAAAGAAATTAGAAGGGACACATTCACAATTGTAGTTGTAACCTCTTAGGCTTAAGCAAAACCCATACCATACTATTAGAGTTGAAACTTGACTCATAGTATAATAGTAACCATTCAGGTTTTCTCAGACTTCACCTACTTGCTGCTTCTTTTGAAGACTGATCAATTCTGTTTTGGGTTCAAGGACGCAAGTTATGAAAAAATGTTGATTCAGATTCCTCGCCTCACCAATTCTCTCAGAGACCCCTTCGATGTCGACCAGTACTATCTTCATCGCAAAACCATTCTCCATAATCAAAAACCTCGCAAGTAATAATCTTATTTTTAATTGTATTTTCTTTTGTTCCTTTTCATTTTCGTTCTGTGTGATTGCTTATTAACAATAGTTAGAAAAAGAAAAGCAATGGTAAATTTCTCCAGTTTCCGGCAACCGGATAAAGAGTTTGAGATGCTGCCATTGGTTTCGGGCTTATTATTATTTTATAATGTGCCGTGATTTTCTAGTTGGCGATTCTCGTGAAATTTATTGACCGATGGTTCATTTTGGGTGTTGAATTGTGGCATTTAGTTCTGCAAGTTCTCTTGATGAATCGGAACTCGCGCGGAAGATTGTTCAAGGGTGGGAAGAAGGTATTGTCCAGTTGTGAGATTCATGTGTTAGTAATTTTCAATTGATGCAAAAAAGAATGTTTGTAATTATTCCATGTTTGTGCTTGGTGAATTGGTGAAGCAGCTTCTTCGGAAGTGCGACAAGCCTACAAGCAGTTTATAGGAGCAGTGGTGGACATGGTTGACGGAGAAATGCGCTCTGAGGAGTTCCATGAGGTGGCAATGGCTGTGTACCGGCTATTTGGGACTCCAATGGAGGAGGGTTACATTGATAAAATTATTTCAGACAAAAAGTAAGTATTTCGAATATGAGAGTATACATAAAGTCATGGAACTTATACACTCATCTCATCTCATATCGGAAGCTTGTAAGAGTTCACTGGTTATATAAAATCAAACTCTATAAATGACCAAATCATATATAAGTCCATGAAAAGATAAGTTCCTCAAGTAAGGACATTTAGAAAATAAGTTAATTTGTTCAATTTTGCATGACTTTTTGATCTAAAGAATCAATCAGCCTTACTGGATATTGTATAGAGGACTTTTACCACTCTGTGGTGGAAAATCTCTAATTTCTATTGCCAGATGCATGTTACAAATGCTGAGGCTATAATTCGGCTTAAAGTATATTTTTGCTTATTGTTCAAAACATTAAACTTTCATTGTGACATTGATAAGCAGGTTTGAATTACAAAAGCTTATTGGACACACACTTGCTGATGCCAAGTTGAGGCAAGTTGCATCACTAGCACAGAGGCTTTTAAATTTACAGCCGCTCAATAAAATGTCTGCCATTTCTAGTGAAAGAAACTTAGATGCTGATGACGATTTAGAATTTGGAGCTGATTTGTTTTTTCAAGCACCTGCTCGTTTCTTGGTTGATGTATCCTTAGATGAGGTAGATATGATGGATTTTGAAAGCATTGTTCCATTAGAATTTCACAATGAACAGTATGGTCATACCAGCCCAGCAGATCATTCTATTGTCGATGGGGAAAAGTTCAACTTGGCTTGGATAAGAGATGCATGTGATAAAATTGTTAGGAATTGTGATTCACAGCTATCCCAAGATGAATTGGCAATGGCCATTTGCCGGGTTCTTAATTCAGAAAAGCCCGGTGAAGAGGTATATTGCTTGGTTTGAATCTTCCTTACAGATTTGCATATAACTACAGTTTTCTGCTTTGTTGAAACTTATATTTTTTCTCTCTCCTTGAAGATAGCTGGAGATCTGTTGGATCTTGTTGGTGATAGTGCATTTGAAACTGTGCAAATCTTTTTATTGGTGAGAATATGCTAATTCCTCTCAATTTAAAAACTGTTATTGGTAATTCTTTGTGAACTTAATTCTTCCTCCATCCATATTCGTCCAATCAATGATTGCTTCATATGCTGTGTGAGGTTTTGTTTTGAAATTCTATGTTTTCCTTGCTTTGAATAGTTCTTTGTGGTGGTTGATATACTTCATTTTAAGAGTGAAGGCATACCTAGGAACTATCTGTTTGGGTCGAAGGAGAAGGAGAAGTTTATTAAGATAGTAAGAATATTAATTGGTTAATTAGTTGGTCTGATTAGCTAGATAATTGGGGAAGAAGGATAAGAGAGGGGTAGATTTGTTATTATTGTAAATTGAACATTGGCTCTTTATCTTTGGTGAAGGGGAAACACCCTTGGAGGAAAGATTTCTATCCGATTTCTTGTTCTTTTCATCCTAGTCAATAAAAATCTTACTTTTCTTTTTCTTTTCTTGGTTCTAACAAATTGATAATGAAAAAGGACTGTAGTTGTTTTATGGATTTGTTCTAGTCGTAGTTGACATTTATATGATAATTTGCAGCATCGAAAGGAGATTGTTGAATCTATTCATCATGGATTATTGGTATTGAAGTCTGATAAAAATTCTTCAAATGCTCAGTCTCGCATGCCTAGTTATGGAACACAGGTATTGTTCGCATTAGTTATTAATTAATCTGTAGTTCTTCACTTGTATATGGTGAAATCTATACTTATATGCTTTTGTTTGGTTGAGAAGAAAGGGAAGGGGGACAGAAGGTAGCAGTAAGGTGGGTAGTTTGGTGGGAGAAAAAGAGAGGATATACTTAAACAGTGGTTGAATCCATTATATTGTACAAATCCACCTATTCTCTCTATTTCTCACCCCATTTTTTTTTCTATTTCTCTTCTACCAAACATCTTTAACTTCCACTTTATTTTCTCACCCATTTTCATTCCTCCATTTTATTTCTATCTACTGTATTTCTCTCATCTCTACGAATTAGATAATAAAGGATTTACGTTTTCAGGTCACTGTTCAAACAGAGTCAGGAAAGCAAATTGACAAGCTTCGACGCAAGGAGGAAAAACGAAATAGACGGGTAATAGAACATGCTGGTGATGGTGACTTGTCTGTGCTGGATTTCTCATCTTTACTTCAAGCAAGTGAGAGGAAAAATTTGTTTGATGAGATGATTGGGTCTGGAGATAGGTCCGAGTCAATAGCTGTTACTGCTCTTCCTGAAGGAACTGTAAGGAAGCATTTTAAGGGGTACGAAGAGGTTATTATTCCCCCAAAACCAACTGCACCGTTGAAACCTGGAGAAAAGCTGGTATATCTCTTCTATTTGACTTGTGAGTTACATTGAACTACTTATTGAGGCATTAGGAGTATTGTTGTGGACTATAAGATGAAATCGTTGATAGTTTAATGACATATGAAGTGAGTGAAGGGTGTGACCCATGTATTGCTAGTCCTAGGATCTTTGGTTATTGTAAGATGACAGCCACACCACAATTACAAAAAATTAAACCCACCTATGTAATTTTGGTTATAGTTAATTATATATTAACAGATTTCATGGCTATTGCTTCTCCCCAATTCCCAAATTGTCTTCTAAGTTCTGGTTTATGGTAAGCATTATTAATTCATATCTATCGCAATACACACTTTCAGATCGAGATCCGGGAGTTGGATGACTTTGCACAAGCTGCATTCCGTGGGTACAAATCACTAAACCGAATCCAGAGCAGGATATTTTCAACTGTTTATGGAACTAATGAGAATATTCTAGTGAGTGATATGTGGTTGATTTTTCAAACATAGTAATGATTATAGAACTTGGATTTAGCAAAGAGCGAAATATGTTTACTTTCTAGTGTAACAAGGCGTTTTTTATGTTCTGGCAGGTGTGTGCTCCCACTGGTGCTGGCAAAACTAATATAGCCATGATTTCAATTCTACATGAGGTGAATAGTCACTTGCTTGATACGTACTTTTTCCCAAAATATATAACTTATGTCTGTTGCTGTTGCTGTTTTGAATTGTTTTTTTCCCCGGTGTCATGGGAATGGATTGGGGCAATTTGGAGTTACAAGATATTCAGATCCAAATCGATTAACTATAGTCGGATGGGATCAATTCAGATTTTAAATATTTATTATCATCAATCTCAATTAAACCAATCTGATGGTTTGGAGCAGTGTTAGTGATGTCGAAAATGGAAAAAAGCTGGTGACCCCAAAAATCCTTATGAAAATATTTCAGAACATAAAGGGTTATGATGGAAGCATCACAAACAAAAAGAAAACAATATATATATATATATATATATATGTATGTATGTATGTATGTATATATGTATACATAATGTAAAAAAAATGTAGAGATATAATGGTGGGAGAATCTGAAAACGATGTATTGGCCCAAAAGCCATTTCTAACCTGAAAAGGGGAGTAAAATGGGAACCCTACAAAGCAAAAATGGGAACCAAACCAAAGGAAAGGGAAAATAAGGGCTGGAATGGGATGTACAACAAATGATGAACCCGACCGTGGTGGGGCAGCATCACTTTAGTGACTTGAAGGCATCACGTGGGCATAAAGTGCTTGAGATGCGCTTGAAAGATTATATGTTTGGTGATGCATGAAGAAGTTTTTGCCTCTGGGATTGGCGGGGTTGGCCATCACTTAGAGAGACATTCCAAATCTAGTGGTTGCTGGAGCAAATTCTAATGGCCGGTGGCAGACCTTGGTGCCCAGGGTTTCTTTGCCAGACCAGACAGGATAAGCAGAGCAAGACTAACCTGTTTTGATACCAACTTAAGAAAAATAAAAAAAGAAAATATACTTTAGAGAACTTGAAGAAGTCTCTCTGGTGTTTTCATATTTATATATATAAATTGTAGATAAATCTGATATGCAACGAAAGAGAGAAAAAAATAGAAAACAGGTCATCTCTAGATCTCTAGGTACAGTCAGATTGGTACAACTCAACAAATTTTTAATAAAGCCTATCCTAACATTTTTCGATTCTATATTATCTTTTGGAAAAAAAATTCAACTTAAATAAATTTTCTAAAGCTTTTTGTATGAGAACGAGCCTCAAAAATCTTATGTAAATTACATTTTAATGTCTCTTTGGTTGTATGGATGAAAATATGGGAGGAGAGAAAAAATTGAGATTTGAATTGAAGGTAAAGTGGAAAGAAGGAAGTTTTGGATTTTTGTTTCTAGGAGTACACTTTTCTCTCTCTCTTTTTCTTCCACTTTCTATCCAATGTAACAAGAGAGAAGACATTGTTATGTGTGTTTTTCTGCTCTTTTTTCTTAAGTAAACATATACCACTAATGTTGTATAATATATTTAAGTTGCCTTCTATAAATGTTCTGAGAATTAGAGAAAGTTTAGATAGAATTACTGAATTTTACTGAATGAGATATAAGTTACGATGTTTTGATGCAAAGTTTGTATTTATACAGGAAAAGTCCTGATCTAAGACTTACAGGAAATCAACTGTGAGACTAGCTAGGTAAAGCTTACATGAGAAGGAACTTAAGCTAACTGAGGACAGCTGTCTCTTTGACATCTGGCAAGTAGAGAGTAATACACAACTTCTAGAAAGTTAAGAAGTAGATATTTTTTTAATAAATAGTAGTAATGTGTGTCCATTCTTATGGAGTTGTATAGAGGTGTTGGCTTAAGTGTCCAAGACTACAGTTTTTTTTCCCTAGTTGAATGCTTAATGAGAAGTGTTTTGACATGTGTCAAACAAGTGTTGGCATTGGAAATGTGTCTCACATCACAACCTTTTATGTCTTATTTAGCTGAATTGAATTGTAATAATTTTTTTAAAGGCTTGGATACTTTACTGATCCATATTGATTAAGTATCCAAAAGTATAGATAACGGTCATTAATTGTCTACAAATATGTGAAACAAATTAAAATATCAGTGCTTCATATACACTTACTGCTTCTGAAACCCTAATAGCTGTTGTATCAGAAAATTTTCCTAGTATGTGGTCATTATTTTGATATGACAAAGTTAGAGCCGTGTAGGGTTTTATTGTATTAACAGGGTTTCTTAATCGATCAATTTGTTTGTGCTTTTTCATGATTCAACTGTGAAGAGGAGTAACTTATTTTCTTTAGCTGTATAAATGACTTGTGCAGATTGGACAACACTTCAGGGACGGGTACTTGCATAAAGATGAATTTAAGATAGTTTATGTCGCGCCAATGAAGGTATGTTTATGCTTGTGCTTCTCTTCTTTACATTTTTGTATTCATGTTTGCTTTTTGTTCCCTGCATTTGTGTCATTTCTAATTTTAGATTCTTGTCATCACTAGGCTTTGGCTGCTGAAGTCACCTCAACATTCAGCCAACGTTTATCTCCTTTGAATATGATTGTTAGAGAGCTTACCGGAGATATGCAGCTTTCTAAAAATGAGCTTGAAGAAACTCAGGTTTGTTAAGAAAATGGCAAGGTCAGGATTTCTTTGCCAGCATGCAAACTAAGTTAATTATTTTTGTGGTTTAAATCAGATGATAGTGACAACACCTGAGAAATGGGATGTCATTACACGCAAAAGCAGTGACATGTCACTGTCAATGCTGGTAAAGCTGTTAATTATTGATGAAGTCCATCTACTCAATGATGATCGAGGTCCTGTGATAGAGGCTCTGGTTGCTAGGACGCTCCGGCAGGTAAAACATGTCTTATGTTTGTGTGGACTTGAAAAGAGTTTAGATGTCTCAAAAAAAGATTTTGATTATATTTCATTCAATTGTAAATGAATACAAGAGGGTTTGTATAGAGCTTGAAACTCTTAGAAAATGATTACAATATCTTTTTAGTATCCTATAGTATCTTTGATAAAGTAATTACAAAAATTAATATCTCCTTGTGACTCAAGAATATATAATTTTATAACTGAATAACACCTCCCTTCCCCCTAATGCTGGTGATTGAATATTTATCATTCCGAGATTGTATGAGATCATGAAAATGTTGAGTAGGAAGTGCAAGCAGAAGTATTGGTGGAATGTAAGAAGCGATAAAAAGACAATTATCCAATTTTTCTTTGATGAAGTGTTTATGTATCTTGATATGTTTTGTCCTATCATACTCAATTAGATTGTGATCAATACTAATTACTTATTTATTATCACAATAAATGGTCATATGTTCTTCACACTTCACTTCAAGATCATTCAAAATAATTTTCCACCATAAAGGAAAGAGGACTTTCTTTGATTTGGCAACTTCTATCCCTAGGGTACCTTAGTTTTTTGAGATCCTTCATCTTGTATTGAGCAACAAACTTCTCATTCAAGATCAATTTCTAATTTCACAATTACTTGCAACAATCATGTTGTCCACATAAACCAAGAGAATAGAAAGTTTTCCTTCAAAGGAATGTTTGATAAATAAGGTATGGTTACATTGACTTTGTCAATACCCTAAGAAAATCATAGCTTTAGTATGTCTATTAAACCAAGTGCAGGGGGGTTATGTTATTCTGTATAGGTCTTTCTTTAACCTACATACTATATTCGTTTCTTCAATAGGTCTTGTTAGAATGTAATCAACTATTACAAATTTGAGAAGGTGGCGAGACGAGTCGGATGATGGTGGTTGCCACCGAATATAGTTATGCATTTATAAAGGGGAAAATACAAAGAGATGGGCCTAAGCTTGTTACATCTAACACTTATAAAATCGACTTGTAAGATGAAGGTTGTCCTCACTTTACATATTGTAAATTGGTTTTATCTCTAGTTGACATGAGATTTCCAACACACCCACTTATTTTAAGGCATGGACATCTTGTGCGTGAAACTGGGTATTTTTGAGTGCCTTGACAAATTGCTTGATAGCCGGTGGCACAACAAACCTATCAAATATTTCTAGGGTAGGCTATGATACTATATTAGGAAGTGAATTTAAACTTGATATATCCTTACAAACGGGCTTATAAGGTAACGTTTGTCTCTATTTTATACACATCAAATTGATCTTATCTCTAGTTAATAGGAGATCTTCAACACTTTTATACTATCAATATCTTTTGTAAGAACAAACATTGTAATTTTGTCCATTTTTTCTCATTTTCAATATCCAAATTCTCTCTCTCTTGGTCTCGCTCTCTTTGTTTCTTGCAAAAGATTTCTACACTTAGTGAATTGAACTTATAATTAGAAATTTAAAGGGGCTCATCTCCAATAGTACGGTTCAAGTGTTTCTTTTGAGCTTGTTTAAATTTAAATGCTGAATGTTGATTAGGTTAGTTCCTCTTTGGTGGTTTTGAGCTCAAAGATGTAGTTTTGTATTCAAATAGAATTGGGAAAAAAAGGAAAGAAATCTGTATGTTTTTCACAAAACATTTATTTTTATTTTCTTTTAGTTGCATTGAGTTAACATATTCTGAAGACATAAAACTACACTGTTTGAAATCAAATTATTTTGTGGTACCACAATTGCACTACAGGCACTTGTTATATTGTTTTACTTCTCATAATAGTTGTCTTTCCTCCCATTATTATTAGGTGGAATCTACACAGACAATGATACGCATTGTGGGCCTTTCTGCCACTCTTCCCAATTACCTAGAGGTATTTGGCCTTAATAATATATGCTTTTTATTATTACATCTATTGACTTTGATGCTAAAATATATTTTGGACATCACATACAAGTTCTTACTATACTATTCATTATCACCAGGTTGCACAATTTCTCAGGGTAAATCCTGACACAGGCCTTTTCTTCTTTGACTCTAGTTACCGTCCAGTGCCTCTTGCACAACAATATATTGGAATTAGTGAGCCAAACTTTGCGGCTCGTAACGAATTGTTGAATGATATATGCTATAGAAAGGTATTGTTCGATCTCTATTTTCTTTAAAACATGGTAAATCTTGCAGTGTTGGCTATTTTGATAGCTTTGGCCCCTTTTTGAGTCAGGTTGCTGATTCTCTAAGGCA
This sequence comes from Vigna radiata var. radiata, assembly GCF_000741045.1. Classification (NCBI taxonomy): domain Eukaryota; kingdom Viridiplantae; phylum Streptophyta; class Magnoliopsida; order Fabales; family Fabaceae; genus Vigna; species Vigna radiata. The sequence continues at coordinate 11,684,165 of NC_028353.1, forward strand.
AGGCCACCAGGCAATGGTATTTGTCCACTCCCGAAAGGACACTGTCAAGACAGCTAATAAACTGGTTTGTCATTTTGGAAGCTTTATATGGCCGTGTTTGAATTAAAGGTCTTTTGTAGTTGTGTTAGTGTTTTTCACATATCATTATTATGTTTCTGTTTATTTCTATGATTGTGATTGCACTTTATCTGCACCATGCTTTGCTTCCAGTATCATCACTTGTATGTTGTGTTTGGCAGGTTGAACTAGCACGGAGGAATGAGGATTTGGAACTTTTTAGTAATAATACACATCCACAATACACCTTTATGAAGGTGGATAAAGAAAACATTCATTTTCATTTTTCTTATGATATGAGTGCTTCTTCTGAGTTCATAGATTTTTATGTTTTGCATGTAGAAAGAAGTCATTAAATCCAGAAACAAAGATCTTGTTGAACTTTTTGAATATGGTGTGGGCGTGCATCATGCTGGGATGCTACGTGCAGATAGAGGACTTACTGAGCGACTTTTCTCTGATGGACTTCTGAAGGTAGAGACACTGATTTTTCCAGATATGAATTTTAGAATTTCCCTCTGGTTTCATGAAATGAAGTTTTGTCTTTTTCTGCTTTTAGGTTCTTGTCTGTACAGCAACTTTGGCATGGGGTGTCAATCTACCTGCACACACGGTGGTCATTAAGGTTTTGTTTCTATGGCAACTATGATATAAGATAATCATCTTTGTTTTATCTAAATATAGTTTCTTTTTATTCAATCAAATAATTGAATCATGGAATTATATTGCTATATTCAACTTTCAAAGTTGGGAATCTAGTGAATAATTTTGAATCGAAATTTTGGAATGTGATGGGAAAGGGTTACGGAACTAGTATACATCACACAGACTATGAATTGTAGTTTACTAAACATCTTCTGGCATATTCTTGCATCAATCAACTGCATAAAAAGTTATAACTTAACATTTACTTTGAGAGCATCAATCATACACTACATGGACTTGTGGAACCCCAATCTCTTTGCAATTGTGCCAAAACTTTATTAGCATGACCTATATGATCTTTTCTCAGCTTCTCTTGCTAAGAGTTCTTAAATTTTGTTGAAGCTTTTTATCTTGTAGGAATAAATTATAGTCATATGATGGAATTCCTGTGTCTCAAGCACAATAAAGGAACATGTTACATATTTATATATCTCTCTCTCTCTCTCTCTCTCTCTATATATATATATATATATATATATATATATATATATATATATATGTACATTGCATTTCACAAAGATGGGCCTATGTCCATATGTTAATATACATCGAACACTTCTTCTCAAGTTGGGGCATATAAATCATATTTGGATATTTCCATGAATGTAGTGACAATATATCTCAACCTGTTTGATCCTCTTGTGGATTTGAGGCAATATGAAGGGTAACTTGGTTATCACGAATGAGAGTCATTTGTGTAACCTTTCCAAATCTTAGATATGTGAATGCCATGTTTGACACCCCCTGTCGACACTAACAAAATATGACTGGCTTATTGCTATTTGGAAATGTATATGTTCTACTCATAACCCTTCTCTCCATTTTATTGGCCTTAGTTATCATCAACTTTTCTAGTGATTCTTTATCTTAACCTATAGTGGCGAGAAGCGATGATTGATGAAATGTGTGCTCTTAAATATAGTACTAGGGATTTGGTTACACTTCACAAATCAATTGTTGGGTATTGATGTCTATGTTTCTGCTCAACAACTCCATTCTAATAATGAGTATGAGGACGAATAATCTAGTGTTGAATTATCATTTCTACAAGTAACTTTGGCAAGGATTTGAACTCGCCATCCAATCAGTTTGAATACCTTTTAAGGGCAGTTGAAACTAAAGTTTAGATATTGACTGTAGTGTTGAAAAACATTCAGGATATAAGATGTTTTTCTTATGAAGATAAATCCAGGTAAATCTTGAAAAAAGCATAAGCAAACAAATGTGGCATAATATTAAAAGCTATTAGTGACAAAATGAGAAAACGACCCCATAGTCAATATAAACTAGTTTAAGAGAATAATTGTAAACAATTCGAGATAAGGAGGAAAGAATTTTGTGAACATTGGCAATGCAACATGTTTTACTAAAAGGAAACAACTTCTTCAGTGGTAAAAAGAGTATTCGACAGCTAAAAAGTAGGTCTCATAACATGAGCGTTAGGAGGCCCTAGTCTACCATGCCAAACAAATTGAATACTATTTTCATTGTTGGTTTTTCTCAAGTGGAATTTATAGTTAACTTAACCTCACAAAACTAGTTTATAATGTTAAGTTAGTCTTTAATCCTACTTTCTTAAGATGATACCAAAGTCATTTAGAGTTTATCATAGCGAGGTGGTTGGCCTTGTGTCACTCGCTATTGGGTTCCTCCCTAGTCCTATGCTCCAAATGTTCAGTACTCAAGTGAGGAGATGTGTTGAGATGCCACATCGACTAGAGATTATATCAAATTATAGTATGTGAGTATAAACCTCATCTTTCAAGTTAGTTTTGGAAAGTTGAATTAAGTTTAAATTCCACTTTCTTGAAAGTATTCATTGCATAGTTGACAAAAAAAAAAATCAAATTTTGCACGAGGAGGAGGTTGAAGCTGAAAGGTGGGAAAGGCACAAAAGATCGTTTGGCCAAAAATCTCCTTGAACAAGCACTTCATTATTTACCAGATATTGGACAAAGTAATGAGTAGCATGAAACTCAAGTAATCATAATTTTCCTTATCAAATTTACTAAGTATTTGGATTTTTATTTATAGTAGGAACATGCTGTAATCGATGAAGAGCTAAAGAAACTTAAGATTTTGTGGAGTAGAAAAATAGAAGAACCAAAAGATTGAATAGGTAATCCTCTAGCATTACCAATATGGATATGTTCAGAACCATCATGAGGAATACATTGTTGAATATTCTTGTTTTCTCTAGTAACATGAAAAAAGCCCTATAATCATGGTACTAATTAGAACTAAAATGAGGAACAAGGGGGTTGGCAGCCAACTAACATCAGTGTTGGTTACCATAGCACAAGGAGGATGTTGTGAACTGGAAAGATGAGATGAGGGATGAGGATAGTTGGATGGTGAGTACTGAAGAGATGGAGCAAAAACTTGTTGTAGTTGATTGAATGGATAAAAATATCGTTGACCAAAATCCCTAAGCATTATAGTATAAACTACTTTTGAATGGAGGGTTGAAACTGTCTTGTAATAATAAAAAGCAACCCCTTTGTTCCTCATTCTCGAAGCATATCTGACACTGAACATTAGCAAAAGCCTCTCTGTGGTCATGCAGACATCCTCTAACGAACCTTGTATGTGACTACCAGATAGCATTACTATTATCTCTTATCTTATCTTTCATGAGAGGACCAAACATATTCTTATAGATTGTCATATTCACCAAATCTTTGAGAGAACAAGGATCAACCATATTTGCAGCAAACTTAACACATAACATATATGCTCTAGCTTGAAGGGGACTCTTATAATGATAGAAATAAGACACATATTTTTTACAACTAAGAGTATCTTTTAAAGTTGTTAGAATTGGAAATATCTAGAGCATATATGTATCATTAGGATTTTTTTTTTTTTACTTATTTCTGTATCATATCTTTATTATTAGATGATACCTTATTTTCTCTATTTACTGTATTGAGTCTGTTTTCTTAACATAAGGTGTGCGCGGTAAGGAATGCAGTTTCAACTCAATGTATCTCTATTTCCAATAGTATGTTGGACATCATGTTACCTACTATTTGTCTGTCATTTAACCATCTATTAATATATGACTAAATTCAATGTTGTAAATGAATACAAACCTTATTTTAAAAGCTGGTTATGTGAGCTTTAGTGAAGCTTAAACCCACCTTCTATGACTCTTCAATGTCATACCCAGTTTTTTCTGTTTGAATTGTTTTTTTCAGTATGTTTGGGTCTTGATTTGATTTTCTCTTGTAATTTATAAGTTAACATGATCGATTTTGTTCTCTAGGGTACCCAACTATATGATCCAAAAGCCGGGGGTTGGCGAGACCTTGGTATGCTTGATGTTATGCAGGTAAGTCATGCAGTTTCTTGTTGAAAGGAAATGTGAAATGTTGGTCAAAGAAATGTTTTCTATTTTTCACTTTTAGTTACCAAAATGCTAACTTATTTTTGTTTTGTTTCCAGTTTTTAGAAGTTTGTACAGGAAACTAATTGAAACACATTAGACACCTAATAGATACAATGAAAATAACTTTTCTCCGTTTCATTGTTATTTGGAAAATAATATATTTTTGAACTTATAGGAGAAACAAGATAGTTTTCTTGAGGCTGACAGCCCATTATTTTTTATAAATTAACTAAGTGGTTTTTTCTATGAAATTTTGATGTAGATATTTGGGCGAGCTGGGAGACCTCAGTTTGACAAAAGTGGTGAAGGTATTATAATTACGTCACATGACAAACTAGCTTATTATCTGCGACTGTTGACAAGCCAACTCCCGATTGAAAGCCAGGTAATGATAACCTGTTCATTTTTGTTCTTTGAATCTCTGTCTGCATACCATGCATTAGATTTTCTTTATGTATTTTATATTGTGTTGAGTGGCTTCCTTGATCTTATGCAGTTCATTAGCTCCTTGAAAGATAATTTGAATGCAGAAGTGGCATTGGGTACTGTAACTAATGTTAAGGAAGCCTGTGCTTGGCTGGGCTATACTTATCTTTTTATAAGGATGAAGATGAATCCTTTAGCCTATGGTATTGGGTGGGACGAGGTACCAAACTACAAACTTTTCCTTTATTGAACCAGTTATATGATGCATTTGTATGTTTTTGGCTTGTTTATGTTTGATGTATGTTTTCACTGAACTAACCTCCTATGTAAAAGGTGTATGGTAGGAAGCAAAGGGTAGGGGTAAGTGCAATGGATTGAACCTAATTGTGTTATCGTCAACTTTATAACTGGCTGTTAACTGAATACCAACTGGTTAGATAGATATATGACAGGAGGTTTCATTTGAGAAAGGCAGTTTTTTGTTATTCTTCTATAATTCCTTTGCCCAGCCCAGCCCTGATACTCTATTGGATTCATTCAAATTCAGGGAGAGGAGAGCTCCATCAATATTAGTAACTTTTCTTCAATCCATAAAAATCTAGAAATGTAGACGACAATTCTAGTTCTGACCTTAAATGTAGTTGTGTTATGAGGAGAAGGCTCATCTCAAAGTACATGGTTCTCTGTAAGAAATGGGTATCATATAAACCACAATTACATGTTTCTTATTCCACAGAATAAAGAAATAAGAACATATACAAAAAATAAATAACTTGTATTTAATTTTTTGTTATGCTGTAACTTCAAAGTCCACACTTTTTTTCTGTTTGCATATTCTACAAAAAGAATGAGAATATTGCTAATTTTCTGCGTCCCTCTCATTTTTTATAATGAAGTGTGCCCGCGAATCATTTTGAAAATAATTTTAGTATTTGGCTATATGTATTTAAAGGTTTTCTATTGATAAATTTTTTATTTATTGTATGGAGTAAGACAGGTGATTTCTTAATCTTATATTCTTTAGGTGATGGCGGATCCTGCTCTTAGTTCTAAGCAGAGGTCTCTTGTAATTGATGCTGCACGTGCCCTTGATAAAGCAAAAATGATGCGTTTTGATGAGAAAAGTGGCAATTTTTATTGTACCGAGCTTGGTCGCATTGCAAGTCATTTTTACATTCAATATTCCAGTGTTGAAACATACAATGAAATGCTGAGACGGCACATGAATGACAGTGAGGTAGGGCCATTTTAAGTGTTCTGTCAATTACTATATCAAAGGCTGATAGCTTATACCTGAACCTGCCTCTTGTTTTCAATAATTTTCTCAACTTTTTCCCTATAAAAAAGGTGTTTTCCTACAATAAAATTTATTGTTCATTTTTATATGCTTTGTTTCCCAGAAGATTAGGCAAGCTGTGTATTTTTGTGGTTAGTCATCTAACGTATCTTTATCTGTTGTTTGCCATAAGCCTATGAAAACATGCATCCATTCTATTTAAATTTATAAATTACTATTATAATATTTGTTTTTTTATGTTCTTTTTACCTTTTGTCACTCTAGGTGATTAACATGATTGCACATTCTTCTGAATTTGAAAATATTGCTGTTCGAGAAGAAGAACAAAATGAGCTAGAGATGTTGGCACGCACATCATGTCCATTGGAAATTAAGGGTGGTCCTTCCAATAAACATGGAAAAATTTCCATTTTGATTCAGGTTTTGTTCTTGAGTTTGACTCAATTTTCCTGTTAGGATACCCGAGTCATTGAATGAATAAGATATGGCTTTGTTGTTTGCAGTTGTACATATCTCGAGGTTCTATGGATTCTTTTTCTTTGGTATCTGATGCTGCATATATTAGTGCAAGCTTGGCTCGAATAACACGGGCTTTATTTGAGATTTGTTTACGAAGAGGCTGGTGTGAAATGACTCTGTTCATGCTGGAATATAGCAAAGCTGTGGATCGTCAAGTTTGGCCACATCAACATCCTCTTAGACAATTTGACAAGGATCTTTCTGCAGAAGTTTGCTCTTAACTATTGTTTTCACTAAATTTTCTAGTTATATAATATTTCATATTGGTGTATGATATTATTCTTTGGTTCATAGATATTGAGAAAGCTTGAAGAGCGTGGAGCTGACCTAGATCGCCTATTTGAGATGGAGGAAAAAGACATTGGGGCATTAATTCGGTATGCACCAGGAGGAAGGGTATGTACCTTTTAGTAGAATAATGTCGAAAAGTTTCTTTCAGAAGTTGGTTCAGATGTTCAAGAAATGTTGATTATTATTTTCTTATTCCTTCGCCTTTTTAGTTGGTCAAGCAAAACCTAGGGTATTTTCCATCACTTCAGTTATCAGCTACTGTGAGTCCAATTACCAGAACTGTGCTGAAGGTATTTTACAGCTATGATTACCTATTGAGATGGCTTAGTTTCACATTTTTTTCATTAATTTAATCTTATAAAATAGTCTTGACATCCAGTTCTACACAATCACTTGTTATTTTCAGGTTGATTTGGTCATTACGCCTGTTTTCACTTGGAAAGATCGTTTTCACGGTACTGCTCAACGTTGGTGGATTTTGGTAGAGGTGAAATAAGTTTTTCTATGATGATGCAGCACCATGTAAATTCCTTGTTTTTTGTTAAAAAATCTGAACACTTGTTATGGAGGAGAAATTTATTTAATTGAAGAGAGCATTTTTGAAAGAGAAAGAGGATGAGTAATCGTCCCATACAAAGGAACAAAAGAGAAAACAATGAGGAATAGAGTTAAGCAGATAACAAATCTTCCCAGTTTCTCAATATAACTCATAGTGAAGCACCCTCTAAACCAATTCAGCTGATTTGCCAAACAAACCTCCTTTAAAAAGTACCAGAGTTATGCCTCATACCAAAGGAACACTTGTAGCATATGGAGCAGATTTGTGCAAAACTTGAGTCTCTTTACTTCTTCCAATACCTTGAGACATATAATCAATTATTGCTTTGGAGAATTAGGGCACGCACAACATTCGCTGAAAATGCTGAATAACTATAAAAAGACTACAGCACAACAATGTAAGAGTAGTTGGAAAACATTCTGAGCAGATGTCTCATAATCAGATGTGAAATTCCCAACCAATTCTCTGGTCTTTATCAAATATTTTCTTATTTTCTTTGGTGATCATTTCCAGCATGCTAAAGGGATAAACGGGACTTGTTTGTTGTTAAGAAGGAGCTTCGCATCTCATGAGATTATGTGAATTCTGCTGGCTATTGTGTAAAAGTTATTTTTTATCTGGATTCCAAAGTTTTCGTGAGTCAAATTTTTAAAAGAGTAGATGTAAGGAATTAATAAAGGTAAAGAAATAAAATAAAAGGCATTGTAGAGTGAGGGTTTCCCCCACAATGGAAAATAGAAAAAATAAAATAAAAAACTGATATCATTTATGCAAATTGCCCTATAATCGACCAGCTTATAGGTTTGGTTGGGAAGCTCCCTTAAATGACAAAGTTCTCTATGCCATATGGAAGTGAATAGCCTAATCTTAGTCATGGAATTAGACAGAAAATTTAGAAGTTGCTATAAACGTTCTATTTTATCCAAGTATTTGTATATTTTTTTACTTGGACTGGTTTTACTGAAACTTCTCTTTATGATAAAATGCCAATGTCATTGTTTGATCCTTGTTGGTGGCCCTAGGGTAAGAGTGTGTTCTCTCTCTCTCTGTATAAACTCATGTTAGACATCACTTTGCACCTTGACTTCTTAGCTAAGTTGACACCCCAAAATACACCAATCATTTGCCATCACATGTAAAATATTATTAAAGTAAAGTAAATACAAAAAACATTGGGGGCCAAACCAAACCCATGTATGTATCAAAGAACTATATAGCTCTACATAAAGGAAGTTGAAACCTATTATGAAAGAGATCAAGAGCTATCTTATATGGCATAATATCATACCATTCATACTAAATCTTATTTTCTAATCGAAGGGAAGCCAACTTATGCGTACAATGATTATCTTCTCTGAAAATATGAGAATAGTTAAACTCAATTTGCTCACAAATCTCCGTAGGCTTTCAACATCTTCCCCCAAGTGGCCAAGGAACAGTTTGTATAGAAGAAAAAGTTTTGCATAACAGCATGAAATCACTTTTCAACTAAACACACCGAGAACAACACCCATGATTTTTTCATACAGGGAATTCTGCTCCCCCAAAAAAGCAGAGAAGCTCCCAATATATTGACCCCCGCTACCCCTAAACAAACTAGCACACGCTGCCAAGCCAGGACTGTCACAAGTTGCCCCATCTGTGTTTACCTTAACCCCATCAAGATTTGGGAATCTCCAAATCACCTATATAAGACGTATGCTGTCCTTGTCTGGTGTTTATTTCTATAGACTTCAAAACCAAAATATCATGCATATCATTATTCATAGGCTTTGTGGAAGTCAAACAAGTCAACCTTACTTACCCTTTGATAGTGTTAATTGCAGACTACAAAAATATATCATTCTGAAATCTTGCATAATTTCTCATTCTCCAAGTCATCCAAATAATATAAGATACAACAACTAAATGGATGAGTTTTATTGAGGAACAACCCAAAGCCTTAATAAAAGTAGCAAGATTAACTGGAGACCACCATTGCGAATCTTAAAAAACACCTTGCAGCCATGACAAATGTATACAGTGGTAGAGCATTAAAAAAGAAAAAAGATATTGAATGGATTCCTCATTTTTCATGCAGAGAGAACATAGGGAACATAAAACTAAACCTCTTCCCTGCATCACCAAAGAATAAGTAGCATCTATTGGGAATCCAAGTGTGAATCTAAGTCCCATATTGGATAGAAATGAGAAAGTAGATTACCATATAAGGATGAAGGCCGATTAACCAATTGCCTTAAGGTTTTGGGTAAAGAGTGGTATTAATCCCTTATATGATTAGGATCAGGTTTCATTGGTGTTGTGTCTTCTAAGTGAACCTCTTCATCATCTATAGACCCAATGGGTTCTATCAGAACCGATGGTTAGTCTTGGTGACCGGCTCAGACAACTACAATATGGCCTCTGTATAAAAAATTTTTCTGACAAGGGTTCCAAGTAAGTGTGTCCTGATAGGATGAACGACAGTACAAAAAGGGGTACTCGTGGTTGGAAATTCTTTTGTTGGAGACAGAGTGTACCAATGTGGAAGGGACTCACCCTCGAGGAGGAAATTATTAGAAATCTAAGTGAGTCTAAATCCACATTGGATAGAAATGAGAAAATAGAGCACCATATAAGGATGAAGACCCATTGCCGTAGAGAGTGATGTCAATCGCTTGTGTGGTTGGACTCAGGTCTCATTAGTGTTGTGTCTGCCAGTGAACCCCCTCCCTTGATAAACCTAGCCTCATCTACTCAAAACTGAGTTTTTTCATGATTAATCAGTTGATCAGAACAAAAATCATATAAAACCTGAAATTTCATAAGATTATTTAGAGATTTCTATCAGATCTACAAAAAACAAGGATATCCTTAGCATATAAAATATGAGAAGGAAAAGGACACCCTTTAGAACTGGCCATTTGCAACATTTTTTGATTATCAATCTTTAAAGTGATCCCTCTACTCAAAACTTCCTTAGCTATACAGAAAAGCAAAGGAGATCACGGACCCTCTTGTCTAACCCCTCTACTACAAGAGAAATAACCAGTAAGGTTACTATTAATCCTAATAGATAGCATAGCAGATTTCAGAATCAATTGAAACCAAGAAGATAAAATACTATGAAAAACTGCTTCAACACTTTCAACCAAAAATCTCAATTAAGTATCAAAGGCTTTTTTTATATCTATTTTAAAAGCAACATCGACCCCCTCCCCCCCTCCCCCTCTGGCTGTTCTAGAAAGCATGTTCATTCCTTGGAAAGCAATACAAATACTTTTTTTGACATATACAATCCTACTAGCCACAGCCACCAACCTATCCATAGGATTTTTGAGGATAATTTTGAATCTAAAATTGGGCATAGGAATAGACCTAAAATCTTTAATTAAATCTGCTCCAGGAATCTTGGGGATTTTGGAAAAATCCAGTTTTGAAGAAAAATTCCTTAACAGCATTACAAACATCTAAACCCATAATGTTCGAACAAGCATGGTAAAAGGAACCACCAAAACCATCAGGACCCGGGACACTAGCTGGAATTAAACTAAAAACATGCTTAATTTCATCATAATCAGGACACCTAATCAGCATGGCATTTTCAGCCTCAGTAGCCAGAGAAGGGATGCAATTGAAACATGTTTAACAGTTGAGTATGTAAACTAGGATCCTGACTATGGTTTTCAGAATATAACACCTTGTAGAAAAAAAAAGGATATGAACTTCAATTAACATAGAGTCAGTCATGACCTGATCTCCATCCACAATCTTGTAAATACCATTAGAAACGTTCCTTCCTTTTATTGCATTTTAAAAATACATGTGTTTTTCCTTAAAGAGAAGAGATTCAATCTCATCAGGAGGAGCAGTATCCAAATCTTCTTGAATATCTCTCAGAATCTGTTTTTTAGCTATAACCAAATCCTAAAATTCCCAAAAACAGATTTATACCAAATTTTGAGAGCTTGTTTCAGATTCTGTTACTTCTTTTGGAAACCAAACATAGGACATCCAAAAACAGCTTCAGACCAAGCTTGTTTGATCACTCCTTTACAGCCAAGATGCTTTAACCATATTTTCTAAGTTATTTTTAAATGTTCTATTTTATCCACTCTAAGTATTAGAAGTTATTTTTTTGGTTTGCACATTATCTGAGGTGTTAGACTTGTTCATTTGTTAGAAGTTTTTCTTGTCTCTGAATCATCTTAGCTTATGCTGTTCTGTTTAACCTATACTGTTAAGGTAAGTACTTTGGCATATGAAACGTCTACTGTATGATTGAAGAATGCTAGTACATTCTTAGAAAGTTTGTTTGGCCTTAATTTAGTGTTGTAATTTGAGATAATATCTTTTAGAATCTTCTTAATTAGAGGAAATAGATACATAATCTTTTATTTTATTTTATTTTTTCAAGATTTCCTATTTTCCCTATTTCCCTTTTTAGGAGAATTAGATTACTACAAATAAAGGGTATCAGAATGTATTTTTCATGATTTGAATAATAAATCAGTATTATTTTCCACATGGTATCAGAGTTTGTCTGATCTGCTTCCGCTGTCTTTGCTGTCTGCCGGCGGCCGACCGCCATGGCCGTCGCCAGGACCTTAAAATTCTCTTTTTTTCTAATCTGTGTTTTTAATGGGCTCCAATTGCCCTAGCCAAGTTCTGTTCTTTTTTCCAGTATTGCCAAATAGAGAGTTTGTCTGAGTATCATTAGAGTGGGATTCAAACCCATTCCCTTTGGGACCGAAAGTCTCTTCTTCGAATAATCCAACACTACTGCCTTCGCTGTTTTTTTCGCTGTGCACCGCCGCTCTTTGCCGTCGTCCACCGTCCGTCGTCGGCCTCCGTACGTCGCCGGCCACCATCCACCGCCAGCCACCGTCACAGTTCCAACCGGTGACCAGCAGATCTAGATCGTCTCTCCAAGCGACGGCCAACCCCACCGGAGTCAGGACCCGACTCCGCTCAACGCGCCCCCATGCGCAGCCACCGTTGCCGGCGCGTGCAACCCACGCGCTACCTCCAGCGAGACCCACTCGCCTCCGCCGCCGCAGATAGGGTCGCCGGAGCCTCCTGAGCCCATTCCTAGGTCGGTGACGACTCGTTTGGGCTATATTTTAGTAAATCTGAGTTTTAGTCTCTGCTCCTTGGTGTGACCCACTCGCCAGACCTTCCTCGCTGTTCTGACCCTCCATAGCTGCCATTGCTGTCATCTTCGTTGTCCTCACAACACCTCCATCATCTCGCTGCATCAACGGACTGCGTTCTGCCTCAACTGCGTTCCGGTCTTCGCCTCTCGGGTTTCGCCTCTCGGTTCCACTTTGCCATATTCTCGCTACAACAAGGGAACTCATGTTGCAAACTCTCACATGTACCACTCTTGGTCTCGCAAGACCTTCTGCCTTCACCATCAATCTATTCAGAATTTTGAAGACCAAAAACGACCACTCCAGACGCAACTGCGTCAGTTCTTTCTTGGATCGTTGGTCACTTTCTTCTTGGGCTCAAGTTTAGCCCATATTTCTTGTGATACAGTGCTAAGTATCACATTTGGGAGTAGTCCAGCAGAGAACTTTGGACCTCCAACATGTCTTTGGCCTTTTGATGCCATGGTGTTTTTTGGTTTCTGCCAATGCTTTGTTATAACAACTCACTCGGAGTTGTTCTTTGAGACTGACCGCTGAATTGACTCTTTCAAAGTTATGGGATTCAGGTTTGTCCCTCGTACGGATCGATTCTAACCAGTTCTTCCACCTTCACGTTCTACTATTCAGTCGTGAGGAGGAGAAAGTTCCAGCCCCTGCAGGGTAGTGTAGTCTTTGCAGGTTTGTTGTTGTTTGCCTTTGCAGGACAGTTGTTTCCTGAAGGCCTCCAATATGTTTAGGGCAGTTAAGTCCCTGGAAGGTTTGTTGGCTTTTAATTCCAGCCGTTGCAGGGTAGTGTAGTCCCTGCAGGTCTGTTGCTGTTTGCCTCTGCAGGACAAATGTTTCCTGAAGGCTTGTCGCTGTTTAGGGCAGTTAAGTCCCTTGAAGTTTTGTTGTTGTTCGCCACTATTGATGGTAATCCAGTCCCTGCAGTTTGTTGCTATTCGCCACTGCAGGCCCTTCATCTGTTCTTGCAGTTTGTTGTTGTTTGCTGCTGCAAGTCACCATCTCGAAGTTGAAGTTCACCCTTGTCCATTGCCGTCCAAGTTGGTTTATTGGGTTTATTGAGTTTGTCTATTCCAAGCTTAGTTCATACTATCTTGTATGATCCAGCTTGAGGGGGAGTATTGTAATTTGAGATAATATCTTTTAGAATCTTCCTAATTAGAGGAAATAGATACATAATTTTTTATTTTATTTTATTTTTTCAAGATTTCCTAGTTTCCCTATTTCCCTTTTTAGGAGAATTAGATTACTACAGATAAAGGATATCAGAATGTATTTTTTATGATTTGAATAATAAATCAGTATTATTTTCCACATTTAGTCTTACAAAACTGGTTTATGAGATGAAGGATGCTTCCCATTTATATATTTTGATTTGATCGCATATCCAGTTGATGAGAGACTAAACAACAACCTCTGAGGTTGCAATTGTAAACTTTAAAAATCATTGCAATTAAGGTGGCTTTCCATTATTTAGTGATGATAGATTGTGTAATGTTGCTTTCTTCTCTGGACATCAACTTACCCAACAAACTTTTAACTAGTTATCTTGTGATACTTGTTAACTCCAAATGCATGCATGATCAACCATTTCAAGCAGGATTCTGAGAATGATCACATCTACCACTCGGAACTCTTTACGCTGACAAAGCGGATGGCTAGAGGCGAACCTTACAAGCTTTCCTTCACTGTACCTATATTTGAACCACATCCACCGCAATATTATATCCATGCTGTTTCTGATTCATGGCTTCATGCCGAGGCATTCTACACTATTACTTTTCACAATTTACCATTGCCAGAGGTATTACAGTGTTCGTTTCCTTCTTTTTCATTTTTATATTCTAGACCTATTTCTTGGCAACTGATCCTGGCAGTTTGTTTATCACTTGTAAATATCTTTTTTAGGCTCGTACATCTCATACAGAACTCCTTGATTTAAAACCTCTTCCTGTGTCTTCTCTCGGCAACAATGCTTATGAAGGATTGTATAAATTTTCACATTTTAATCCAATACAAACACAGGTATGTTTTATTTTCCATACTGCAAAGTTTGTTAGGTTATGCACTGTGGGCTTAAATACATAAAGAACATATTAAGACTGTTGTGTTCCGTCTTTATTGGACTTGGACAGAGTTTTCATACCTTGTATCACACGGACAATAATGTTCTGTTAGGAGCTCCAACTGGAAGTGGAAAAACTATATCTGCCGAGCTTGCTATGCTCCGTCTTTTCAATACACAGCCTGATATGAAGGTTTGTACTCAAATTTGTTAATGCATTTTTAGAAAGAGCATGGACCTAAGGTGCTTGCTCTTGGTAGCAACTTAAGGTGCTTACTTATGTACTGTCTTGAGACTAAGTGAAAGAATAGAAAATTACGTTTATTAATTTGTAGTAATAAATGTCAAACTTTGTTTATACATTGTTTAACTTTTTCACTATCGATAATCTTTGATATTTTCATCAAGAAATACATTATCTTATGAAGTGTATGACCTACTTTGCTGTTTTAACAAACAGGTTATTTATATAGCTCCTTTGAAAGCAATAGTCAGGGAGAGAATGAGTGATTGGCAAAAGCGTCTTGTCTCTCAACTAAGGAAAAAAATGGTACAAATGTTTTTAAGGAGAAAAAAATGTATAAAATGTACATGGTGCTGGTGGTAATGATATCATGTTTTTCATCAGGTTGAAATGACTGGAGACTATACTCCTGATTTGATGGCTCTTTTGTCAGCCGATATCATCATATCTACTCCTGAAAAGTGGGATGGAATTAGTCGTAACTGGCATACCCGTAGTTATGTCACAAAGGTGAGTCCATATTTCAGAGTTTGTGGATGTGTATTTTAGGGAGTTTTTTTTATTTTATCTTTGCTGTAATTTTATGCTTTATAATACATATATTGCTATTAATACTAGGTTTTATGTATTTAAGAACAATCCCGTTAATCAAATGGATTTGTCACTTTAGATTTAGCTGTCCATATTTCCTAAGTTAACCCATGGGTTCATGTATTTATAGGTCCAATGACCTCATAATTGATACAATAAAGTATATATTATTCCTTCTAAACTTGAAATGGTATAAGAGCTCCTAATCTTTGGGAGCCTTTAACCGTAACCCTAGAAAACAACCTTCATTGCTGCACTACATTGACTCCTATCACATACTTAATCGTTGCACAATCTGTCCTACTAATCTCGCCCATCTATGATGGCTAAGATCATGAATCATGGTTTGGAAAATGGGGACAGATCCAGACTTGTAGAGAATTGCAGAATGTTCATTTCACTTCTTGGTTAAATGGAAAGAATTATTTCAAATCATCTCAGATCAACACATTGGGACTATCTTGAAAGGAAAGGGAAAGGTCAATCACCTGACTGAGAATGCCCCTTACGAAAATGATGCCAAGTTGAAATGAATAGATGAAGAAGACTCCATGGTCATGGCATGGCTATGGAATTCAATGGTCTTGCAAATCAGTGATACCTGCTTCTTAGTTCAGCAAAGGAGGTTATTCATGCAGTGGAACAAACCTATTCTATGTCCAAGGATGCTACTCAAATCTATGATCTAAAGATGAAAACTATGGCTGTCAAACGGGAAAACAAACCAGTTCCAGTAAAATCAAATCTATGTGGATGGTATTGGACTACTACCATGTTATAGAAACAAAGTGTTCATAAGACTCAACAATTCTTAGGGAGAAAATTGAACAAGATGGAGTCTATGATTTTTTGGTTGGCCTAATCCTGAATATGATCAGGTCCTGCAACAAGCTATGCCATACAAGGAAGAAGTGTTGGAAATTACATGAAAAATCCCCCAATTGAGAACGGGAGCAAAAAGAAAGTTCTCAGAAACGGAAGGAAAAGGACAAACACACATTGTTAATAGACAAGGTAAAAAATCTGTGCCTACCCAGCTGGACACTGAAGAGATACAGGGTGAGATGTTTCCTTAGTAAATTGGAGAAGCCCACATGTATGTGCTCCATAACATATTTTGATAGATTTTCATTTTCTTTTGGTTTTAATGTGGTATCAAAATGATTTTGTTTCAAGGGATGTTTCCTTTAATGAGTAAGAGGGCTACTTTGAAGAGCCCTATCTTCAGGTGGAGAATGTAAGAGATGAAGTTGGGTCTTTTGGGCTGCTGAATAGGGCATTTGTACCTGAAACTGAGAAAATAACAGAACCTGCAATTGAACCTCTTGAACTGGAGGCAAGATCTGCACTTGAACCTTCTGAACTAGCAGCAGGACCTGCACCTAAACCTGTATCTAATGAGAGTGGGAAATTTAGGAAAAGTTTGATTTTTTTCAAGGAGAGGATTGGGCATTCCACAATCTGTCTAGTCTAAGAATTCAACCCTCCATCATTACATGAGGTAATTCTTTCCAATCCTATAAATTTCAATATCGTCATTGAAAATTTAGAAGCATTGGTGAACCAAAATCTGGACCTTCCCATTTCCCTTGGAAAGGGAACAAGAGCAGGCATCCAGTAAACACTTCAACTTCTACTTAATTTCCTATGCTTTGAAAAATTTTGTCATACACATAAACCTTTCTCACACCTAAACCCTACAACTACACCTTCCTTTGTATTTGAAGCATTATCTAACAGGATATGGAAATAAGAATATGACTTTGGAACTTGTCACCTAACCAACTTGAAAAAAATCAATAGGGTCCAAGTGGGTATATGCAGTAAGGTATCAGACTGAAGGAACCATTAATTGTTACATGGCAAGGTCAGTGGCCAAAAGACTCACTCAAACCCATGGAATGTATTAATTGGAGACATTTTCCTTGGTTGCTAAGATGACATTCAAAGTAATATTGTCATTAGCAACAAATCATGATTGGGAGCTCCAGGAGTTCAGTGTGAGGAATGCATTATTACATGGAGACCTTGAAGAAGTACATGGGTTGCCCTCGGGTTATGAAGGACATGTTGTTAGCTGAACTTATAGCAAGCTAAGACGTGATTTATATGGGCTGAAAGAATCTTCAAGAGCATGGTTTGGAAGATTCACCAGAATTATGAGAGGTTTGGGCAAAGTTAAGGGAATCACACTTTATTTATCAAACATTCAAGTTCAAAGGGAGTATCAATGTTATTGGTATATGTCAATGAATTATAATATTTGATGATGACAAAAAGGAAAGACAAATGTTAGTTCAATGCCTTGCCACAAAATTTGAGATTAAGACAATAGTGAGACTCAAATAAATTTTAGGGAAGGAATCTACATATCTCAACAACATTACATTATAGGCTTGCTTAAAAAAATAGGTAAGTCAGCCTAAAGACCAGCTAGTACTCCCGTTGATCCAATATAAAGTTGGAAAGTGTAGAGGAGGATATTGCCACAGGAAAGGAAATGCATTGAAGACAACAGGCTTACTTATGACTAGGCCAGACATTGCTTTTGTTATGAGTCTAGTTAGTCATTTATGCACCAACCAAAGCAAACACATTTACAAGTTGCTCTTAGAATTGTTTAGTATTTAAATAGGACTCCAGAAAGAGGGATTTTATTGTAAATCTTAAAGCATATACCAATGCAGATTATGTAGGGTCAATTATGGACTGGTAATCCACTATTGAATATTTTATCTTCCTTGGTGGAAACCTAGTGTCTTGGAAGAGCAAAAGACATATCAGAGTAGCTAGATCGAGTGCTTTAAGCCCTGACTCAAGGAATATGTGAACATCTATGATGGAAGATTATATTGAAAAACTTGAAGATAAATTGGAATGAAGTTTTAGGTTATATTTTTACAATAGGTCTGCAATTAGTATTAGCCCATTACCCTATGAATTATGAGAGAATTGAACATACCAAATGAACAAAGATTTTATCAAGGAAAAGCTAGACAATAACTTTGAAAAATTATATTCAAGCTGGTAATGCAGAACACTTACTCACGAGGGGTTGTGTCAAAACTGTGGACCGTGGTGCTCATTGTGTATTTTAGAAGTCTTATATTTTATCCTTATAGTTTTATTCTTTATAATGGTCGTATCTCCCTATTTGGTTTGTGTGTAAAACCAATCCCATAATGACAAGAATTTGTCTTTTTAGAACTAGCTATCCATATTTTCTAAAATAACCAGTAGGTTCATGTATTAATAGGGGCAATGACCTCATAATTGATACAATAAAGTTGAATATTATTCCTCCTAATTTTGAGAAATACTAATGGTATGCTAGGAATATAATTTGAATTATGTTATTAATTAAGATAGCTAACTTAACCACTTTTGTTTGTATTGATGAATTTGTTCCTTGTTTCTTATATATAGATTCAGTGGTAATATTATTAATCTATCTATATTAATGTTGATGTCATCTACTTCACGTATTAATCTTGATGCAAATAGGTTGGACTTATGATTTTGGATGAGATTCACTTATTGGGAGCAGATCGTGGGCCAATCCTTGAGGTATATGCTTATGAATGGTGGAAATATACTAGTGACGACATTTTTTTATCTTATTTCTTTATAGCATATTGGGTACTGTGAATTCTTTATTAAAATTGGAGATGGTGATTATGAGCAATATTTTTGTTTTGGACATGGAAATTTCTGTGTCTAGGTTATTGTATCTAGGATGAGGTATATATCATCCCAAACAGAGCGACCAGTAAGATTTATCGGCCTTTCTACAGCACTGGCTAATGCTGGGTAAGTTTACTTTCTCTCCACTTTTATGAAAATTTCAGTTCAATATAAATAATTTTCGTTTTCCATTTTCTTTCTTTCTATGCCACTAATTTCTGTATTCAATCTTGTGCTCTCCACTCTCCTTTAGTATGTTACTGTTTTTCCATGTGCACTAAAGATTTTCTAGTGAGTGACTTGGTATGTGTAAATGTAGATGTAGAGAGAGAAAGAGCACAGGAAAGGAGTCTTTTTGTATTAACTTATATTTCCTTGTTTAATCTCTATATGCAGTGATCTAGCTGACTGGTTAGGTGTTGAGGAAATTGGACTCTTCAATTTCAAGCCAAGTGTGAGACCTGTACCTCTGGAAGTTCATATTCAGGTATGTGGATTTGGCGTTTTAGATAGGTAACAGCTTAACTTGTTTGTTTCTTTGTTTATCTATTATTATAAATTTCGTGTGATTAGTAGAAAGTGTGAATGAGGGTAAAGAGGAATGAAAATTTGATACGCATGTCAATGTTTCTATATGCAAAAACTCCACACATGTTTTCTCCTATTAAGCAAACACCTACTGTTGTATAATCAAAATAATTTTTTTTAAACATGTTAACATTTTGGTTTTCTTGTAGGGTTATCCTGGGAAGTATTATTGCCCAAGGATGAACAGCATGAATAAACCAGCATATGCTGCAATATGCACACATTCACCTGCAAAACCAGTTCTTATATTTGTCTCATCCCGACGCCAGACGAGACTTACTGCACTTGACCTAATTCAGGTGCAGATTCAATCTCATGTGAGAAATAATATTTATTCCATTATGGATTGCTGTTATTAATCTTTCTTCTTTGTGATTCAAGTTTGCTGCATCGGATGAACAATCAAGACAGTTTCTTAATTTGCCTGAGGAAACCCTCCAGATGGTTCTGTCTCAAGTCTCTGACCAAAACCTTAGGCATACTTTGCAATTTGGCATTGGATTACATCATGCTGGCCTGAATGACAAAGACAGATCACTGGTTGAGGAACTCTTTGGAAACAACAAAATTCAGGTATACTTTTGTTGCCTTAAAAATTGACATTTGTCATTTCTTATATTGAGAAAAAGAAATTGAAAGCTACATCATGTTTACTTGCCCATAACTGGTTAGTTTTATAATATTGTGCAGATATTAGTTTGCACCAGCACATTGGCCTGGGGTGTGAATCTTCCAGCTCATCTTGTGATTATCAAGGTGATATTGCTGTAGGTGTTTCCTTTTATGCTATTTGTTGGCAATCGTTTTGATGTTGTCTTTTCTGGTGTCAAGCCTGTTTGGTTTTCATTTATGGGATTGTTGACTACTTATCATTCATGCATGTTCTGCTGCTGTCACTTTGCTTTGAATTATAATTGGATTTTGATAAGAGGTTTTATTTCCTGAAAAGCTTTTCCTTGAGTGGTGTTCAAATATCCAATGGCATTTCCAAGAGAATGGCTAATATAATTCTTCTAAATTAAAATTATAAAGTACACATTTCTGATTGTTAGGTATATTATTGGATTATGTAGAGATATAATTTGATTATGTTTGGCATATGATTTGATTTCATTAAATGAGGAGATTCAATTTTGATTTGATATGGAAATATCTTACCAAACATTTCCCGTTATTATCGTATCTCCTTTATTGTACATAAGAATACTCATGCATGTACACGACCTACAAAATTCAGTAGATTCTTAGTTTTCTCTGATCTCACCATGGTACCATCCGGTTTGACCTGTCTTTTCATTTATCCTTTTAACATGGTATCAAAAGCTTAAGGAAAAGAAGGCTCAAATTCATGGTTTTCCTATGGGTCCAAGTGTCATAGGAGTAAAATTTTAGATTCCGTTTTCAGTTTTTTTCCTTGCCACACTGTTCATGTTGAGACACTATTCACCTATGCTGTCATAGTTGACTGCCTACAACATTTTGAGAAACCTTTTCTAGACAGTGTAACTGTGTCATCGTTGATTACACTTTCTAATGAGCTTTTTTCCAGCTAATGTTACTGTTTAATGCTGCTCTTTTTTTTCGGTGATACAACTGGTGTTATTGTTCATCACCAACATTTTCTGTCTGTTTTCCTTTTTTCGTTGAGCTTTTCCCACTTGGCAACCACCTTGCTATTCAATGGCCATTTTTTCTCTCCGTCCGCCTCCTAGTGGTTCTCTTCCTTGCCGATGACCATCTGTGCTCTCCCACAATGTTTTAGTGGTTTTCTTCCTAGCCACCTTGCTATTCAATGGCCGTTTTTTGCATTCCTGCAGTGGCTGTATCATTTGAACATTTTGTTCTTTTAATGTAAAATTTGTAACCATTTATATATTATAATTTGATTATATGTTTCGTCAATACATGATCCAACTTGAGAAGTGTTAGAGATATGATTTTGATTTTGTCAGAGATATGCTTTGACTATGTTAAATAGGGAGATGTGATATGATTTGGTAGCGGTGTTATTGAAAATCCATTATGGTAGAACCATGATGGAAATTGGTGACGGTGGTGATGCGGGTTTGCATGGTGGCCCATCAAGGCCACTTTATGCATCACGATTTACTAGCGTGTGGAACTGGGATGGCAAAAAAGGTGGTGTAGGAGAAGAAAACTCCATTTGCAGGGACGGCTTGGCAGGACAGGAAAAGAAAGCACTGATTATCTATTATTTTTTTTTGTTGGGTTAAAAGCCTAAGTGATAATTTTGTTGCAAATTGGGTCATATCTGAACTAAAAAAAAAATATTATAATTTAGCCTGATACTTTGACACTCTACCCGCACCTCCATATTCTTCTCTAGTCCCATTGCTCCAGCTTGCAATGACCTCAATGCTCATTGTCGCCGCTCGCCATATTTTAAAATGATCTATATTTATGTATGGTATTTCTTTTGACTATAATACTTCCGCTATAATCCGCTATATTTTCTGTTATCCAATATTGGTAACACTGTTTGATAGAAAAATACTTTTCCAAATATTTTTCATTATTTGATATTATTTTGTTCTCATTACTTTATCTGTTCTTTTATATAAATAGGAATACTCATGTCTACTAAAAAAAAAAACTTCTATTCCTTCTCAATTTCTCTTTTCTCAACAAAGTACTATTGCACTACCATTTCTATTATTATTATTATTTCCTTTTTTAATTTCCTAACAAATTCATTAATTTTATCTGTGTGGGGTGACTAGCGAAGGAAACTTTTCTTATTATTGCGTAAACCTTGTGGTGGTGGAGGTAGGGATACTATTTTGTTCTTGGCTTGTAATATTTTGTGGTCCTTGACCATGTCATGGCTGAGTCCATGACTCCTACAACTCCTTTTATGATTAACTAGTTAAAACACATGTCCTAGGCCTTTGTATGTTCACTTATTTTTTTATGATGACCAAAAGTAGTAAAAATATTATTATATTATAATTATGAAATTCAATATAAATAATTTTTAGAATTTTATTGTATATAGTTTTTTATTTACTTTGTTAATAATTTTTTTATTATAGATAGTTATTTTAGTTTAAAAAAAATGTTTGTTTAAAAAATTGGTTAAATTAAAAAAAAAACAGTCATTTAAAGGATAAAATTTGTAAGGTAATTATTTTAATTTTAATAATTAAATATTAACCACTCAGGAAAATGATCTGTCCCAATGATGTTGACAGGAAAAACTGTCACAGTTATGTTGGCAGGAAAGTGGGACAAAACATTTGAATCTCTGTTGGTGTTTATCTTCAACATTTTATTTCAACAATACTTTGCATCTTTTGCAGGGAACTGAGTACTATGATGGAAAAGCAAAGAGGTATGTTGATTTTCCAATCACTGATATTTTGCAAATGATGGGTCGTGCTGGGCGCCCTCAGTTTGATCAACATGGGAAAGCTGTGATTCTTGTTCATGAACCCAAAAAGAGCTTCTATAAAAAGGTCAAACTTGAGGTTGCTGATTATATTTATAATTTGATTTTTAGCCTAATGTGCTGAGAATATTGTTTTCTTTTTTATGTTGCAGTTTTTGTATGAACCCTTTCCTGTTGAGAGTAGTTTGAGGGAGCATTTGCACAATCACATTAACGCTGAAATTATTTCTGGAACCATTTGTCATAAACAAGATGCAGTGCATTATCTTACGTGGACTTATTTATTTCGTAGACTGGTAAGTATGGTTTGGTGCCTCACTTGTACTAAAATAGAAAATAGGTAAATACTAAGTGGTTATATGCTTTTCTCAAAATTTTCAGAGTCGTGGGGTTGTTTCCTGCATTTAGATTTAATTAATTCCAGTTAGTATTAGTATTACAAATATTAACTTTACTTGAACAACGTAAGAAAATAAAAAATTATTTATTGATAACAATCACACTAATTATATTTTTCATAATCTCTATTTGTACTAATTAAAACCTTGAAAGAAGGAAACAATATTATGCTAAGAAAGAATATGCAGATTTTGAAGATGTTTTTTCCTAATTACTAAGTAAAGAATATTTATTATTCTAATAATCTTATTTAGAACACCCCCGAAGTTGGTATATAAATATCACTCATTTCTAACTTTCCTTCAAGATTTTGGAATCTGCCTTGGGGAAGTCTTTTAGTGAAGATGTATGCTATCTAAAGTTCTGTAGGGGTATGGATTATATTTGCAAGGTCTCTCAATATTATCTTTGATGAAGTGTCTATCAATTTTAATTTTTGGTCTTATCTTGTTGAACTGAATTATCATAAGTGCTCATGGCTTGTTATTATAGTACAATTGCACAAGCATGTTATCCTTTATTTTAAGGTCATCGAGTATAATCTTCATCCATATTCCTTTACACACATCTTGAGCAAGAGCATGAAATTTTGTTTTTGTACTAGAATGAGATATTCTATCATTTTTTTTTCTTGTCCAAATCACTAGACTTTCTCCAAGACACATACAATATCCTAATGTTGACTCTTTTCTTTTTCTTTTTTGTACAATATCTTAATGTTGATTTTTTCTTAAACAACAAAATTTGCATAGTCTACATTAGTAAATATCTTTAAGGTCAAAGTGTCGTTTTTCCTAAAGACCATTTCTTGTGCTTGGCACTAAGTATTAAAGAATTTTGTCAACTCTTTCATGTGTCTTTTTGTTGGATCATGCATAGACTCACTTACCACATTGACTACATAAACGTCTTGTGTTTGATGAATAAATAAATAAAATTTCTTACCAATCTTTGATATTGGCTTTTTCTATACGAGAGCTCTCTTCACTTCTAATTCTATGGTTATGTTAAAGATATTGTCATTGCAGACATATCATGAAATAGGATATTTAACATCATCCTTACCCCTTTCTCAACAAAATGGGTAATTTTTTCAATAACACTTACCTTTTCACTCGCCTCCATGCCTTTTATGATGAATCCAATTTGCTTTGATTTTTCCCTTAGACTTCGATAGAAACAACCCAAGGTTGTCCAAATTGAGGGGTTTGTCCTTAAAAGTTACCTTAGAGGGTGGAAAGAGTGTTTAAACTGCACTTAACCTTGCCTCCTAAGCGATGTAGGACTATTGGGTGTGGTAGGAACAATTGTAATTGGTGTAGTTTAGGGTTTACAACATAAATAATATCACTCCACACCATTTACACAAAACAAGGCAGGGCTGAATAATACTTCTTCAACAAGTGCGACTATGTGACGACAATGGCGAGCGATTGTGACTCGGGCAATGACAAGCGATCGCAACAGCAACACGAGAGCAAGGGTGACGAGCAAGCGAGGCCGAGTGAGGGTGATGGTGAGTGCAAGGAAAATGAAGTGGCATGATTGAGATTGGTTCAGAAGAAGGTAGAAAAGAGGGCTAATAAGAAAATGTTAAAACCCTGTCGAACTTGCTAAATCGCTTGCAAACTCACGAGTTCACTGAGTTTAGGTGAAAAACAAGTTTGCTTGCAAGTTGACTCAAAAGCCATGACTGAACACGTAAACTCATGAGTTAACTTGCAAGTTTGATAACCATCATATAAATCACTATGCTCGTTAGGAATTATAATCATCTTCCTTATGGCAAGGGCTTCAAGTAGATAATAATAAGAAAAAGTTATTGAACAATTGAAATTTTTTGTAAGATTTTTGTTCAAAGATAAGGCTATTGATTAGCTGTGAGACATGTAAAACATCCTTTATTACAATGGATGGTTCTAAAGTTATATTCCTGAATCCACATGTGGGCACACTATCAACATTTGCAACTCGTCTTGAGTTGTTCTCTGGTCATAACAACCACATTAAAAAAGTGTGGTTGTATGGTGGATAAATTAAGTTAATATAATAATGGTTGGATTGAGTTAGGTTGTATGTCCTAACTCCTTTGTTAAATGAAAAAAAAAAATATGGGTTCTAAATGTTTGACCCAAGGAGAATAATTTTGTCGGTGCAATGATAGTTTCTAGAGTTACTTTTTCTTTGGGTGCAATAGTAGTTTAGAGGGAGTCACCATTTACTAATTGGGCTTTAAAATGTTTTAAACAAAATGGACTATAACTTTCGGTTAAATACGGGTCCCAATTCCAACCCACTAAAAAATCCTAGGGTTATCTATCTATTGTCACGAACGCGCACAGGTTTAGGCCATGCCATTGCCAGGTACGTAGATGTCATGATAGTCGTGACGTGATTAGCAACCAAGAGAGGCGTCGTTGTTGTGAGGTCCGTCAGTTTCTTCTCCCTCATTGTTGGGAGGGATTACACAGTGAGGCAAGAAGAGCATAACCATGAGAGGTGTCATTGTGAGAGGTGTCGTCGTGAGAGTTGTTGCAACAGGAGTAGTTGCGGGAGAGGTGCCACCATAAGTGACATCTCTACTTATAACTATTCAAGCTATGATTTGAGGCAATTTGGAGTGATTCGTGAGATTTGAAGATTGAATTGTACGATCCGAACATGATATGGGACCAAGAATGAGTCTTTAAGTGATTTGTATAGTGGAGGTGGAGAATAGTAGCAAAAACGAGTCTTCAAGCGTTTTGTATCGTGGAGGTGGAGAATAGTATCATATCGTATGATTTGTATCATGTATCATTTATACTTACTACCATGATTCAATAATTTGTTCTCACATGAGCAAGTTCCTCTTTAAAAGGTTTCATTCCAGACGTTGAAAATGACTAAACTAAAAGATAACAAAGATTCAACCCTTATCACTTGAATTTCTAGGAAAAGAACTTGTTTGTCAATAAAACAAAATTGAAGTTGAATGGGATATCACCATCACTCGGTGCTCAAGGGCTCTTGACAACCCTATCTTATGCTGTCACGAGTGGAGCACACTTTTTTGGCATACCACTAACTTGAACTTTGATGGTGAGCAACGACGATGATGGCAATTAATGTGGCAACAAAAATAGGGCTGCAAATATTGGGAGTTCTAATATTGGGAGTTCTAATATCAAGTTAAACATTGTTAGAAAATAAAGAATTATTTTATTTATATCAATCACGCCATTTACATTCTTGTTATCTCTATTTGTAACAATTAAAACTTTTAAAACAGAAATTGAAATATGCTGAAATGAATAGGAAAACTCTAAGGATATTTTTTCCTAATTACTATGAAGATATTGAGAATACTTTTATCCTAATAATATGCTATTTACAACATCCTTCCATATCATCCCCCTCCATCAAAATGAAAGCAATCTTTTGTACTTACTATTTTTGACAATCAGTTTATAGCCTGAGAAATATAGATTTCTGGTTCTTCACTACAGAGAGGAAATTGGATAGAAATGAAAGCTTATTTCTAAATGAGATTGCAGACAATTGGCATGTTTCATGATAGGTTAGCAATTTATAGCCGAGTGAGGTATTATAGTCATTTTAGTTGAATTTGACATGAAATTAGTATATGTGTTGTACAAAAAAGTGTCTCCCTCTATATGTGTGTGCATACACCATGTACATTTCTGCACACTTGTGTGTGAGTCCAGCATGTGAGAATCATATAGCCCTTATTTTTCTAAATAAAAAAGTTGAAATTGAGAAAGGAGATAGGTTGTTAATGGGTTAAAAAAATCTTAGTAAACTGCTAACAACAGATTTGGTTAAAATACTGATGTTTAAAAGGTGGTTAATGGGTTACTGTTTATCAAATTAACTGACTGCTGAAAAGTGAATTTTTCTCGTATATAAAATTTCCATATAAAAATGTCTACAGGGATTTAAATAGTGAACAGGAATTCTTTCTGTATTTGTATTTGTATTTATATTTATTTTGTTGTATGAGTTTTCTCTATACATGCTTAATGGGCATTTTGTGACAGATGGTAAATCCTGCATACTACGGACTGGAGAATCCTGACTCCGAGTTTCTGAATTCATATTTGTCTAGGTAATGATATGAAATCTTTTTTTTTTTAAGTTCATGTTATGACAGTGTTGTAATTATTATTTTTTTTTTTATAAAAGATCAAGGCAACCCTATATATCCTTTGGCATCTCAGCTAGGCTGACACCGTAAAGTACATTTATCATTTGCCATCACATAAAAGATATTAATAAAAATAAATAAATAAATTCTTGGAAAAGAGAATGAATTTTATTATTTTCATTCATATCTATTACATTCTTCTTTCCTCTATACGTAACAATTTAATATACTGAAAAATAAACTAGAAGATCCTACAAATATTTTCTCTAATTAGGAAGATTTTATAGATATTTTTTCTAATTAGGAAGATTTTCATCTAATTACAACACTCTCCCTCAAGTTGGTAAATGAATATCAATCATTCTCAACTTGCCTACAAGATCTTGAAATCTACCTAGAGGGAGTCCTTTCGTAAAATTATATGCTATCTGAAGTTTTGTAGGAACTCGAGTTGTAATCACAAATTCCTTGTATAGATTATCTTTGATGAAATGTCTATCAATCTCAATATGTTTGGTTCTGTCATATTATACTGGATTATGAGCAATGTTCATGGCAGACTTGTTGTCAAAGTGTAGTTGCACAAGGTTTTCCACCATAACTTTAAGGTCACCCAAAATGATTTTCATCCAGAGTCCTTCACATATTCCTTGTGCAAGAGCTTGGAATTAAGCTTTTTCACTACAACGAGATACTCTATCTTGCTTTTTGCTCCTCCTTGTTACCAGAAGTTGACTTCAAGTATTGGAGAATTTTGTCGACTGCTTGTATGTGTCTCTCTCTTGAATCATGCATAAATTGGCTCACTATACTATTTGGCATAAGCAATGTCTGGTCTTATGTGTGATATATAAATCAATTTTTTAAGTCTTCATGTATTTCCTAGAAGTTGACTTCAAGTATTGGAGAATTTTGTCGACTACTTGTATGTGTCTCTCACTTGAATCATGCATAAATTGGCTCACTATACTATTTGGCATAAGCAATGTTTGGTCTTATGTGTGATATATAAATCAATTTTCCTACCAATCTCTGATATTGAGCCTTGTCTACTAGAACACTTTCTTCACTTCCAATTCTGTTATTTTGTTCTATAGGAACTGTTGAGGTTCTACATCTCAACTTTCCTCTTTCTTTGAGGAGATCAAGAACATATTTCCTTTGAGAGATGAAAATTCCATTATTGGAGCAAGCAACCTCTATTCAAAGAAAGTATTTGAACTTTCCTAGGTCTTTCATTTAAAATTAGGCAGCGATTGCCAATTTTTTTGTTTCATCTTCTCCTGCAATAATCGTGTCATTCACATAGACAAGCAATATAGTGAGTTTACTTATAGAAATGTGTTTTATCAATAACATATGATCTCCTTGGCTTTGTTTGTATCTCATGGAAACCATTGTTTTTGTAAATCTTCCAAACCATGCTCTAGGGGATTGCTTACGACCATACAAGGCATACTTTGTTTCTTTCATTTTTCGCTTCAAAACTTGGGGGAATATGCATGTACACTTCCTCTTCTAGATTTCCATGAAGAAAGACATTCTTCACATCCAACAAATGTAAGTCCATCCAAAATGGGCAACCAAAGTAGAACAACTTGAACTGTATTCATCTTTGCCACTAGGGCAGTCGTCTCCTTATAGTCAATCTCATAAGTTTGGGTATAGCTTTTTGCCACCAATCTAGCTTTATACTTTTCTATTGTCTCATCTGCCTTATATTTCGCTGTGAATATCCATCTACATCCTACTGTCTTCTTGTCTCTTGCCTTATCAACAATCTCCTAAGTTGAATTTCTTTCTAATGCATTCATCTCTTCTTTCATGGCTTGATTCCAATGTTCAAGTTTCATGGCCTCCTAGATTGAGTTAGGAATTTTTGTAGCATCGATGGCAAAAATGAAGCTTTTGTGCCTATCAGAGAGATTGTTAGTGCAAACATACTAAGAAATAGGATATTTAGCTCGTGATCTTGTTTTCTTTCTAAATGCAATGGGTAACTCCTCAGTAATACTTACCTCCTCACTGTTATCTTCAGGGATCCTTACCTCTGGATTAGATAATTTTTCTTGTTCGAGAGTCGAAGTGGGTCACTTTCTATCATATTTTTTGCCAAAAAATGTCTTCTTCCTCACTGTGGACTATGGTAGCTCTATTGCTCAGATCTTAGGCATCCTACAAAGTCAAACATGGTAATGACAAGGAGAGTTCATCCATTTCAAGTGCCTTCACCACCTGAAGTGGTGTTTCATGAAAGGTGACATCCATGGTGATAAAGACGCAACAACTTTGAGGATGATAACATTTGTACCCTTTTTTATTACAAAGATACCCCATAAAGACACATTTAAGAACTTTGAGATCTAATTTACTACTGTTAGGATGATAAGAGTGAACAAATACAATACTACAAGGACTCGACTAGGTAGACTCGTTATTAGGGGGGAAGAATGAACAAAAGATAATAAAGACTCTATAAGACTAATGCCATATAGGATACGGTGTATATAACTTGTTGAAGAGATATGTTTTTGGAATAGACATTTGAAAAATAAGAGTTCTAGTTACTTCAAGAAGATGACAATTCTTTCTTTCTGCAACCCCATTTTGTTCCAAATTGATTTTGGACAAGACGAAACATTTTAACAAAGATTTGGAAAACATCTAAGGTATGTCCACGTGACACGAGTAGAATCGTCAATAATGGTAATGCACCATTTGACTCTGGAAATAGATTGAACAACAGGTCCCAAACGTCAGAGTGAATTAAATCACAATTAAAAGACTCAACAGATTCTTTGGTAAACAAGTGGGAAATAAGTACTTGATAAGATTGAGTGAAGGATGCCCAAGCCTTTTATGATGTAACCATGTTTGGGAATTTGTCGTCTCTGATGTACCTTGTTGACTCATGATTTTTGTTTTGATTTGGTCATCAGACTCCAAAAGATACAATAAAATCGTCTTCCTCATGGCAAGGTCCATAAAAGATACTTGTGATAGGGATGGTAATTTTTCTCTTCCTAAGATTTGTAGTCGGATTGGGTTGTACTCATGATTTAGGCCATGGAGAAATTTAAAGATTCTTTCACTTTCCACGGCTTCAGCATGTGCTATAGCATCTATTTTACCCATCTTTATTGTTAGAAACTGATCTAATTCAATCCAAAATCCATTCAGGATTTTGTATATACGGAAAGGGAGCCCTGTTTTGTATTAAATATCCTACTTTCAATGTCATAGCATGTAGCATAATCTTTTTTTAATGAACAGGTACTTTGTAAATCATCCCATATCTCTTTGGTAGAAGAATGAAACATATAATTTCAACTTATCTTAGGAATCATGGAATGCCATATCCAAGTCATAATTAGTAAATCTTCATTGTCCCAAATTAGAAAATGAGTGTCGTTTGGTCTTGGCTCTCCTCCATCTATGTGATCGAGTCTTGAACATCTTTTAAGAATCCTTTGAATGTACTAGCTCCATTGTAAGAAATTTCAACCATCCAACCGATAGGCACCCACCACATTTAGAAGATCATTAAGATCCAAAGGAATAATTTTTACCTTCGACATCCCTTGGAACGCAATCAAGTGTCTTCGGTGACCCTAGACGATGACGTGTGGGCTACACCGGGAAAAAAGGAACAGAACTTAAAACTTGAATCTACTCAAATTTGAGCCAAATGGGATGTCATCGACCCTTTTTGTGACAGCAGAAGCGAGTGGGTCTCGTCGGAGCTAGGGATGTGGGCTACATGCGGTGGCAACGATTTTGGTGCGTGGTGACATCTTTCCCGGAGTGATTTTTGGCGTTGTGTTCGCTGGAGTTGGACGCACTTTTCAGCCTTATCAGTGACTCCAATCGGCTACGGCAGCAACCGCAATGGTCAGATAGTGGAGGTGGTGGCTACTGTTGTACGGAAACGAAGCTACCAAATTCTATAGATATTTTTTCTAATTAAGAAGATTCTATGGATATATTTACTAATTTGGAAGATTTTCCTCTAATTACAACATAAATCATGGGGCAAACCAAACCCACGAACAAAAACTTCAAGACCAAACTTCCCAAGAAGCTAAACTTTCCTAAACATAGGAATTTGATATCTTTTATGAAAAAGAAATCTAAATTGATAACCAAAGGCATAACTGTCTACCATTTAAAATCTTCCCTATTATCCAAGCCTAAATTGGCCAATATATTAGCTTAGTGATTCCCTTCCCGTAAAATATCTTAAACTTTAAACTCTATATCACTACAAAATTTCAAACATTTTCACCATCTTCCTCTTAGCATCCAAGGAACCATTGACGGGGATGAAAGTGCTTGGCAAACCAGAGCTGAATCACACTCCATCCTATGTTTAGTTAACCCAGTATTCCAAGCATGCTCTTTAGCATAAATAACTTCCATAAATTCTACATACATGGAATCCTAAACAATAAGAGAAGCTGCCAATGTATTCCCCTCTATTTTCTCTAAAATACCATCACAAGCAGCTAATCTTACACAACCTCTAGCCACTCCATCACTATTGAGTTTTATCCAATTCACTCTCGGAAACCTCCAAATAACTTGCATAAAGGAAGAAGATCTCCCGGACCAAGTATTGATGCCAAAAAATTTTAGGACCTTAAAATCGTATACTGTATTATGCATCGTTTTGATTGAAAAATTACCTACAAGTCTAACCAAATTTATAATAAAATGAATTTCAGTGTTTAAATCAATAGGATTTTGAAATTTTGATTGAATTCTCATGTGCCAAATCATCCAAGCAATAGCAGAAACTGCAGCCAGCTTAATGAGTTTAACCAGAGGGCTGTGTTTTTGCTTTAAAAAATTGATCAGAAGCATAGGAGAACCAAAGTTCAAATCATTAAAAACTTGCTTCAGCCAGGACCAAATATACAGTACAGTACACACTCAAAAACGAAATAATACAAAGATTCCTCTTCTTTTCTATGCAAGGAGGGCATTGAACAAAGATGAACACCCCTGCACTGCACTGCTGTATCAGTAGGCATCCTGTTATGCATAATTTTCCATAAACCCAGAGACTTCGGGAAAGTCAGGTTCTTCTAATTTCCAATTCGGGACATCCAGATCTTCAAATATAATAAGACCCGACAAATCACCTGAACCTGAGCAGATTGAACTGTGGCTGAGAGCTTTAGTCTGTCACCATATAGCACACCTACTTGCTTAGATATGCACCTCGATGAACACCAGAAGTCATTCCAAAAATTGATTTTATCTCCTTTTCCAATTGTTCAAAAACTATTTCCTAAAATAGTATCATAGAGGCAAAATAACTGCAATCACAGAGTTCACCTAGTGGACTCATCCCATCATACTCAACATTTTTCCTTTCCAAGATGCAAGCTTATTTCTCACTTTACCTGCTAAAGGCTGAAAGTAGTGTGGTAACTGTTCTCAACAGGGTTATTTTGGATGACAGTTTTCTTTTAACAGCTTAGTGCAGGATACATTTGAGGATTTGGAAGACAGCGGATGCATAAAAATGGATGAAGAGAAGGTGGAGCCCATGATGTTGGGTTCAATTGCATCGCAGTATTACCTCAGCTACATGACTGTATCTATGTTTGGTTCTAACATAGGTCCAGATACATCACTTGAAGTAAGACATAAAATTTTAACTTTTCTAGACTTTTGACATCTTCATTTTTTGAATTATCATTTATTTTAATTGTTTAAAATCATTATGCATAGATTTTCCTCTTTCTGTAGGTCTTTCTGCATATCTTATCTGCTGCTTCTGAATTTGATGAACTACCTGTCCGTCATAATGAGGTAACTGTTTTAATTGCTATAAAGATTGGAGTTGATAACCTTTTAATCAAAAAAGTTTAGACTTGTAAATACGTGAGGGGAGGGATATCAAACCATAAATATGTAAAATTCTAATTTATGGATTTTGTCATCATTCGTTATCAATCGAACTTTAATCTCTAAAGTTAATTGCACACTATAGTTACAAGATTTGTGCCTACTTGTGTGATGATCCAATTTGTGCATATAAGATTACTGCTGTTTTGCTATATATTAAGAAATTGGTTGCATAGTTGAAATGATCACAATTGTTGGAAATCATCAAAATAAAGTATTTAAATGGAT
The DNA here is from genome assembly GCF_000741045.1 of Vigna radiata var. radiata. NCBI lineage: Eukaryota > Viridiplantae > Streptophyta > Magnoliopsida > Fabales > Fabaceae > Vigna > Vigna radiata. The sequence goes on from NC_028353.1 coordinate 11,717,816, forward strand.
GATAATCCTTACTTTACAAATTGATTTTGATTGATTTTGTGGAGTTGAGTAATTTTAAGATGGTATCAAAGCTATCTTCTATCAATCGTTCTTGGGCAAATTAGACTACAACCACCCATCTATTATAAGACTATTTGCTAGGGTTGAGAATAGGCCAGGCTGCTCAACTGGGGCCTATGGCCTATCCCATTTAAAACCTAACTTGGCCTACCTTGTTTAATAAAAAGGCTTGGTTTGAGCTTTTATAAAAGCCTATTTTATTAAATAGATCAGGCCTCATGTTATAAAAATGTCTATTAAGTCTATAAATTAAATATAATAAAAAATAAAATATATATTAAATTTTGTAGTTAATATTTTTCTAAATTGATAAATTCATTTCATAAATGAAAAAAACATTATTATAATTTATAAAATTTTTGTGACTAGGCTAAATGATTTTTTTTAACTTATTGGTTGTTCATAATTTTTTTCAGCTTGATTAAGTTTTAAGTCTCTCATAAATTTGGGTATTTTCAGTTGAGTTTCTATTAAACTTTTGTTGTCTATTGAATACTCAAAATTTTTATATTTTTTAATTGAGTTTGTATCATTTAATTTCATCAGTTGGGTGTTGTAGCTATTATTTTGTTCCGTCGTCTTTCTTCCTTGTCTTCACTTTCTTGTCTTCACATGTTAATTCCTTGTGTTAAGAATTGCGAGGTTTGGTGGTTAATATAAGACAATATTGAAACAATAGAAGTCACTCTCACAATATTTTATATTAATTACAAAATTTCACATTTTTTAACACATGGAGACAGAAATAAGATGACAAGGCAAGATAACAATCACTCACTTAACTTAAAAAATAAATGATAGGGACTTCAATGAAAAATATATAAATTTTGAATATGCAAGAGATAGAAAAAATATGATAGAGACTCAATTGAAAATATTTAAATTTATGAGGGACTAAAAACTCAATTAAGCCTTTTTTATATATGAATTTCTCTCATGAAAGCATTAAGCTTTCATAAGAAAATAGCATCAAGAAAAACAAAACAAAACACAAAATTCTGGAAATATTCCAGATCAACCACCAAAGCAAAGTCTTTTCTCTCCACTATAATTTGCAACGACAATATTCTTGCAGAAGAACCTCTTGGTCTGGCCAGTGTACAGTCACCCAAAGAAAGAGGTGTTCCAATTCCTCTGGTGATTGAGAATAATGCTCTAGGTTTCCTCTACTCCATGGGTAACCCCCTTACTTTCTCCCAACACTGGGCTTAAGTTAATTTCATCATGGCTAAGATGAAGTACTTTGTCTAGACAAAACCCTTGACACTCCAGGTAAAGGACTCCAAGATCCTGCTTCCTGGAGATGCTTCATATCCTCCTTTGAGTAAAACCCGAATTCATAGCACCCTTTCCCCTGAGGGATAGCCTTTCACATACCTAAAGAAGACGAAGATTTTCTGATTTTGGAGCAAAACTCAAGATGGATCATGGGTTTTTCCCCTTTGTGAAGAGTTATGCAACCATGTAAGTGGTTCTTACAATCTTCAAAACAGGCCAAGTAGTCCTCCTTGTTAATCTGCAGTGTTACAAGATCTCCCTTGACACAAGGAGTAGGAATTCAAGGTCTGTGCAAAAGTTTTCTTGTTGCCCCTCATACATTCTTCTCCAACCTTTTGACTGGCTCCACCTGGTGCAGCAGACCCATCTTCCTTTGGGCAACCCCATGATATTACAAAACTGCCCATTAGCATTCTTACCAAGTCTAAGAATGCCCCAGATACAACCCCCTATCTTCTCTGATTTTTGCACAGTATCCTCCCTGGGGAATGACTCAGGTGTATATTTACTTGGCGAAATATAAAGAAGGCCTCTAAATAGGCTAACAAGCTAGGACATAGGCGCTGCTATTCTAATAGCCCAAATCAAACGTTGAGTCCTACAAACTTTTTACTTGAGAATCTCTAGTCCTTGGCATGAGATGTGTATGTTGGAGATTCCACATCCAATAGTAATATGGCCAAATTATGGTATAGAAGTGGAGAAATAACCTTTCAACTAATGAGCCGATTTTGCTAGATCGAGATAGTCCTAACCCAAGTTCTAAGAAAAACTATAAATTTTGTGAAGAATAGCAGAAAATAAAATGAATAACTTGTACCTATGACTGTCACTCCAGATCCTGGTGTAGAAAAAAATAATTTTAGCCTAATGAAATGAATCATTTCACCTTTTGATTCAAAAAGGAGGAAATGAAATATGAATTGTTTCATCTAATGACTGAAAAATGTATATAAATAGCTTAGTGAAAATCATGGTTTCAATTTATAGTTTAAAATACTTCTCCAAAATTAACTGTTTAAAAAAATTAAGTAGTCATTTTTAAAAAAATTATCAGTTATACAACATTTTGAAGCATTCCAATTTCTAGGGGGGTGGTTTAGTTGAGCAAATTTCGTGCTTGCCTTGGTGTGTAGGTTAGACCTCCCTTGCTGTTTGAGGAAAATTTTATTTAAGTCCTTTATAAATTGTCTTTGAGTTCAGAGGCTTTCCCTACCTTCGATAGGTATGCCATCCCTTTATTCTGAAATTTTATCTATAAAAACTGAAACATGCTACATAATACCATTGAGTCTTGCCCATGATGTGTGGAATTCTTTTTAAATAATGTTTTTGCAAATTCTTTCTTGAATCATGCTCCAAACAAACCATCTTCCTGTTAATTACTTAGCTGTAAAGTTTCCTCTTATTTTTATATGTATGAACGTATTGGCTGTCTAAAATAATGTTATCCAAAATTTGGTATATGGTTCTTTTCTTGTAGGAAAATTACAATGAAGCTCTTTCTGAGAAAGTTAAATATCCGGTGGATAAGAACCGGCTAGACGACCCTCACATCAAAGCAAATCTTCTGTTTCAGGTCAGTCAACCATTAATTAGGAGGGTAAAGTTCTTTTAACTTTCCTTGCTTGTGTACATAACCATACAAGTTTTTGGGGCACAGGCTCATTTTTCTCAATTGGAGTTACCCATTAGTGACTATGTCACAGACTTGAAATCCGTATTAGATCAGAGTATACGCATAATTCAGGCAATGATTGATATATGTGCAAACAGTGGGTGGCTTTCTAGCTCAATTACTTGCATGCGCCTCCTGCAAATGATCATGCAGGTATTCTTTCCAGTTTTATTTTGCAGCTGCTCTTTCTTCATTCTGGGTAATTGGATAGTTTATATGGAACTAGAGAGGGCAATTTTGTTCTCAATATCTGTCTATTTTACACTTAATAAAAGGCTTTTAGGTTTTTGTTAAACATTTTGATCCAAAGCTTTTCTAAAAGTAAGACAATCGAGGTCAAATTAGGCACTAAATTAAAGCTTCATTATGCAATGATGGATCAGCAATATATACTAAATAACTGCCTCAGTTATAATAGTTGTACCACAGTACATTTGCATTTCAGAGTGTCAAAAGGTTTGGGACCACAAATCTTTTTACCGTCCCTAGAAACATGAAGTCCATGATCTCCAAATCCAAAAACTAATAGCCACTTCCAGCAACAGCTACTTTCCATGTTGCTTTGCATAGTTGATGACTTATGAGTAGTTGCTTTTCATGTCGTTTCCATGATTTATTTTGTAGTTTGTATCACATAATCCACAAATCGTATGATTTAAAGGTACCAATTAATATCTTACCACTTTACTTGGTTATAGTAATTGACAAATAAGAACTTAATTTTAAGTACTAAAGCTAGAATGTTCTGGTGTTGTGGTGTCATATTATTATCTAGGTTTAATTTCTTGAGTTCTCATTTTGAAGGGGAAGGAGATTAGAACTGGATACAGCATAACGTCTTTCATGATTTGATTGTAACATGTGTCAACCATGACAAGTTACTTTATTTGTAGTCATCATTGTATCAAAAAGATATTATTTCTTTCTTTTGATTGTTCCACTGCATATATTTGAAATCTGGCTTTCAATAAAATTATGCTCATAGTGACCTGAAATCTTGTGACCTGCTTCTAGGGCTTGTGGTTTGGCAAGGACTCTTCCTTATGGATGCTTCCTTGCATGAATACAGATCTGATAAATTCTCTTAGCCAAAGAGGAATTTGTAGTGTACAGGAATTACTAGACATTCCCAAAACAGCATTGCAGACTCTAACTGCAAATTTCCCAGCTTCAAGATTGTACCAGGTAAAGAGTGCTAATAACTTTTATTTTAAATACTCATCCTAGATTTTTATTTAAATGTACTACAGTTTTAGTCCCTTTAGCTTTAATTGTCAACGTGTTCCCAAGTTGGTTTTTATTGAGTTAATTATGTTTTTTCATCCTTAAAATTTGAAGTGAATCCAGTTTTGGTTACCCAAAAAATTATTGTTTTAGTCCTTCAAATTTAGTAATTAGAAACTAAAATTTCACGGACTAAAATTAACTTTTCAAAATTTGGAAAGCCAATATCAAATTTATTTTAAATTTTAGGGACTAAAAACATAATTATTTATGTTTTTAGAGATAAGTCTATTATTATCCATCCAGTAATTAACAGAAATATAATGGACGTTTGATTTGATTTTGACTAGTATAATTTGACAAAGGATAAAATATATAGAGTATTTCAAACAATAAAACCAAAGAGAAGTGCTTTATTTAGAATTAAACAAATGGGAACGGACTTTTTTGTGTTTATCTATGTAGAGTTCATGTCAAATACATTTATTTTTTTAAAATGTAAAACATTTTTAATTATGGGCAGGGAATAGGAAGATGTTAAAAAAATGGATGAGAACTTTTTTTCTTCATATGGACAATGTTGCAACCCCTGGGTTGTTGTGCATTATTGAGATGTGTAATAAAACCTATAAAATATGCTAGATAGTCTTAAGTGGACTTTAAGCCTAATTTATACTTACAAAATTGACTTATAAGATGAAGTTTGAACCCGTAATATATCATGATTTGATCATATTCTTATTTGATGTGAGATCAACACACTTCCTTAATCAAGGAATGAACATCTTGATTATGGGATTAGATATTTATGGTTGGTCTATCAAAAGACCAATAGCGAGTATACAATAACCCCAAATGAACTTGAGTAGGATAAGCTCTAGATAACTTTAATATTATATTAAGAAGTAGACTTTTAACCTAATTTAATTATACAAAATTAGTTTGTAAGGCGAGGAACTTTGTTTATAAGGTCAATGTGGGATCTCTGATAGATACAATGTGGAGCATAATAAACTATGTCAATTTGTGTCATTTTGGGGATATATGTATGTAAGTTTAATGTTCGTTAGTCCCTTCAATTAGTTTTAGTCATTACATTTTTTGTTGGTTTTGGTCATAGATGTGGCATGTTACAAACACACCCTAAATATGCTAAAATTCTTCCCGTTCAACTATATTTTTGGATTGAATTTGGTGAACTGCACTTTTAATATACTATATGTAATCCACTAAGCTTGCTCTTCTCAAAACCAGGCTTTCTCACTTAAGACAATCCGTAAGATATGATAATTAATTTCTGTATATAGATGTTATATTTTCAAAAGGACCTTATTGGAAAATCATTCCTTTCGATTTGTTTATGTTTCTCTTATTCGGACCAGGATCTACAACATTTCCCTCATATTAAAGTGAAATTAAAGATTCAGAGGAGGGACACTGATGGTGAGAAGTCAGACATATTAAATATCAGATTAGAGAAGATCAATTCAAGACGACACTCCTCTAGAGCATTTGTTCCTCGTTTTCCAAAGGTCTTTTTTTTGTCTTATAAAAAAATGTTGTTATGATTTCTTGTCTGTTGTGGTAAATATTATTTACCATTTTCTTGACAACAGATAAAAGAAGAACAGTGGTGGTTGGTTCTTGCTAATACCTCTACATCTGAGCTATATGCTTTGAAAAGAGTCTCTTTTTCAGATCACTTAAATACCTCAATGAAGTTGCCTCTGACTCCAGCTAACCTTCAGGTAAATGATTTCTATCCATCCAACTTGTGGTTCTCCTTCAGCTCTTGTTCTTCATACACTCATGATACAAATTATATGAACTCTGTTCAAAACTTCCAAGAAACACAATGTCTCCCATACATGTCTACAGGGTGGAAGTGAATTGTCCACCATTTGCATTTCATCACTAGGGTCTTGTAACACCCAAAATGGATCCGGAAATAATGAAGAGATAATGAGAAGCTGAAGTGAAAATATTTTCAACCATCAGTTTTCCATTTTCCAACAGTATTGAAAAACTCTTACTAACAGTAAAAAAAATAGTTCCACTGTCATTGATAAAAATACCTTTGGCTAACATCAACCGAATTTTTTTTTCCATGTTGATTGAGAAAATCTTGACTGTCAATTGATATATAACCTTGACTTACATTGGCAAGAAAAAATATATACCCTGTTGACTTTGCCCAAAATATAGCGACAATCGAAAAGAACGTGTTTAGCATTAGGTGACAATCAAAATAGATGTATACAAGTTTGTATCAACAAAAAAAAATAATTATGGTGATAAACTACAACCGACTTTAGTCTGAAAGAAATTGCTACCGAGTTCCAATCGAAGCCAAGCTAGTGACACGTGAGAAAAGAGAAATTATGAAGAATTTGAAATTTACTTTTTATGGACAATTTGAAATTTAATTTTAAATAATCAAATTATTCATCAATGTTTATAATTTAAATTTAAATTTCTTTTATAATTTCTTACCCAAACAAAACATTTTTTCATATAAAGTATTTCAAATTTTCTATAGAAATGAATTACCCTCTAATACATTTTAAATTTAGGGCTTCTAATATTTGTTCAAGGGAAGACATCAAATTCAGAACCATGAAACTTTGGCACTAATAAAAGAAGCTGCATTGTACAAAATTGGCCTTGATGGTGTAACAAACTGTGTTTATCTACGTGCTCTCTTTTATATTCCTTATTTCTCTTACATCCCAAAAAAATAGATTTGGCACTAGAATCTAGGGCATGAGTACACACTACAGATTTTTATTCTATTTTTTCTCGTATTGGTCTTGTAGCTGAAGCATGGTTAAACAATGAGTCCTAAGGCAAAAGTTCGTTTTTATGGAATTAATTTGACATCTATTTATTTGATTTGTTTTGACTTTAGATTGTCATCAGGTTTAGATTCTCTGGTACTGAATACCTTTTTCTTGCATCTGTTTGCTAATATTGTCTTGCAGGGTGTAAAACTGATTTTAGTCTCCGATTGTTACATTGGATTTGAACAAGAACACTCCATTGAAAAAGCTTGATGTATGTTAAGACGTGGAGCCATCATTGGTCAGGGCCATTTCTACATGCTATATATGGTTTTCTATTCAATGAGACTTTTTTTCATTGAATTGAAGACGGGGTGGGAATTTCCTGGTAGTTCCTTTTTTTTTTCTTCTAACTACAATTTCAGCTTTCCAAGATTTAATCTGTAATACCCATATCCATAGGATTTTCATTTTTTTTTTCAGTTAATATGTATCATAGGTAATCTTAAGGAATTCACATTTTATGTCTTTATTTTTATATATTTTGCAAGTCATGTCGCCATTCAGATAATCATATGCAAATATTTACCGCTCTTAGATCTTAAGAGATGTCTTAACGTTAAATAAATGTTCAAGGAATGGATCCCCTAGTATTACCAGATATATCAAACTAGACTACAGATAAACAAGGTAATTCAATTGGAAAGAATGCTACGAATGTAATTGCAGAATGCTTCCCAGGCTCCATAGGTATTAATATGTAAAATGATATTCTTGAATGTGGTATACTTCATAATAATGTTGTCATGTAGTAATAGTTTGATGTTAGATCAAATATACAAATGATAACAAGCAAATACCTATTTTAAGGAAACTCAAATGAAATACTGTTGGTTCGTTACCTATATGAAGCTGTCTTTAGGTTACCTAAGCATCGTTTTGTGAATTATTAAAGATAAACTATAATACTTTATATCGCATTCTCAATTCTGATTTATTTATTAACTTTATATTTAGAAAATCAATAATCAGTATTTAAGTAAATTGTAATAAAAAATAAATAAAACATACAATATAATCGAAGTCTTAGCTTTTTCAAATCAAATTTACCTGTAATAGCTGAGGCGCGCAGATTGGGAGTCCAAAAGAATAAAAATCCTTGCATGACAAAAATAGAAAAAGTAGAAGAGAGAAAATTGTGAAACCACGCATACAGCCAAATTTATCCACACTAAGGTTCAAGTAACTTACATTGGATAATGCAATCACCACAATTTCAAATTGATCACTCATCAAGTTCATCAGCTACAGAAAGAAAGAAAGAAACCGTGAGTACTCACTTTATTGGAAAAAATACCATTCTTATTTATGCATAATCATCTACTTCTTAAACATTTCCTTTATCGTCTTCATACTTCTTAAACATTTCCTTTATCCTCTTCATATGTCTTGTTGCTTCTACAAAACAATCAAATATATGAACAACTATATTGAGTAATTTGTAGTATTACAAGTGTCATATTCACATAAATTTGATGAAATACACAACTTTATAACCAGTTTGATCATGAATGAAATAGTTAAAGAATTGCTTAGAGTATAAAACAGAGTTGGTCTTATGTAACAAGGTCATTTTGACAACAAAACAATTTAGAATAGAAAATGATTGACTTTTAGATATTAAACATGTGTTGAAGCTCAACTAAACCACTTTGTCCTTCTCTTCTAAAGGTTCAGTTGTTAATTATGAAGATGTAATTAATCACGTTATGAGAGTTTTCTTTTAATGTAACTCTGAGATCATTCTCAGCACCTAGAGCCTAAGATCACCAAACTTCAGTATGATTCCTTAGTGACTGTTTGATAGATCACCTGCATCGTTAGAATCTTATATGCATTCCTAGCAAGTAAAAGCAAGAGGAGAATTGATTGAACCACAATTTGAAACCAATTCCCACTCAATCCCAAGTTAGTGAAGTAAGATGTGTGACAATTCGTCCAACAACAAGTATAAACAAATTCACAGATATGTAATTAAAAGCATACTTTCATAAATAAAACAATACCAATTACAAAAGAGTTTCAAAGGGGTACATCTCACTTCAACATTTAGGAGATTTAGCTCCTCTTGATGGATGGAAAAAATTCAATACAAAGAAAAGACCTCATCTCCTAACTCTCTAATAATGTTCTTTAAAGTATAGATAAAAGTGCATAAGAAACTCTCTAAGGCTCTCCCTAGAATCTGTCCAAAAGTCTCTCAAAACAGAGGAGCAACTATATTTTTATAAATTTTCTAGGGGGTGGCTTCAATAGTGATAGCATGGCTCTAACTATAGAGGTTTCCTTCCAAGGTGGGTTTCCTTTGTGGCTCATGTCTCATGCTTTTGTGTTATAGGTCTTGAGATAACTTCTATGATAAGGATTCTTCATGGCTCAACCTCATGTCCAATGTTTGAGGTGATAACGGTTTAAAACACCGTTATTTGTGATGTAATTTTGATACTAAAAACACCCTTTTTCACTTAGAAACTTGCTTGGACTCATGCTTTTTCATTAAAATGTGTGAATAAGAGAGTTGAGGTTGATTTCAATGATTTTATGACTAATTCCCCTTATTTTGACAGAGATTGAAGTAATACTGGAAGCAGAGATGAAGAGCCAAGAAGATATAGCTCAAAAGGGCCTAAAAAGCAACAGAATGAGGGACAACACGAAGCCCAAGCGCCCTAAATGGAAGCTTGAGCGAGGAGAATCAACGTCTACCGCTCGGGTGCCCTCCCTAGCCGCTTGGGCGGCGGGGCCCCGAAGCTTGGGAGTCCAACTCGAAGCTCGGGCCTTACATGAAGATCGCCCACCGCTCGGGCGCCTCCTTGGGTGCCTGAGCGTCAAATTTTCATGGATCAGACCCTGTTTCTGCTCTGTTTCGACTCTATTGCACCGGACCCTATTTTTGCTCGTTCCTGACACTATTTCAAGGACCTTGGGGCTCTAGGTTTTGTATCTCTGGCAGAGAAAAGCATAGCAATACACTCTTTTCCCAATTCTTATGCTTTTTCATTCTCATTCTCTTTCATTATTCATAGAGTTCCCCCATGTATATGGGGAATTAATTTCTATTTATTGTTGGGGGATGATGTAACCTTGTAAACTCTCATGTATTTGAATTGATTCTTATTTCCATGTGATTTTCCATTAATTGTTAGAGTAATTCATCTGTTTCAATGCTTATTGTGTTTAACTCATTCATTAGCATGATTTATGAATTGCATGAGTGTCGGGAGGTTCCTTACAATTCAGGTTCTTGTTGAATTACTCCCAAGAGTAATATTGCTCAAGGATGAGGGTATGAGTTTTGGTCGTCTTAATCTATTGATCTTCACATCTTATTACCAAGAATGCTAGGAATTGTATGAACTGGTAATTTGGGACAGGCTTATTCGTCGAGGGATCGAGTTTAGGAAATTTAGTGAGTGACGTTGGAGTTGATGCATAAAGAAGAATTATTATATAAATGAGAGGGAACTTGGTGAAATCTAACCCCAACAACATACCCATCTCATATTAATCAACATTCGCTCATCTTTGCTATTGATCAATTGCATTCATACTTAATTTTATGTTTTTGCATTCAAACCCAATGATCTCTTTTTATTATGTCTTAATTAATCTTGCTATCACACTATTGTTTAGAGCCGAGAGTCCTCTAGGATACGATACTTGGTCTTACCATTTTATATTACTTGTGAGACTCGATACACTTGTCGATTTGTCCCAACATGAGGGTTCTTAGGTTTCCGCTTCAAAAGCGTTGAGTTTCTACTTCAAAAGCGCCAAAGTCAATTTTTGCCCAAATTTGCTTAGAATTCCTCCATTTTCCTGATTTTTCTCCTTTGACTCTCTATGATCATCAAAATCTATAAAAACAAGTCAAATTGGAATGATTTCTATAAATATTTAACATAATCAAAACAAGATAAGTGCCAAATTGAAACCAAAATTAACTTCAAACATTATTAGTGCAAGTTGTCGTTGCATATATGGTATTTATTTTATATGGAGGTGTTATTGGTTATTGAGGGGTCTGGTGTTGGGGTAGGAGGCCTTCGTGCTTTATTTTTAACTACATAGTCTTCCATGTTATCCAAAGGATTCACGCAATTAACCTAAATGTAGGCATTAGTGATTGACAACCTCAATTTCTTTTATAGTTGATCAGCAATAAACACCCATTTCATCTTGCATAGTCTTGTTATCAAGCTTGGAAAGCATAATGGTCTAATTGTCCCCAGAATTTTCCACTACAAGAATACTATCTTGAATATCTCTTCAGTTATAAGGTTTGTAATATCCAACATGTAGCCTTTCATGATACAATATAGCAGTTATGCCTTGTCAAATGTAATTCTCGAGACATAGGAGTTGGGGAGGATATTGGGGAAGAGAAATGTCACCTAAATTTATGTCAAGGTTCACATGTTTCCTCTATTAGACCTTTAAGGTTACCACCTTCGCTTAATTCGAAGGAGCGACCCTGAATACATAGGAGCTGAGTCAACTACTCCATTGTGACATCTCTAATCATGTTATGAAACTTTGTCATTTCTTCATCAGACATAAGTGTAACGATTTACAAATACCTCTCAATTATCTCCATGCCATAATGTACTTTTTTTCCCCTAATCCACAAAAACTTGTTCTTGTCAAAATTTTGATGAGATATGCATTGGCATAAAACTTGTGAACTATGAGTTCATTGTAGTAATACTTAAGCTTTGTTAGCTTCTCCTAATTTCTATTTTCCGAAATCCTTTGAAATTTTTCGTATTCTCTATCCAATAACTTTATTCTTCTCTTGATCATCTTCCTTCTAATGTCTTTTATTCAACAAAAATAATGAGACAACATACATCTTACTTTATCTAACAATTTCATATTTATCTTCTTAATTATCACATTCTACTATGACAAACAATCTAATGTCTCACAATATCTTTATCTTTAAAAAAAAATGTATCAAATTACTTATAATATATGATTCTAACTCATTAGCTATTCCCATTTACTTAAGCAATAACTTTTAAATACAATTACCTTTTTATTATTAAAAATATTAAAATGTGATATAAATATACCCAAAGAAGCTTTTACATTCACCATTAACTTATTTTGGTATTGAGCTATCTTTCCATTATAAAGTATAATCAAAGTCATTAGTATTCGATGATTAAGAAACAAAATAACATGACTTGTGAACCATGCATCTCAATTTATAGTCCAATAAAAACTTTTTGAAAAACAAAAATTATAACTTCGGTCATGAACAATTGGTTAAATTAATTACATTAATAGTGACAATGAAATTTAAAAGAAATTTAAAATTGATTCTGTCAATTTTTAATTATATTAATGTTATTTGGTTTATAACTAATTATCTTTTGACATTTTATACCGTAAAAATATTTTTAAATGTGTCACTTTTCTTTTAAAACATTGGCCATGTATGTATCTAGATAAAATAAAATAGTGGATTTATCTTAATTGCATTGTTTATAAAACAAAAGGCCGATTTGAAACACGTGAACAAAAACAACGACAAAAAGAGAAAGGAAAAGTGCTAACAAGACTTTTTTTTTTTTCTTATCTCTTACTTTATCAATTAAAATTTATTAGAAAGTACAATTTTATGAGAGAGATCCATTAAAATACGAAGTAAAACCTACATACATTTTTATAACTTCTAATGAATTTCAATCAATAAAAAGTTATATAGTAGAAATATTATATTAGAAAAAAAAGCTTTATTAGCATACTAAAAACGTGGTATAAACAAGTTATGAAATCTCCACCATATAGCATGTATTCAATTATCATAAACATATACAAATAAATTTCCCTGAAATTAAATACAACTAAAAGACACATCTACCTTTTAACAATATTACACAATATCACCAATATATTTTTATTGTTACTAAAACTCAAGTTAAGAAAAAGTAAGGAACATAAGCACTATTGAAAAAGCGAGAAGCTTAAAAATTATGAATTCATTGAGTAAACATGTGGTGCGAGCCTGGGCCTGGGAACCACTGAAAGAGGCTCGGCCCGCTGCAGGGTAAGCCCATAGGCTTCATCCATGTTCATCTTTTCTGGGTTCAGCCCATTTTCCAGTTCCCAATCAAAAGAATGGGCCAAGGTTGCAGTTAGAAGTTGGACCATTCGAAGCCCAAGGCTGAGCCCAGCGCAAATCCTTCGTCCAGCACCGAATGGTATAACCTCAAAGTCATTGCCCTTAACGTCAACATCAGCCTTCTCACCACCGGGAAGGAACCTCTCGGGCCTGAACTCCAACGGGTCGGCCCATTCCTTCGGGTCACGGGCTATGGCCCAAACATTAACCAAGAGAGTCGAACCCTTGGGAATGTGGTACCCAAATATCTCGCAGCTCTCGGCAGCGACACGTGGCAGAGAAAGAGGGGTTGATGGGTGGAGCCTGAAGGTTTCCTTGATCACAGCTTGTAAGTACGGGAGATGGGCCAAATCCTCTTCTTTGACGGTCCTATCTCGGCCCACAACAGTGTCCAACTCTTGCTGGACTTGGGTCAGGATTCTTGGATTTCGGATCAGTTCAGCGATGGCCCATTCTGTTGTGCTCGATGACGTGTCGGTTCCAGCTGTAAACATATTCTGCGAAATTTGAGCAGAGTAAAACGGATTAATTAGCGATTATTTTATAAAAACAATAAAAAAAATTGGAGTTATTAATTAAGCAGAGTGGTTACTACCAGCAGCAATGCTTTTATCTCTGTGTGAGTAAGATGGTTTCCGTCATCGTCCTTCGCATCTTTAAGAGACAACAAGATACTCAAGAGATTGTTGGAAGAAGAATCGTGTTCTTCAATAATGGTGCTCAAAAATGCATCAAATCTCTGATGCAATTTCTTCATCTTAGCTTGCACTCCTTGAAGATCAAGCCACTCCAGCGACGGAATAAAGTCGCCGATGTTGAAAACGCCGGCCAACACCATCACCTCCACCACCATGTTCTTGAACTCGTCAGCCCTAGGATCGCACCCGCCGTTCCCGTCGTCGAACACTCGCCGTCCGATCATCACCCTCGCCAATGCGTTCGTCGTGCACACATTCAACACTTGCCCTAAATTCACCGCTTTTCCCTCTGAACTCCCCAAGTTACGTGTAAGTCTTCCCACCTCTTCCTGAAATCGTACCGTTCATTTTCTCAGTTAGGTTTTAATCCATCAGCCTTCATTAATGTCAACCGTGACACCCACGTTACTCACATCAACTTCAATCTCTATCTTAGGAGTATTTTCAAAACTTAAATATATATGTTCCTTAAATTATTATAAAAATTATATTTTATTTAAGATTTGTTAATAATAAGTTTTTATGTTTTAAAATATGAATAAAAAAACAAATATTTTGCATCACTTAACTGATAACAGGCGCTTTTGTAAGAAGTGACGTCAATGCCGATGACCGCAAATAAAACATTGATGACCACAAATAAAACATTGATGCGGATGCGACCACACCATACGAAACCCACGCCTTGCATAATTACTAGCATCAAAATTTTACACGTCCCGCGTAGTATATGAAAAAAAAAACATATTTACATTTTAAATATAGTCATTTATTTTATTTTTTGAAAATTCCCCTTTTTTCCTATATGAAATAAATGATAAGAAAAATATATCTTAAATAAGTAAACATAAAAAGGAAAACAGTTTAATTGTGATGAATGTTGTTATTTTATGAAAGTTAAGCCTGGTGTGGGAATAGGCATCATCACTAATGCATGATCAGGTTAAAGTAGCGTGTCGGTTCAAAAAAACTTTTATTATCTAATAAAGATATTACCAAAAAGAATAATAATAGAATAAATTTCGCACTAAATAATATTAATTATGCAAAACATATTTTTGAATGCATGTATCTTTCAAGTACTGTTAATGATATTTATAATTACCTTTGTAGTAAGAAATAGTTTTCTAGCATTGAATTTACTTGAAACTTATTTTATTTTAAATATGTTAATCGATAGATTGAAAGAATATTTTATTTTCAAATATTTATTATAAATTGATAAAATATTAAATGTTTTTATCAATATTTTTATAGCGAAGAACAATAACTTAAGACTACTATTTCCTGGATTTTTTTCTAGTAGGTTAGGGTCTGTCTTCTTGCGCTAAAATGTAAAATTGTATTTCTGTAGAAAAAAAGTAATTTTCAATTCTGTAAATATGAATTCGGGACCAATCTTTAACACATTTTAAGAACTATAATGAAACTATTTTTTTTAAATTGTTAACAAAACATATGCAATAAGTGATATTAAATTGAGAAGCTTTGAAAAGGGCTTTTTAGATTAAGAAGAGTTACCGTATCTATGAATTAAATTGAGCCTTGATATTAAAACCCACACTTCTAATATATATGTGGCGTTGAAAAATAAATTAATTATACCGATTTGGTTGTTACTTTAAATAAATTGTGCCTTGACTTTAAAATCGACACTTTTAATATTTGGGTTGAAAAAAAAAGTAAGCTTGTTGCCTAAATAAGGTAAGCTTTTATGACTAAGAACAAGTTCTACAGAGATAGCACTTAAAAGAGTTTATACACGTCAATAATAGTGTGAAATAGTTGAATTTACAAAGTAAAATAAAAAGTCAAAAGCGAAAAGATATTGGTTTGAAAGAAAAAAAAAGCAAAAAAAATACTTAATTTTAAATTAAGTTCTGTATAAAATTAGAAGAAGAAAAAAATATAGAGTTAAGAATAATAACTCAAAAAATAGTAAAATACAAACTAAAAATAATAGCACAAGGTTTATAAAATTAATTTTATTTGCTTAGATACACGTCTCTTCATTTTAAACCACTCAAATCCAAATAAAACTTCCTCAAACTAGCATGTACTTTTTTCCATCACAAAAAGGTATAATCTAAACTAAAACACAGAATTCATGTATTTAGAATTAAAGCCCTTGTTCTGTACACTATGAATAAACTATGAATAAATTCATAAAAATTTAAACTCAAACATTCATAGAAGAAAAATAAAATAATTTTTTACATGAAAATAGAAATGTACATGATATATATAGAAATGTGCATGATAAATAAATAAATAAATAAATAAATATATATATATATATATATATATATATATATATATATATATATATATATATATATATGTATGTATGTTTGTGTGTATACTTTACGTGTATAGTGGAAACAGAAAATTCACCTCACGCAAGTGTCTAAATACATCCAGGGCCTTCGCGGAGAAGAGGTGAACGGAGGTGAGTTTCCGGAGCAAACGCCACCGTGGGCCGTAGGGGGCGAACACCAGGTCCTGGTAGTTATAGGCTATGTATTTGGCACCGGCGTTGGGTGGCCGGCTGCTGAAATTAGAGTCATGAATCTTCAAAAACTGTTCGGCTACCGACGCGGACGCCGCCACGACGACGTCGACGAATCCGAGACGCAGGTGCATCAACGGGCCGTGAACGCGGGCCAAGGCGGCGAGGGAGTGGTGAGGCACTGGGCCCATGTGTGGGAAATTCCCGAGAACAGGCCAGGGTTTTGGGCCTGGAGGGAGTGGCAGAGAAGAAGAACGCCTTAAGAAGTTTATTAAACGACATACGAGGATCGCTGCTGCGATTGTTGCGAAGACAACCATGAACGGAGACATGGTTACTATTTTGAAATGAAACTGTAGTAGAAGAAGTAGTATGTTGGGGTTTTTCTTCAGTTTGGCTCAAACTAGGTCCTATATATAGCAAAATATATACTTTTTTCTCTCACCGTTTTTTAATTTATTAATTTCCCCAACTGAGACAGAACGTTGATATTCTTCTACACTATAATTGACACGGTCTCTTTATATTTATGGAGGCTGGTGAAGATTTTATATTAAACATATATATGTTTTGAACATCTATAATTATTATTAATAATACAAGTATTTTCTTTTTATCTTCTGATTGACCAAGGTTTTAGCTTTTGTTATCCATAAAAATTAAAATTAATTATAATTATGATCTCTTTAAAAGAAAATTAAATGGTTTATAATTATCTTAATACATATTACTTTTATTATAGAAATTTATACGTGTTTTAATTATATAATTATGACATTATAGATAGTGATAAAGAAAACTGATTATTTTTTGTGCATACAATTTGAATAACTTTAAAGTGTTTGTAAATTGAAAAAGTAGGTAGGGTGTGAGGCCGAGGTTGTTTCTTCATCGGTATATTTAATAATATATTTAATGTGATTGATGTGAGTTTCAGTGTTGTCTCGTGTTTTGAACTTTAGGTATACTTGTCTTAGATCTTATTTTACGTGTCTTCATTACTCTGAGGTAAGAGGTAGATTAGTAGATAGATGTTCCTTCTTCTAGTTTTAAATTTAGAGAAAAAAAGTTAATGTGGTGTTATTACACTTGTTTGAAGATTATTTCCTTGATAAAGATTTTTTATACACATAATTTTAGAAATTCAGCACAAGTATACTATTTAGTACATTGTCTGTCTACATTCTCTCAATTAATAAATATTCTTAATTATAAAATATATTTTAAGAAAATTACGAAATGGAACGGGTAAAACATTTTTCAATAAAGTAAATCTCATACTATTTTTAAAATAATGGAAAAAAAATCTTACGTCAGCATATTCAAGATTATTTTGTAAATGTCCTCTTTTCATTATTTATTAGATTTCAAGCATATACAATTTGTCATATAAGCCCTTCACCCGATTTTCATGTAGTACAATAAATAGGGTGTTTTTCAAATTTATTGAAATGTCGAATTAAAATAGATACCTTTTAATATTACCGTATACTTAAGAAAAATATTTTTCTACACCGTTAATTTTTGTTAAATTAGTAACCATAAATACATGCTACTTTTTAATATTTAGGGTTAAATATGTTTTTAGTCCCTATATTTTGGAGCGATTTTGGTTTTAGTCCCTCCTTCAAACTAAGGTACAATTTAGTTCTTCAACTAAAGAAAACTCTGGTTTTAGTCCTTTTTACCAAATTTTTTTAACTTTATTTACTGTTTCAAGCACGTTTTATTATAGCATTTGGATTGTTTACTTTTTGACACATTTTTGCTTCAATGTTAACTGAGAAACACGTTTGAAACAGTAAATAAAATTAAAAAAATTTGGTAAAAAGGACTAAAACCAGAGTTTTCTAAAATTGAAAGACTAAATTGTACCTTAGTTTGAAAGAGAGACTAAAACCAAAATCGTTCCAAAATATAGAGACTAAAAACATATTTAATCCTAATATTTATTAGACACGAAAAGGACATTTTTGGTTTGTGATTTAAGAAGTTGAAGAAAGGAAGAAGTATGGGTATAATTAAAAATATGATATTTTAACAATTTTTTGACAATAAATTATGTGTTATTATTTTATTGTTTTGTATATTTGAAACGAACTAATTATAAACTATTAGATAAATAATTATGAAAAAGTTATTAAAAATACATTTTCTTATGATTAAATAGAGTGCACGATGAGTTAGGTTTTGCATTGGATATAATTGAAAGTGAAAAAACGAAAAGGAAAAAGATTGAGAATGTTTAAGTTTGTTGGTAGGAACGTGCTTGCGTTTAGCTGGTCTTGGTATTGCCGGGGGATGAGTGCGTGCTAATATTGGACTTATAGTTTCTCACGTGATCATGCATGCGTCAATGTTTGGTAAGCAAAGCATAACTTTAATTTAAAAAACCGATATAAACTGATTAAAATTTAGTATAACTTAATTTTAAAAGTATATTATATATTATTTAATTTATTATATAATATTGGTAGAATCGTCTATTTTGTCCTTAAAAATTATCAGAGAAAATTTGGAAAAATATGTATTATAATTATTTTTTTATTTTAACTCAATAATCTATGTGATAACTCAAAAAAAAAAAACAAATATTTCAAAATTAATCATTTTTTTAAAAGGATTATTTGAAGGAATTGGTTGTAATTGTATTAATTGCTAGATTTGAGTTTAGATTGTGGAGATACAAGTTTTTACTGTTAATTAATCTTATATATAAATCAGCTAAAGTGATCATAGAATCAAGATATAATGTATAATGTTAATGAGAAATAAATAAAAAAGAAAAAAAGTTGTCTTATTGGAACATTTTTTTTCATGAAAAAAAAATTAAACAACTTTAAGTTAAAATTAATTCGTGTACAAAAATTATAAATGAAAACTGGAAATTATTATATGAAAGAAAGCTGTACAAACTGGTTGATTTATCTTATAAGGAAACTAATTTTTTCTTCCCTTAAATTATTTTATTAAAAATTTCATCAAGGATAATCGACTATGAAAATTGTACATTGGTATAAATCACAGCAGATTTTTTTATTTATTTAAGTTTCATTATTTTTTTTTTAAATATTTTATATTTCTATTCTTTTAAATAATCTATTTTTTATTTTATTTTTCGCTATCTTTAGTTTATCTTATCTAATAAAATTCTAAAACGCCTTTTGTGTATATATGATTTACAAATGAGATGTACGTGTTTTCGATTTTAGATTTTTATGTGATTTTCTAAGATTAATAGTTATTCATTAATCTTCAATTACAAACAAAAGCTATAAAAATAATAATTTGAACTTTGCAGTTGTTCTTAACTTTAGATGATAGAAATATTCTTTTTTAGTTGAAACTTGTGATTTTTTATTTAAAGGTGAAATTCAAATTAACAGAAAAAATATTTAGTGCGAGACATTAATGTATGCTGTGTTTGGTACGTCAATAGCTTTCGATGTAAGTTGCACCGACAACTGACTTTAATTCATTGTGTTTTTTTAAAAGATATTTTAAAACTATAAAAAAAATTAATTTACAAGCCAAACATAATTATTTTTAGAATTTTATAAGTAATAGGAGTATGTCAAATATAATTGTAAAATATTAAAAAATTAGTGAAAAAATATTAAGAAAATAAAAAGTATCTCTTAAACAACGGATATTTTAAAATTTTAGAACAATAATCTTTTTTTGGAAAATTGGTTAGTCCGTTTGTTACAATATTTCTAACAATTTTATTTTTGAAAAGTGTTACCATCAAAGCTTCATAGTAAAAATTATGATCAAGTTTTTTCTTATTAAATCTTTATAATTCTAAATTTGTGACCAATATATGAGAATGTAACACCTAAGGGCTAAATATAATCTAATAAAAATTCATAAAAAAAATTAAGTCAAAAATAATTTTCTAATCATTTCTAATGAGTTTTATAAAATCAAAGTTAAAAAAAGTACAAAAATGCAATTTTTAAGTCACACAACAATTATTAAACATCAATACAATAAGGAAGAGTGAAAGTATGAGTGCAAATAAGCACCATGACATTAAGATGGAGTGAAATGGGTTAAATAACTTCTTCCTAAGATCTTGTTCATTTCAGTGGACCTGAAGAAGAGTATTTGAGAGGATTTGATCATAATTTTGTTGTTGTTGTTTATTTGAATATATTTGGAGGTAAACAAGAGTGGATTTGGAAGCAAATATTTTTAATATGTCATATAAATTAAATCCTACTAATTCTCACATATTTTACTTCAAAATCTAGTCTCACTTACCTCTAAATTTATTCAAATAATCAACAATAAAAAAATTATCTTCAAATCTTCTCAAATCCACTACCTAAAATTCAATGAAGGCCTAATTGTTTGGCGTCATCACTACTACACTTTTACAATAAATTTCTACAAACAAGAAAGAGAAAGATGAGACTGCTAACACTATTTCTAAAATTTTAAAATTTAAATTAATGTCAAATTTACTCACAACATGTCAACTTAGAAATTGCAGTTGGACCTTGAATAATTTGACATTATTTAATGTATGTTGGTTCTAAATTTGACTTCAATTTTTTATATTATGTCTCCTGAGTGAAAGTTTAACGTCAATTTAAAATAAATATATACAAAAATATCATCCTGCATTTTCAGATTTGAATTTTGGATCATGTAACAAGTTATATAAACCCTTTTTACACTTGTTGCTTTTTTTTTTCTTTTTTATAAAATATACTTTTAAAAGTAATTATTTATTTTCATGAAGAAAATAAATCATTCTAAATTAACTTTTAGAATGTTAATATCAAATATAAACTATTAATATTTTAAGAATAAATAAATAGTTTATGTACTGATAAAATAAATATATATGATAAATTTATTAATGTTTAAGATAACATCATAATATGCGCTGAAATGTAACAATTTATTTGTGTGAATAACATGTAAAGCTTTCTACAAGTAACATTAAATGGAAATTAACTTTACGTCAACTGTTTCAAAATATCTAAGTAGACATCATTATGTGGTTACAGTTTAAAAATAGTACATCACGTATTTTATTTTTCTATACCTGCAAATACATTAGAATAGTATGTTATATAATATCTGATTCGCCATGTGAATGAGAATTCATCTCCTCTAAAAGTAGATAGACCGTAATTTTTGAATAATTTTTAGTAACTATTGTGAGTTTATATAGGTGCTTGATAGTAATAAATTTTATTTGAGTTATTATATATATATATATATATATATATATATATATATATATATATATATATATATATAATCGTACTATCTAGGTATAATGTAATGTGCTTTTCATTCAAATATGACAGTATGGACTAAGAAATTACTCAGATAATAAAACTTTTCAAATATTTACACATATAATTAATTTCTTTTATATCAGAATTCAATTCATAATTTAAATTCTGAAATATGTCATTGCAAATAATTTTTTTTCCTAAAATCCTCTTCTTCCTCTTTTAAATAAAAAAGAAAAAATAATTATGTTTCAACTAATTTACTTTTTTCTACAAATATAGAATTTGATTTCTAATATACTTGTCACATAAAAATAAAAAATTTAAGTTTAAAGACTTAGAAAATGATATTTTAAAAAGATAGTGGTTTAAAAATAATGAGACTATATTATTTTAATATAAATAGTATTGTAAAGAACGAGTTTTATTATTTTAAAATCGCTAATCTCTTTATAAATTACTTTTCTAAAATTTTATGACTTTTTTTAGGAGTTCTCATATCTTGTTCACATGTAAAGATCGAAGACCACATGGGTGATCCTCGAGATCTTCAAATCTAGCCAATCAGTTTCTCATAGAGTAAGTTGATTTTATGCTCCCTTCTTTGGTCAGTTTTGTTTTCCTTGCATGCTAGCTCTCTTTATTTTGCATGTGAAGTTTAAGTTTTCTATAAGACTCTCTACTGATTAATGGTCCTAACGGTATATCGTGATTGAGTTTCTATGGTTCGTACGAGCAGATAGGAATTCTTGTATGTTGGAGATGTTTTAGGATTTCTAGAGTGGTTTGAGCTTCTTTCAGGTAAGGAAAACTAATATTTACTTTATTTTATGTTAAGAAGTATAGATTTATTTTTGTTAGGTTGTGAGAATGATGTTTGATTGAATACGTTATCATTTAAGATGATTATTTAATAATAATTATGTTTTGAGAGTGAAATTGGATTATTGATGAATGTTGTTGTGAATGATTGTGAATTGGTACTTGTTTGAACTTTGAATGTTGCTATTTTGGAGTGTAAGGAGATACAAATCTCTTCCAAAATTGAAAGTAGTGAAAATGGAGTTGTTGGGTTGATTTTTGGGCTAAATTGAGATTTTGATAGGTGAACTTCTATAAGAGTGATTTTGGAGCTATAATTGATGTCTGTGAGTCGTTTTTAGATCATTTCAAACCAGTTTAAAACTTTCATCAACCATAAATCTGATGTTTAGTTGGTAATTAGTTAATAGGCTGAGTTTAGGTTCTTTTTAGTCCATTTTAAGAGTTTTAATAGGTGAAAATCCAAAAGAGTAAGTTTGTGATGAAACTGAAGGTTTTTGGAATCTATTTTTAAGTCAGTTGTGACTTGTGTAGACCCTTAGTTTGTTAAAAAAAAATTATAATGTGTAGAATTAGTTATAGGTGTTTTTGAGTGGTTGGGTTGATCTAGTGCATCTTGTTTCTGACCAAATGAGTAAAGAGATACTAAATTTCATCAATAAACATCTTTTTGCATCAATCCTAGTGTTAAAGAAGTCAATTTGGTCATTTGAATAGGTTCAAGGTGCATTTAAATCAAAATAACAAGTTGTCATCATCTAATATGGCGCTGAGTGGTTATGTGGCGCTCGACGTTGCCCAAACAATGAACCACTATGCTTTAGGGTGTTGAGCGACGTTTTTGCATAAGGTTTTGGGAGCTGGGCAAGTCTAAGGTTGTTGGGGCGAGTTAATAGTGAAGGGTGGCTATATATTTCAAGGATTGCGAGAGTTCTCGTTGGGCTTGGAGAACTTTATGTTTGTGCTCTCGCTAAGCTCCCTGGGCGAGCAAAGTCTTCCGCTGAGCGCCAGGATTCTGGCGCTGGACGCCCTGTATGTAGGTTGAGTTTTTGGCTTTCTTCTCTTTTGTT
Source organism: Vigna radiata var. radiata (assembly GCF_000741045.1). Classification (NCBI taxonomy): domain Eukaryota; kingdom Viridiplantae; phylum Streptophyta; class Magnoliopsida; order Fabales; family Fabaceae; genus Vigna; species Vigna radiata. The sequence goes on from NC_028353.1 coordinate 11,741,380, forward strand.
TCTTATGGGTGGAAGATGTATTTATATATTGAATTATCTAATGACTTATGTACAAGGTTATACATATATTAAAGTATGGTTTGAAAATAGTTTCTAAGGTGAAATTCTTGATGGTTATTTCAAGTAGTATATGTATTATTGTAAGAACTAAGTCTTGAGAGTTAGCTTGACATTCTAATAGTAATTCATTCTCAAGTATAGACGAGTGAGACATGTGTTGAGAGTAGCAGAGATCCTGGTCTAAGGGTTTTTTACCTTGGTCTAAGGTGTTTAGCGAATTAACTTGGTGTGTAGTAGGGTGAAATTCATATAATAGCTCTGCAGAGTGGTAGAAGCCACCACAAGTACACAATCTCTTATAGCTCAATAATAATGCATGTATCCGAGTATTTGAGTTTAGATATATTATATGTTTAGATGCTTAGTTTGAAAATAAAATATATTATAATAATTTATGAATTTTATGCTTTATTCTATTAATATTAACTTAATTTGCTAAAATATATAATAGAAAATTTGGTTTCAGTATTTTTCTTGTATAAAGACTTTATTCAAGGTAGATTTTTAAATAGTTTAATATATTTGTCATCTTCATTCAAGGTGGATTTTTATCCAACTTAATACTTGTGGGTCTCGTATATTTGTCATCTTCTTTGTGAAAAATTAGTGTACTAAATTACTACTTAAGTTCAAAATACTTTGACTATAAAAATATATTTTGTTTATGTTTTAATTTATTATAATGTCTTGCAGAAAATATTTCGATCATAATGTTGCTTTTTTAGCTTCAACTACCAATAGATATTTTGCTTATGTTGTTAATAAAACAACATACTTACAATTTTAAATATCAATATTCGACTTATCTTGTTAATAAGAACACATAATAATAATTTTTTCTTAATTAATAAAAAATGTATATTAATAATTATTTTCATTAAAATTTTATATGAAAATAGTTTTTCTTTTTCATTTTTTTGGTCGAGATATTTGAGGAGTTATGAAGTTATAATGCATAAAAATAGTTAAATGTTTATAAATTTAAAATTTAATAAAATTAAATGTAATAAGTTTTAGTTCAGTGATAGGTGAGAATTTTTTAAAATAAATAAAATTATCTGATTTTGATAAGGTAAAAGATGTTTTTTTATCCTTCCAAAAAAATCTAATATTCATAATAAATAATTTTAAATGACTAAAAATGTATAAATGAAATTACAGAATTATTAATACTTGTATGTACTTAAAAGTAAAGCAATGATAGAAACTATTTACAGTGTCTTGTTATAATTATATAAAATATATAATACCCTAAAAATCCAATAAAAACTGAAAAGGTTATAAAATTAATTTGGAAGAAAATATGAAAAGGTTATAAACAACTAATATTTGTCAATAAAAATAATATTAATTTAAAAATATTTTTTAATTTAAAACATTATGTCAGAGTATTATTAAATAGAATTCCGTCAAACTCTGACATATTTTTAAATAGTATGTCGAAGTTTGACTCAATCTTTTTAGGAACTTTCATATATAATAGTTTTGTTTTATATATATTTATATCGATATAATTTTTTTTTATTGAAAAAGATGTTTATGTTAGAAGTCTTACATTGATTAGAGATGAGGCCATTTAAGTGTATATAAGTGGGTGTAAACCTCATTCTATAAGCCGGTTTTGTGGAGTTGAGATAGGTTTAAAGTCCACTTCTATCATGGTATCAGAGTCATGACTGGAGCCCATCCTAACTAGGCAGATTTTGCAACTGAGCCAGAAAATAGCAAGAGAGCAAACAAAGTAACAAAAAAAAGATTCATTTCATTTTTTGAAATCAAATTATTTATAATTTGAAACAAATGCCGAAATTCCAAACTACCCGTTATCCAATAAAGACCTAAAATTTCCAATAATAAACCAAAATCTCCTACAAAATTTGTTACAAATGCTTTTTGACAAACATTTACCCCAATAAGGCGAGTGAACCAAAAGCCTATTAATAAATAAGAACACATTCCAATTAATTCTCAAAAAAAAATAAATTTGCAGTTTATAATAAGGTTTATGTGGTCATGAGTTTAAGACTGAGAATTAGCAATATTTTTCATCTTGTTGGATGTGTGAAAATATACGAAGAAATAATATAACATAATTAGAAAATTGGAGAAGACTAAAAAATTGAAAATAATAGTTGGGATTCAAGCTATCACACACACACACACACACACATATATATATATATATATATATATATATATATATATATATATATATATATATAAATTAAGAAAAGTAAGACTTTAAACAAGAATATAAAAAAAGCATTCTAATATTACATAAGTCAATATTAATTTATGTAAAAGTTCATCTCACATTTATTTCTTTTTTTTTAAAATAATTATAGAGAAATTTATAAACAAAACAAATAATGGTAATAAATATGTTAAGTTATATGATTTAACAATGAACTTTCATCTTCGTTACTGGTTAGAGAATGTTTTGAGATATATTTATTAGTACAAATTTTCATATATTAATAATATATTATCAAATTTTAGTTATTTGATTACATGTAATATTTATTAATAGTATATATTTATAAAATATTTGATAAATTTAATAATGTGTTCCATTATTATTATTATTTCATAAATAGGTGATTATATTTGTCTATATTACTTGATATTTTCTTAATATTGTTAATTTTATCGCATGAGGTATAGAGTTTAAAAATCTTATAAATACATATATTATTAAATATATAGTGTGTGTGTGTGTTGTAATTAAATATCGAAGGTTCAAAATCTCCAAGAAAAAAAAGAGTCACTATACTACTTAAATATAGTGCATCAATAACGTTAAAAAAAAAATACCCTATATAGTAATTCCTTTCTAGAATACAAGTTATTTGTAAAAGGAAACTTTTTATGGGATTAAAATAAGTTTTTTATTATTATTTATTGCATGTGAACAACTATATATATCAAAGAAACAGAATCATGAACCCAGGTGAATGAATAAAATGAGAGGTCATTATGCAAAACACAAGACCTTTGTATTTTTGTTGGGTCAACGTCTCTACAATAGTTTTTACGTTTATTTTTCATTTTCAAAATTCAAATTAATCTGCGCATGAAATATCTGTTCAAACAATTATGACCATAAAACTGTAATGCATGAAGCTTTCCAAATAAAGATGCAAAAGTCATCCTTTGTGCTTATTCTTAGAAGCTAACTTAGGTGGCAATTTTGAAATTACCAATATAAATATAAGAAAATTGATGATTTTTGGAAGGAGAATCATGTGATAAGATTTTTTAATAATGAGATCTATATGTTGAAAATTTTGTATTGAAATAGATTGAAAAAATTGACCATTTTTTGAGCTTGAGTTGTCGAAAACTTATTTAAAACCACTACCAACATAAAAATTGATGATTCTTGGAAGGAAAGTGCAATAGAAAATTTTATAATAGATTTATTGTGACATCCGGACACTGACGAAGGCGGGGAGTGATCGCCGGTGCAAGAAGCATGGTGCAGGGGCACGGACAAGGAGCGGCTCCTGGCAGGTTTCGAGTGGAAGGGGCACATGGACGAATCGAACATACACCGGAATGAGAGGGATATGGAGATTGTATAGGTATGAGACTATACAGTTGAAGGATAACTTTAAAGAAATTGATTTGACTACTCATATCAACAAATGCATTTGTTTTTCAGTAGCCTACTCATAATAACTCCATGGTTAAGCGTGCTTAGCCTAGAGTAATTATGGGATGTGTGACCTTTCGGGAAGTTTTCTTGGAAAGTGTGTGAGTGAGGACAAAACACACTAGAAAGTCTCGTGTTGATGTATGGGAGCAGTCAGCAATCCCTGTAAAAAAAAACAGCAATGTTATCTCTGCATAGTGTGAAAATGAAGACAACGATTGATTCTATTGACCATAACATTTTTCGAAAAGTGCACTCATATATGTATGCGTTTATTCATACTAGAACATTACGCGAACACGTCGAAGATTAACGTTTATCCTTTTCTCATGTCATGGTCACATAAATTGTGATTTTCAACCAAATTTATATGTAAATGAGATAAAGAAAGTATAAACTCTCCAGTCAGTTAACCCACAGAGACACGGTTTTTAATCTGCGTGTAATTATTTTTAATAATAAACTAAGTTAACTTAAGGAGAATGGTAATCAATTTTGACATTGCTTATAACATGAAAAAAATAAAAATATTTATTTGTTATATTATACTTAATAATTTTGTGTTGTATAAAAGTCGAGAAAAAAAATTTAGATTTTTTATGAATTAATGTAGTAATATTATCTTAAACTTAGTTTTTATGTAATTAAAAAGTGAAGATTATATTCTATAATAATAAGAAAAACTACCATATAATCGGCGAGGAAAGTGATTTGATGTTTGAGGTTGTTGGACTTTTATGACCATGGACCTAACGTTGAATATTTTGAAAAAAAAAAGAAAAAAACAGTGTGTGACTGCAAAGTTAGTATTTGTTTGTTTTTTTTAATCAGAATAAAGCGTATTCATTTCAAAGGTACAAGTTGTACTACATATTCATTTACGGTAGACCAAAATTAAAATTAAAAAGAAAAAGACGTACATACTATACATATATAAAAAACTTTTAAAAAAAGAAAATTACCCAATTATTATTTATATCAATCCAACTAACAAAGTGATACTTCCGTTTATAGGAAAGCTCCGTATCCAGATATATGGTGTTCACAATTGCACGTCATAAATAGCTTTTTTCTTTTGCGGTTTAATACCTATTTTGGTCCCTCCTTTGGGAGGGTTTGTTCAAAGTGGTTCCTTCTTTTTTCAAAAGTTCACTTAAGTCCTACCTTTTGCAAAAACTGTTCAAAGTGGTCCTTTTTGCTAACGGCGTTAACTTTCTTAACGGCACACTTTGAACAGTTTGAACAGTTTCCTACCTTTTTGCTAACAGCCAAAACGTTACACCTCAGCAAACCGTTCAAACTGTTCAAAGTGTGCCGTTAAGAAAGTTAAGGCCGTTAGCAAAAAGGACCACTTTGAACAGTTTTTGCAAAAGGTAGGACTTAAGTGAACTTTTGAAAAAAGGAGAGACCACTTTGAACAGTTTTTGCAAAATGTAGGACTTAAGTGAACTTTTGAAAAAAAGAGGGACCACTTTGAACAAACTCTCCCAAAGGAGGGACCAAAATAGGTATTAAACCTTTCTTTTGCTGTACTTTATATGTTGAGAAGCAAACGTCTCCATGACCATCTACCATAGCTTCTGCTGTAATGAGATTTGCTACTAATTTGCGTAAGCTATTTTTTCAGTTGATAACGTGTATCAAGTTTTAATAGACAAAAATATCTTTATATATTATAAATTCAAAATATTAAAATTAAGAATATTTGAATAATTTTCATTCTTAAAACTAAAAGAAACCAGAAACTCACGAACCTTTTACTCAACTTTCTCATTCCTCAAACATTTTTCTTTTATCTCTCTCATTCTAACATTTTTTTACCTTTTCTTTATTTTTTTACTATAGTCCTATCTAAAAAAAATCAAATACACTCACCTACATTATTTATAAAATGAAAGTATTTTTCAATAACATTATTTATGAATGTTATCAATCGAGATATTATCAATCTTATCGGAATTTTGAGTTATAATTTGTAGATCTGAAATAAAATTTTAGTAGTAATTTTAAATTTTTTTGACAAAATTGAATTTCTTATGTTTAAAAAGGAAAATTAATCTCTAAAAATCTCTTTAATATCCAAATTAACAAAAAAGATTAAATTTTATAAATATTATATCATGCTTTTTAATATATTTATTAAATCAATAAAAAACAATTATGAATAAAATGTTATAATTCTTAATCAATTTCTATAATTATCCCACCACAGTTTCTAAAATACTCATATATAATAAGCAAATTAGAAACTAGCACATGCCGCCATTGTGCACTGATTTATTCAAAGTTCGATGCATAAATATTTTTTCTGCTTCTCGTTACCTATATCTTGAAATATAATATCTCTTTTATTTAATAAATTCATATATTTAATATATAATCACACACGTCATGTCATTCTAATTAAAATGATAAAATATATCCAAACACGTAAATATTTAAGATAAAATCTATTATAAATATTAAATGAATATTCTTAGATAATAAATACAAATATTTAATTACTCGCTCTTAAGTTTTACTAATTGAGTTTATACAATGCTTAAGAAATAAGTATATCTCATATATTTCTTCCAACAAGTTCCAAAGTTTTACACATCACATTACTAACACTTGAATGACCATGCCTACATATATTCATGTTCTTTAAAATTTAAAAAATCATCAAATAACAATCAAATTTAAAAACAAAAAATAACTAATCATTTCATTAATTAAACAAAAACACTATTTTATGACTAAAAATTATTAATATATGAAATAACATCAATATTAATAACAAATAATAATAATCGGTTTTATTAACTATAAAAAAATAACTATTTACTTTTATTTCAAAACAATCATACACAAAGCTAAATGAAAAGAAAACGTTGACCCAAGATAAAGTCAAAAACGAAAATCATTTATATACAAGACTTCTTCATTAGTTCTATTCCACTTTGCCGTCGTTATGAACTTTTCTAAATTAGTTGAAAATTGAAAAAAGTTCAAACATAAAATAAATCGTGTTTTATACAAAGTCAAAATTATATATTAAATAAATACTTTGAAATAATCTATAGTATTTAAAAATTTACCGACTTATTTAGATTTTAGTGCATTTAAATATATTTGCATCTTTCGAAATTAATTTAAAAAAATGTAAAATGCTAAATAAATCAATTTTCAATCTTAATTAAATTTAAAAAGTGGTTCTTTTAAGTACTATTTCTATCTTTTTATTTCCTGGATAATTTATCTTTTAAAAGATTTTTTTTGTTTTTTTTTTCTGTTATAAAAGAAAAGTACAACTTCATATCGGTACAATACACCAAAATTGAATGTCTCTACTTTTTTTTTAAGAAAAAAAATGTATAAAAACAATTTATTTATAAAAAAAAAAAACTATACTTTCTATTCTTCCCCAAATGTTTTTAAAATATAATCACTTTCATGTTTTAAAGAGGAATTTTTTAAAGCTTTTCTTTCTATTTTCAAAAAATTTATTTTTAGAGTATTATTGTTTATACTATACACATACTCATTATTGTAGTCTATGTTATAATCCAAAATTAGACTTTTCATATTTTTATTATTAATCAAATTTATTCTTTTAATTCTTGCAATTGATATTTGAGAATATCTAATATATCGTGTAATACTTAACATTTTCTTTTTCTTTACATGATTGCGCTTTTTTAACTTATAGATATACAAAATATCTTTATCATTATTTGGAAAACGAATGAAAGAATTGTTTTATTAACAATTTATTTATGGTGTAGAATTCTTAATTTTCAAAAACAAATTTGTATTTGTAATTCTCTCATCCTTTTCTTTTTTTAATGACTGTGTATAGTATTGGTAAATTTATAAATAAATTTTATATACATCATTCAATTATTTTATTATTAAAAGTTTAAATTATAAACAAAAAATTATTTATTAATTGAATTTTATTTTATAAAAATTATTATCTTTTTAGAGAATATCATTCTCTTCTTAAATATTCTTTATAAGATTTTGACATATTTATTCGTCTACTTGAATATGAGAGTGTACGTTGAAGATAATAATTTATCCGATTAAAATTTTAATCACATTAAGTTTATCATTTTTTGTCATTTGTTTATAATCTACTTGCATGATGAGAAAATTATGTTTTTATGTAACTCTTTTGGATTTAAGATGACTCAATACATTAGGGAAAGAGATAAGAAAAATTATTTTTAAGAAAGGAACTTGAGTTTTGGTTCCATTTTCGAAAGAAAAAAGTTTTCATATAAGGAACAATCAAAATTCAATGTTTCTACTCTAAATATTTAAAAAATTAATAATAATGCATATATACAAAATCTTTCTCCTAAATATGGTGTTAGCTCTATTTTTAACATTTGTGATTTGCACCTTTTACAAATACTTTTGTTTTTGGTTTAATTATACATTTGATTTCCATTTTTATACAAAATCCTAAAAATTGTTTTCCTAATTTCCTTTTGTTTTAATTTGATATTTATTTTTTAAAATATGATATAATTTGATAATTTTTATTAGTACCATACTAACATCATTAAATATGTATCACGTCTCATTTTATGTTTTTTTCTTGATTTTTTTATTTTTTTATAAAAACAAATTTACATGTTAAGTTAATATTGTGTTATGTGACAATGATAATGTGATGTGACAATTATAATGTCACATGTCATTATTAGCGTCAAGTGTCATTGTCTTAATTTTAATTTAATCAATATATTTATTATTTTGATTCAATTAAGTCTTAATTTCTTTTAAGATTAAGCAATTTTACTCTTATCCAAATTAAGATTAAATTTAATTTTTATATAAATGTTATACTAATATTTTTATTAAAATTTACATTTTTATTAAATATTTTTATAATTATTTTTAAACTAACTCTTAACATTTGTATGGAAAGTCTTAAATGTTATATTGGTAATTCTTTTATAAATTTGTATAAAAGTATCTGAAATATAAATCAAATAAAAAAAACAATATTAAAATATGATGTAATAAAATAACAACACAAACAAATTAAAATTTTTAAAGCAAAATTTAAATAAAGTTTAATTTTATAAACGTAATCTTGTTAAAAAAATACTTAATTTTGTTAAAATATTTTAATAAAAAATCAGCATAACGTTTATATAAAACTTAAATTTGGTTTTAATATGAAAAGAGACTAAATTAATCCATTTTAGAAAATATATAGATTGAATTAAATAAAAATAATAAATACAAAAAATAAATTTAAATTAAGACAATGACACTTGACAGTAACATGTGACTAGAGCTGTCAAAACAGGTCATCCGATCCGGCTTACTACAGGTTGGTCACTTAGTGAGTCAACTCAACCTGGTTCATTTATTAGCAAGGCAGAAAACTTCGAACCCAGCCCTACCCACCACGGGTTGATGGGGAAACGGGTTGGTTCACTGACTTACTTAATTATATTTTTTTTTTAAAATAAAAAATTGCAAACTTTCTATAATTCAAATATAAACAAATTTCACTCTGAAACGAGTGTATAACTAATTTTGAAAATAGGGAACTTAAATAATTTTGTCAAGAAAAAATAAAATAATAAATATTTTTTTATAAAATTAAAATTAAATTTTAATAAAATAAAATTAGGTAGGTGGGTTGGTGAGCTAACCTAGCCCACTACGGGTTCAACCCACATGAGTCGAGTTTAAATAAGCTAGGTTGAAATTTGATCCACATAAAAAAAATACAACTTTTTCAAACCCAACCCAGCCTGAACCCGTGATAGGCCGTCCACGGGTTGTGACCCATTTTGACAGCTCTACATGTAACATTGTTATTGTAACATCACATCGCCATTACCATGTGTCACGATTGACTTGACACGTGACAATATTTTTAAATTAAAAAAAATAAAAATAACTAAGAATTAACACGTGAAACATCTCTAAAGTTATTAATATAGTACTAACAAAAATGATCAGATTACACCTTTTCAAAGATAGGGACTTAATTTGACTAGAAAAAATTGTTGAACTAATTTGAGATTTTCAGACAAAAATAAGAACTAAAAACATAATTAAATCTTCTTCTTCTTTTTTATCAGTAAAGAACTCCATATATTTATAAATGGAGTACTTGGGGTACACTTACCCTTACATGATATTTACAACATGAATTGTGATAATATATCTCTTAATTTCATTTTCTTGGCAAAGCTGATATACCTATCTAACCCAACATAATGTGGAAACAAATTACAAAATATTAGCCAATCTAGGTCTTATAGAGAATAAAGCTTCAAAGAATTGCATCAACCACACGAGACAACATTTATCCAACACTTATTATAGTACTGCTTCATTCTTCACAAGGTTTTTCACCGTAGTTCAACTCTCTTTTCTTTGTTTAACTTAGTGGTAGCTTCAAGACACGTACACAAATGTTGGATACAAACACACAAGTATTTCTAGTATATTATATGCCATTCCCTCTCTTTCTCTATTATAAACTAGTTTATCTCTCCCTTTCTTATATACACCTATGTTTCTGGTATACCTCTCTATACTACCTCTAAGACAAATCTAATGCACTCAATTGGGCATTGAAACCGTTATGTGTATGAAAACTTCACAATAGAAATTTTGTGTTTCATCCATGTCCACACTCTCAATTTGTCTCATAAAGAAAATATTCTCTGCATTAACTTTTCCTTTCCTAAAAACAACTTTATTTCTATGACTCCAAATGTTCCATTGGACAAAAATCCATAATCCTTTCCTTAGATTGTTCCCTTTGTTATTAGAAGGAAACATAGAATTTTTTTTTGAAATGACATGGGTATGACGTGTATTATACCTATCCATCTATTGCACATATTCCACACCTTGTTGGCTATGTCATAGGTAAAAAGATAAATGTGTTATAGTTTCCTTCGCTAACCCACACAATGTGTAAAAGGTGTCTTGTAACATTGTTCCTCTCCTCCTAAGGTTTCCCTTTGTTGCCACTCTATTTAGAATTACCCTTCATGTAAAATATTGTGTAAATGGGAGGAATCTTATACTCCAAAATAACTTGAACATATCATAATGTTCCCCATTAAATGTTATGCAATTTCATATAATAATTTTACCGTACACTTTTCTCCCTCCTCATCTTTCCAAATCCATGTATCCTTACTTTCTTTATGTAATGAGCTATGTACAATATATGCATGAATTCTGCTAATTGGAGTTTTTTCCATTCAAACCATTATTTCCTCCAACTCAATTTCCAATCCCCAATTGTTACTAATCCAACTCCCTAACTGAATTGATGTTTTTGGCATTTTATAAAGCATGAACTATGAACATGTAGTATAGTATCAACAAACAACAAACAAGTTCAATCAAACAATAACAACAACAAACGAATTTGACCATACAATTCGACATTCTATAATTGCATTTATTTACAAAAATGTCACCGGTCATTTTTAACGTTAGTTATTCAATGATTGGACGTTGAACACGTGACGTTATATACTATTTTTACACTAGTGATACCTATCAAGCTTTGTTGAACAACCTAGTATCTTTTATTTCTATCCCTCTATTTTCTATAAGTTTGCATAAGTTATTCTATATTACCCAAGCTATCCTTCTACCCTTAGAACCTCATCTCCAATTTTCTTTGCTTTTTTATGATTGTCTTAAATAAAAATATCAATGCTTTATAAGCTATCTTTCTACCCTTAGAACCTCATCTCCAATTTTCTTTGCTTTTTTTAAGATTGTCTTACATACAAATATGAATGCTTTATAGAAAGAGAAATAGTATAGAGTAACACAATAACGACAAACTTTATAAGAAAAATATACGGTGCAAATGATAAGAACTTGTACTTCCATCTTGATAACTTATTTTTTATTTTACTAACAAGTTGTCAAAATGACAACTTTCTAGGGTTGCCCACCCCACATGTAAGCCTAGATATACCTAAATGACACTTTCATAATAATTTTATAAGTTTACCTTAAGGCTTGAACCCATTTCAAAGTATCTTAGTATACTTTTTATGGCCAAAATATTTTGGAGGCTTGCTTCACACAAAATCATCATAAACTTTAATAAATTAACCACAACATTGTTTTTCCCTATTTTCAATCTTTTGTATACTTTTTTCCTTTAGCATTTCTAACCATTCCAACTAAACTTTCTACCACTATAAGAAGCAAGAATGAAGCCGAGAGGTCCCTTGTCTTAGCCTTATGAGTTTAAATTCTTAAGTTAGATTTCCATTTACCAATAACACTAAAATAGGAGATGACTCACAACCATTATCCACATATTAGATAAACCTAATTTACTTAGTAAAAGAACTATCAACTTATATAATCATAAACCTTTTCAAAATTCACCTTTATTATGACCTCAAGTCTCCTTTATAGAATCATTTATTAGGATGCATGTTAAACATATGTTAAGATCCATAACAAAAAATAATTTAAAGTGTAATAAATTATTAAGCTTTTTCTTACTTTTAACTATATAAATAATTGTACAAATTTAAAAAGAAAATTAATCTTTTTAAACCATCTCTTAAAAGATTCATAAATATACATTGGCCATTTTAGGCTAATGATGAGCAACAAAGGCAACACATTTTTGGTTAAGAAAAAGTAAAGAAAGGAACATTACTTAAGAAGCATGAAAGATGCCACTTTAACCTTGCAAAGATAGATATTCAAATGATTGAAACATCTTAGCATTAAAAACTCTTAGTTATTTTCAATAGATTTCAGATTTACAAAAATTTTCAAACAAATTCTTTTTCTCTCTCCTTTTTTCTGTGTCGCCATCATTTTTGTTTCACTCTTCTTTCCCTTTTCTTTCTACCTTTCACAATATTCTTCTTCTTATGAAACAAAACATAAAAAAATTGAAAAAATCTCACGTCTCTCTCTTTCACTTCCTGTCCACGTTTTGACCTTCATTTATATAAGTCTCATTTCGTGTGCATTCTGCTTCCACGTCTTTTTCTTCTTGTTTTTGCATCAAATAAACAAAGAAACAATCTCATATAATCTTTCTCTTAAAAGTATCACTGTTTTATATCATGTAAAATGTTATAATGGTATAGAACAAAATGATGAAGTATTTGAGACATTTTCCTTTTCTTTTATATTTAAGCCTTGCCATGACGTAGTTACCAGTGACTTAAACAACTCTCTCTTTCAGTTCCTGATAAGGACTATTACTATGGATATTTAGTATACATAAATAAGAAACTATTATTTCTTTTGTATTACTCTGTATATTTATTATATAAATTAGCTTAGATGGAAAATAATACTTTATACTTCTTACAAATATTACGTGCACTTTATAATTCATTTTAATATAATAATATAATAGATTTGTATTAAAAAATACAATAAGATATTATTAATTTATGTTGTCAAATGAATTTTCTCAGTTAGAAGGATGTGAAAATATCGGCGCCTCTTTCGCTAATTGATTGATAACATTCAATCTTTACCTTTTACTCAATTTCTTTCTCTGTTTTTCTTTTACCTAACGCAATTGTAGTAATTTTGGGCACTCAATTTAAGCAGTTTGGAGTCGATGGTGTCAGCAGGTTTATATTTTTATGTGCATTAAAAATAGAAAAAAAAATTATTTACATACTGCTCTATAAAATTATGTGAAATATAGTATACAATATTAAAATATCGCACTAAATTTATGTCTTAAATAGTGAATTATAATTTAATGTTGTTTTTTTCAAGTTAATTAAGTTATTGGTAAATGTTGACTAAACCTTTTTTTTTTGTATATTTTTATTATGTATTGATATTGTTTACTACACAAGTTTTCTTTATTTTAAAATAACTTATAACTGAATTTGAAGTATAAACTTGAAAAAGTGGTTTGAGTGGGAATCAGGATTAGAAAAATAACATTCAGTTTTTAATTAGCTTATTTCCAGAAACAAACAAAATTCTGACATTAGGGATATTCATCCTTCGACAACCCCTTGCAGAAAAGAAGATGCTCAAAAGGAGAAAAACAACATCATACAAAAGCAAAATACATTACAAGACGGTTTTCCTCAGAAACTTTCAAAAGATGGGAAAGTATGAAAAGAAGTTGTTCAAAAGAACCAAAAGCATGAACCTCTCTTGTCATACATATTTATTAGCGTTCACTCACATCTCCATTTCACCATCTTCATCCTCATCCATTTGCTCAATCTTTAACTTCTTCACTGCCTGGACAGCATCAGATCTTGATACTCCTCCATTAGGCATCTGAATCAAAATATCAGACTTCTGACCAGTTACAGCATTAACCAACCCTCCATTCTTTTCCACCCGATAGTTTAGCTCGCCACCCGCAGGACCAGCATCAATGTAAACTGTTGAGTTCTCATCAATTTCTTCCTTCACCAGCATTCTAGAAAGCTCTGTCACAACCTTTTTCTCAAGCCACCTCCTAATTGGTCTGGCACCATAAACCTGAAACATAACACAAACCTTATTAAGTACTCACAGCCTCTTTGTGCAGTAAAGAATGTTTACAATATCACCATGATAATGATACCAACCGGATCATAGCTTTCACTAAGAATATAATCAAGAGCTGCATCAGTCACTGCCATTGCAATTCCCCTCTCAGCAAGACGGGAGGCAACGTCCTTCATTTGTAACCTTGCAACCTTTCTGAGTTGCTCGTGCGAAAGAGGATCAAATACAACAATTTCATCAAGTCGGTTCAACAGTTCTGGCCTAAAATGTCTTTTTACCTCCTGCATTACTTTATCACGAGCCGCTTGCATTGAAGATTTTCCTGAAAGTCCAGTAAGGAGGTGTTCTGCCCCAAGGTTAGAAGTCATAATAATGACTGTGTTTCTAAAGTCCACAGTGCGGCCTTGGCCATCAGTTAACCTCCCATCATCCAAGACTTGAAGAAGAGTGTTAAACACAGATATGTGTGCCTTTTCTACTTCATCAAACAATACCACACTATAAGGTCTTCGCCTTACTGCTTCAGTTAGCTGACCACCTTCTTCATGTCCAATATACCTGAAAGTTTAAAATGTGGGTTAGTCATCTGTCTTCATACACAAAAATCACAATATGCTGAAAAGGAAAAACAATCAATCCACTTACCCAGGTGGTGCACCAATCAAGCGTGAAACAGAATGTTGCTCCATGTATTCAGACATGTCAATTCTAACCAATTGATTTTCATTGTCAAAAAGTTGTTCGGCAAGGGCCTTTGCAAGCTCGGTCTTGCCAACACCAGTTGGACCCAAGAACAGGAAGGACCCTGTTGGCTGTTGAGGTCTCCCAAGCCCAGCTCTTGATCTCAGCACAGCCTCTGCTACAGAATTAACGGCTTGGTCTTGCCCTACAACTCTCTCGTGCAATCTGTCAGCAAGACCAATCAACCTTTCTTTGTCATTTTGCCCGAGTCTTGTTACTGGTATGCCAGTCCAACGACTAACAACCTCAGCAATATGTTCAGGTCCAACCGTTTCTGTCAACATTACATTCTCTTCGGTGTTCCCTTCCAGCTCTTGAATTGCAGATTCCACCTCCTGAATTGCACCATACCGCAAATCTGCAGCTCTGGCAAGATCATATCGTCTCTCAGCCTCTAGAAGAGCAAAATTCAGCTCTTCCCTTTTTTGCTTTAGTCTTCGAATCTCATCTATCCTCTCCTTCTCCTTTCTGTACTTCATCATCAAAGGTTGCAGCTTATCTCTCAAGTCATCAAGCTCTTTCCGCACCTAAACATAAAAATAGAATTACAACAATTGTAACACAAACATAATCCAAATTCCAAGGACAACCAATTAGCATAGTAAGACAATCAACACTTACTTCTACTAAACGAGCTTTGCTAGCTTTGTCTTTCTCTTTTTCTAGAGCATGAAGTTCCACTTCTAACTGCATTCTCTTCCTTTCAAGGTTGTCAATTTCCTCTGGCTGGCTATCAAGTTGGACTCTTACATTCGCACAAGCCTCATCAACTAAATCAATTGCCTTGTCAGGAAGATGACGACCTACACAACCAAAACTATTCATTAAAATAACTTATTTAAACATATACTGAAATTATTCATTAAAATAACTTATTTAAACATATGAAGCCAAACGATTTCTTTAATTTTAGAAATGGGAACCAAAACTATGTAGAGACTAAACTTTTCATGAGGACTAAAGCTTACAATTCCAATCCAAACTAATATACTTAATTCCCAATCAAAGAATAAACTAAAACAGTGCAGCACATACCAGTGATGTAGCGACTAGATAGTTGCGCAGCAACAACCAAAGCTCGATCAAGAATCCTTACACCATGGTGACCTTCGTATCTTTCTTTCAAACCACGAAGTATACTTACAGTATCAACAACACTTGGTTCCGTCACATACACCTGCTGAAACCTTCTTTCAAAGGCTGCATCCTTCTCTACATACTTCCTATACTCTTCAAGGGTGGTGGCACCAATGCATCTCAATTGACCCCGCGCAAGCATAGGTTTAAACAAATTTGCAGCATCCATGGAACCCTCTGCCTTTCCAGCACCAAGAACCAGATGAATCTCATCAATAAACAGAATAACTTTCCCCTCAGCCTCTTCAACCTCTTTCAAAACTGCCTTCAACCTCTCCTCAAACTCCCCTCTATACTTCGCGCCTGCAACCAACGCACCCATATCCAATGCAATGAGTCTAACATCAGATAGATTACTAGGAACATCCCCTTTAACAATCCTCTGAGCCAACCCTTCAACCACAGCCGTTTTTCCAACACCCGGTTCACCAATCAAAACCGGGTTATTTTTCGTCCTTCTAGATAAAATTCTCACAACCCTTCGTATTTCCTCATCCCTTCCAATAACTGGGTCGAGTTTCCCTGCTTGTTCCACAAGATCTCTTCCATAGGTATTCAACGCCTGCAAACAGAAACCAGATATATACGAAGTAAATTATATGAACTATTTGTACTTGTTAATTATCATGTTCACCCCGTAGACAAATGTCTTATATCAAACCAATACAATTACCTTTATTAAACCAAAAATCTTATTTATTAAATTCATCCTTTTGGAATTGAAATTGAACATTTGGCATTCATATTCTCCAATCAATTATTTAAACTAAATTTATTATTTGAAAGGTTGTGTCACCTTCAATAAATTATTTAAGCTAGATTTAGTACCTGAAAGGTTGTGTCACCGGTGGCGCTTTCCACTTTCCTTCCTTCCTTACCGCGAAGCTTCTCCACTTCTGATTTCACCTTCTGTGCCGCCACACCGGCTTCTCTGAGCAACTCTGTGATCTGAGAATCTTCCAAAAGTCCAAGGATGAGCTGGTCGACTGCCAGGTGTGTGTCACCACGCGTCTTCTGGAGCGACTGCGCTCTGCGTATGACTTTGATGAGGCTCGTACTCGCTGGAACCTCGTCAGGAGGAGGAGATTGTGAGGGCAACTTCTTCAGTGCTTGGCTGAAGACTCTCTCCGCCGCGCGCGCCGATTCCTCTCCTGCCGCGTTGGATAGCGCTTGGGAGAAGATTCCTCCCTTGTCGGAAAGTAGAGAGGATGCTAGATGGAGAGGAGTAAACTGTGCGTGGCCACTGCTCACCGCTGTCTGGTGAGCACTCACGAGAGCTTCATTAGTCTTGTGCGTAAACTTCTCGGGATTCATCACTACGCCTGCACCATTACAAGAAAGATTCATATTAGATAATGATTATTAAGAATTAACAACTAATAACAATAATAATTTATTTATAATCGGTGAATTATTTATTGGAATAAGAATATGGAAGATCATCACCGCGTACCTTCTTATCGCTCGTAAGATGATAGGTTTGATTCGTGAAAATTGAGAGAACAAAAGAGGAGGATCGAACGAAGAGAATTTGAATGAAGTTTTATTTGTTGGAACGAATAGACAAAAGTGAAGAATGAAGGAACAGAGAATTTGAATAGGTTTGAGTTTTCGGTTATCGATGTCTGAAGTGAGAGAGAAAGGAAACGTCGTGGTTAGTATATGAAGTGGGAAACGATGTTTCTTGAAAGTTTGAGAGTTTCCTTGAGGAAGCAGAAGAACCTCCCAGAGACTTCTCTTTTATTGATAGGAAGAGGTAATTGAAAGAACTAATCAGAAAATATCACCTACTATTTTTTTTCCCCCTCTTTTTATTTTAGTTTAGTTTTTTAATTGAAGGAGGTAGACCGTTTCTTTATCATTTTTCTAAATATGATATTCAAGAAAATTATTTATGATAATTAGAGAATATTAGTAAAATTTACAAGCTTTTATTTAAATAAATGATAGCAAATTCATGAAAAGGTGTTAATGAAAATTTTGAACAATTACATTATTATTTAGCTTATATTTAAGATTTAAACACTCACTCGATACTTTTCAAAAATCTTAATTAAATCATCAAATTAGTTTTTTTTTCTTTTAATTTTTTTTTAAATTGTCACATATCAAATAAAAATTTTGTCCAGCAATATCATGTATTAAGATTAAAAAAAATATTATATAAAAATCTCTATTTAATCATTTTATTTATGTTTAATTGTAATTTCAATTTTTTTTTAGCTAAAACAATTTTAAATTTTTGACAATATCGACTAAAATTATCAATATCATGTCCTTTTAAAGAATAATGTCAACAAATATTATTTAAATAGTTAGAAAGTAAATTTTTTAATTATTACATATAAAGTATGGTTAAAATATTTAACAAAATTATCAATTTTAATAAAAATATTTGTAAAAGTTTGTTTATAAATTAAATTTTATTTAAATTTAGAAAGATATAAAATTGTTTAATATAAAAAAATTATAAATAAATAAAACCGAAATAAAAATATAAAAATCAATTTGAGATAAAAAATGGAAGACTAATATAATAATATATGGTTTGACAAATATATATCATTATTAATATCAGATCACACTATTATAATCACGTGATACAATATCATATAAATTTTTTAAAAAAAATGAAAAAATAAAAAAAAAAATATTTAAAAGATTCAAAACAACCCCACATGTAACATCCTTGTTAGTAGGAAACTATCAACAAAAACTTAAATGTTCCAATTTTAAAAAATAAAAACCTAAGACAAAAATAATTGAAACACTTAAAAAATATCATTATAAATAAAAACTATCTATTTGATTAAACCTTTCGTTTACCTAACACAGTTGTAGTAATTTTGAGGACCCAATTTAGGCAGTTTCAGGTTGACGGTGTCAGCAAGTTTATATTTTCTATTTTTAATGTGTATTAAAAATAGAAAAAATAAATCATTTACATATTAACACAGTTTTCATCATATAACAAACAGATGTAATTATTATAAATTTGTAACTACTTTAAATAGAAAAACTGTTCTGCAAAATTATGAGAATTATACATTATACAATGCAATAATAAAATATGGCGCCAAATTTATATGTCTGAATAATATGTTGAGATTTCAAACATTCACTATCACATTAAATGTGAGAATATAAGGTTTGATAATGTCATCCCAAGAGAGTTAAATCTAAGTTTTATTTAACGTCACAAAACTAACTTAGTAAAATGCAATTAAAATATTTTTCATAAGGTTCGTAACATATTTGGATATTTCTTAAGAATGAAGAAATTACACATAGAAATTAAAGCCGCGACTATTAGCTTTTTTAAAACCATAAATTCGGAATAAGGACTTAATTTAGTGCATGTTTTACTCTTTTCTTTTCTTTTTTGTGTGTGGACAATTTGTTTATGTTCAATTTTATCTATCAAGTTAATTTTGAATTCAAATAGCTTTAAATAGTTTTTGTATTTTATAAAAATATATTTGCAAAATTCTAATTAATAACAAAAGAATATTAAAAATGATTTAAATGATTATTTTATTTGTATATGGTATCTCTTTTGCAAAGAGAAATAATGAATTCATATATTTATTTAGATTGTTTTTATAATAAATATAATTTGTTTATATTTTGTAAAATATACTTTTTATGATTTTTTTCATCTAAAAGATAAACTTACATGAAATTAGAAGAAGAATGAATTGTATAAATTGTATAAAAATTCTTTAATTGCTATATTAATCGAGATATAATTTGTTATGATTCGCAGCCTAATAAATTATGTCTCAACACATAATCATTATATCTCCTTCAAACAATTTTATAGAAGTTAACTCAACTTTAATTTTATATTATTTTTATCTTATATTTATTTAATTTTGATTAATTTGTTATTATTTTATATATATTGTTAGATAATATCTTTATTTTATATTTTGATTAGTTTGTTATTATTTTTTATTTATATTTTAGATTTTTAAATCTTATTTTTTTTATTATAATTAGAAAATCTATCTATATATTTAACAATAATGAGAGATTAAAGATTAATCTTGTAAATAATTTTCAGTATATTCAATATGGATTCAAAATTGCTATAAATTGTATAAACTTACATAATTGTATAAATTATATAAATTCCATATATATATATATATATATATATATATATATATATTTATGATTAGATATATTATTTTTATTTTATATTTATTTAATTTTGATTAATTTGTTATTATTTTATATATATTGTTAGACAATATCTTTATTTTATATTTTGATTATTTTGTTATTATTTTTTATTTATATTTTAGATTTTTAAATCTTATATCTTTTACTGTAACTAAAAAATCTATCTATATATTTAACAATAATGAGAGATTAACCCTGTAGATAATTTTCAGTATATTTAATATGAATTCAGAATTGCTATAAATTCTATAAACTTACATGATTGTATAAATTATATAAATTCCATATATATATATATTTATTTATTTATTTATGGTTAGATATATTATTTTTATTTTATATTTATTTAATTTTGATTAATTTGTTATTATTTTATATATATTGTTAGATAATATCTTTATTTTATATTTTGATTAATTTGTTATTATTTTTTATTTAGATTTTAGATTTTTAAATCTTATATCTTTTACTATAACTAGAAAATCTATCTATATATTTAACAATAATGAGAGATTAACCTGTAGATAATTTTCAGTATATTTAATATGAATTCAGAATTGCTATAAATTCTATAAATTTACATGATTGTATAAATTATATAAATTATATATATATATATATATATATATATATATATATATATATATATNTATATATATATATATATATATATATATATATATATATATATATATGGTTAGATATATTATTTTTATTTTATATTTATTTAATTTTTATTAATTTGTTATTTTTTTATATATATTGTTAGATAATATCTTTATTTTATATTTTGATTAGTTTGTTATTATATTTTAGATTTTTAAATTTTATTTCTTTTATTATAATTAGAAAATCTATCTATATATTTAACAATAAGAGAGATTAATCCGGTAGATAATTTTCTTAATATGGAATCAAATCAGGTTCCGATGTTGCCTGTAAGACATGGGTATCAGATGAATCAATGTCCCTACTGGGATATTCTGACCCCACAGTCGTAAAGTACATGATTGGACTAACCAAACAAGCTACTTCACCAGCTGATTTAGTGGGCAAGCTAGTGGAGTTTGGGATCTCATCAATGGACACTCATGCATTTGCGGAAGAAATTTACTCAAGAGTTCCTCGCAAGTCATCTGGTTTAAATCAATATCAAAAACAAGAGAGAGAAGCTGTAATGTTGGCCAGGAAGTAGAAGACTTACACAATTTTGAAGGCTGAAGACGATAGTGATGATGAATCTGGGGATAAATCTTCAATAACTTCATCTGGAAGGCTTGACAATCACCAAAAAAAGCGTTTCAGGAAGAAAACTGGAGTTCAAGATGACCACGACGATGAGATGATTTTGAGAAAGGAAAGTGAGAGACAAGTGAAGAGAAGAACTTCCTCCGATGATGATAATGATTCGGAGTCTGAAGAAGAAAGGTTGAAAGATCAAAGAGAGAAGAAGGAACTAGAGCAGCATATGAGATATCGAGATGCAGCTGGGACGCGGAAGTTGACTGAACATAAATTATCACGAAAGGAGGAAGAAGAGGCAATTCGAAACAGCAGAAGAAATCTTGAAGCATAGAACTAGAGGCTTGGGGACTAAAATTGCTGAGTTAATAATATGCCCTATATATGCCAATCTTCCAACTGAATTACAGGCTAAAATATTTGAACCCACACCTGAAGGAGCACGAAAGGTGGTACTTGCAACTAATATTGCAGAAACGTCATTGACAATTGATGGCATCAAGTATGTCATTGATCCAGGATTCTGTAAGATGAAAAGCTATAATCCTAAAACAGGAATGGAATCTTTGCTAGTAACTCCCATATCAAAAGCTTCAGCCAATCAGAGGGCAGGTCGTTCTGGAAGAACAGGTCCTGGAAAGTGCTTCCGACTGTACACTGCATATAATTTTTACAATGATTTGGAGGAAAACACTGTTCCTGAAATACAGCGGAGTAACCTTGCAAATGTAGTTTTAACTTTAAAAAGTCTTGGTATTCATGATTTGTTGAACTTTGATTTTATGGATCCTCCCCCTGCCGAGGCCTTATTAAAAGCTTTGGAGTTTCTACTTGCATTAAGTGCATTAAATAAGCTTGGTGAGTTAACCAAGGTTGGTAGACGGATGGCAGAGTTCCCACTTGATCCTATGTTGTCAAAAATGATAATGGCTTCAGAAAAGTTCAAGTGTTCAGATGATATAATTTCAATTGCTGCTATGCTTTCTGTTGGAAACTCAATATTTTACCGTCCAAAGGATAAACAAGTCCATGCAGATGATGCAAGGATGAATTTTCACACGGGAAATGTTGGAGACCATATTGCATTGCTAAAGGTCTACAATTCATGGAAGGAGACCAATTATTCAAGGCAATGGTGTTATGAAAATTATATACAGGTAAAGAGTATGAAACGGGCAAGGGATATCCGTGATCAACTGGCGGGTCTTTTAGAGAGGGTTGAAATTGAACTAATATCAAACCAAAGTGATTTAGATGCCATCAAGAAATCTATTACATCCGCAGACTGTTGGTATACATCCTAGTGCAGGGCTCGCAGAAGTTCTTCCTAGATGGGTTATATACCATGAACTAGTACTCACAACTAAGGAATATATGAGGCAGGTGACAGAATTAAAGCCGGAGTGGTTGCTGGAGATTGCACCCCATTATTACGATGCTGAAGACTTGAAAAATATTCTTTAAAATACTTAAATTTGATTTTATATTTTTATCACTATTTTATTATTGTACTCTATGTTATATCAATGTAAAAATATATCATTACTACTCATTCGAAATACTTAAATTTGATTTTATATTTTTATCATTATTATTGCTCTAAGAGAGTTTTTTTTTTTTTTTTTACATACACTATGTTAATGTTTTGATACAAATTTTTCAAGTGATATTATTATCATCAATCATAGCATTAAAATTATTGTCTATCTTGAAATTTTAAATTTTCAAATTTTCGTTATTGTCCACCTTCGATTCCGCCACACTGGTTTCCTTGAACAACTCTGGGATCTGAGAATTTTCAAGAAGATCGAGGATGAGCTGGTCGACGACCACCGTGTCTAGGTGGGTTTGCTCTTTTGATTCGTCAACCATCGTCGCCGTAGTGGTTTCATCTTTCGAAAATGTTTTTGCTGTTTTGTGAAAACCCCTCTTTCCTCCACCATTGCCCTTTTGTTGTTTTGTTTTTGTCTTGGAAACTTGTTCGATGTTATTTAATGAACTACCATTATCATCCTCCTTATATGCTCTTTTTTTGGTGTAGTGGGGTAGTGGCTTTATGCTCTGTAGTCAAAAAAAAAAAATCAGAAGCATAAATCTTTGAAAAATTTACTTATGGGGTAGTGCATTTCTATAACCGCAGGTTGTAACAGTTGTAATAATAATATAATAACACCCAAACATTGTACTTTTACTTCATTTGCTTCTCCACTGTTGCTTTGCCTGTAACAACTCACAAACCCGAGCTAAGTATGTTTCTTGTAATTTGGTCATTCTTTTTAGTGTGCTATTTCCACGTTATATCAATATGCATATAGCTAATGGATTATTTTTCTTTTACTTCAGATACTGCCTTTGGATATTAGGAAATGCTGCAACATTAATCAATAGCGACCCTGAATGGAGAGAACCGGTTCTTGATGCCAAGGAAAGATACTGCTTCCATAAACAGTTTACTGAATTGTATTACAGTTAACTGAACTAAAAAATAATTCAGTTCAGTTTTTTTAAACTGTTTTTAATTCAATTCAGTTTTTTTGAACTGTTTTATAGTTAACTATAATTGGTTTATAATTTGCCCACCCCTAGCCCTAGGACGAAAGGTTTGCGAACTGAAAATACAGATAACATTTATTTACACTGATCTATTTTAAAACCATTATCAAGAGATTCAAGTACTATATCAATATATCAGGCTCTGCTTTATGTATACAATGATGAAATATTAAATTTATAGCTATTTAAGGAAAAATATTGAGTCATCTCAGCTCTAAGCTGCAGTCTTACGCACACCCTTCGCTGGAACAGCCCTGCAAGATTCATCTATGAAATTAAAACTCTTACCCTGTATTGTAATTAAATTCCATGAAAATCTGGCATAAGGAAGTTCATTATTCCTCATCACTATCATACACAACTGCCATCCGTCGATGGGTGGTTGTTTTCCTTGGAGGAGACTCCTCATCTGATTCAAATCCCTTCCTCTTGGCACTGCCTCTAAACTCCTTACTCTTTTGCTTTGGTTCCTGCAGCAAAACATCCAACTAGTTTTAAAATATCTGACAAACAATGCTTCATCATCTTATGAACTTTCACCCTACCCACAAGATGTACAAGCACACAGAGGACACACGTACAGCAGTCTTATAAACAAAAATATAAATATCTTCACAGTACAAACCAGTGCATAAAATGGAAACATTATAAATGAGGAAGATTTAAAAACAACGAAACTGCATGAACTAATCACATGTAATATACCTTCTTATCAACAGTTAAGGAGGGCTGATAAGAAGCAATCTGAAACTAAATATCTACGGACCTACAGCTAAAAATTTAAATATGTATTATTTTTAATAAAATATGCAGTACCTCCTCTTCCTCCTCATCTGAGGCATCATTAACTTGTTCTGCCTCTTCATAGTGATCTTCTTCTTCTTCATTGTCCTCATACTCTGGCTCAGTATCCTCATCCCTCTTGCGTGGAGGAGGCCTCTCATCTTCCTCTTCCTCGGTTTCATACTCAGACTCCTCTCTCTCATCATCCTGGTAACCCACTGGATTTCGGGAGGATTTAGCAGGTGGGAAAGAAGACTTGCGAGGGATGTCTCTAGGTCCCTGTGACTAAATTCCAAAAAAATACAAAAAACCCTCATCAATGACAAATGCCAAAACAACCAATATACAAACAAATTTCCGTAGACTGAGAATCGATACCTTTTTAGCATTCATAATTCGTTTCTCTGCTCGGGCTTCCACTTCCAAATCATCCTCAAAGCGGCGCTGAGATCTACGAGAATCATAGTAATCTGCTTCATCCTCCTGAAGGAAAGAACAATGAGTAAATAATGGAACTGTCATAGTTTTATATACCCAGATATGCTTACAGAAAATTGCAGGAGATACGTGGCCAAAAGAAAAACAGAGTTTTATACCTCATCCAATGCATCCTCTAAAAACCCAGGAGAAAGTTGTCGCCTCCTATCCACAGCTGGAGTATACTTCCGGCTCACCTTCTCACGCTTTCGGTTAAGAAGCACATTAGCCCGAATATTTTGACTTTCAGCCTACAAAAGATATAGAGAAATTAGATGATGGTACCCAAGAGGCACTTGGCACGTAATTATTGAATTATTAATTATACCTTCTCTTTTTCCTCTTTTTCCCTCTCAGGATCAATGTCGGTAATGCAGTTTTTAACCTTGTAAACCTTCTTATGCCTTGAGTCAACAAGGGCAGTCAACAGCCGATGAGAATTTGAAGACAAGGAAGATGGCATAAACCTCATTTTCCTCAATAGCCTTCCTTGTGATTGAAGGATTCCCTGAAGCATGTAAACACAGACAATTAGGGGAAAATGGTAACTCAGCAAGACATTCAAAGGAATAATGAAATTCACCTTTCCGTGTCTAAGGAAAAGATGTGCTTGATCATGCTGTGCATCTTGCACTGATATGTCAAGAACTTCATTCCCAATTAAAAGCTGCAGGCTGCCATCGGACCATCTCACAAAGCGGGCATTGCTTTCATACTACAGTAATAGAAAATCCATGATACATTTTTTGCAAACAATAACATTCTGCAACCTGATCATGAATGACAAATCATCATAACACCAACCCACCTGGTTTTCTACAAAGTTAAAGGGTAAA
Organism: Vigna radiata var. radiata; assembly: GCF_000741045.1. NCBI lineage: Eukaryota > Viridiplantae > Streptophyta > Magnoliopsida > Fabales > Fabaceae > Vigna > Vigna radiata. The sequence goes on from NC_028353.1 coordinate 11,767,552, forward strand.
CATAATAGAACATGGAGCATTTTATTCCTATTTAGTACTAATGAATTCATTGAAGTACTTCCTCGCCCTCACATATCCTTAAAATATTATAAACTTCCTCAACAGATTACCAATATACTAAGTTCAAAAGAAACATGTCCGTTCATGCACATCAAAACTAGATCAGATTCTGTCAACCAAAGGGCAGATTTATCCACAGAAGACATAGACTCCAAAACCTTAAAAGAATACATTTGGCCATTCTATCCTGAATCCATCCTAATATTAACCTCAAAATTCAAAATCAAATATTTTATGATATAATTAGGAGAGTAAGAAGTAGTAGAAACGAATACAAATGACGTAAAAGCAATTAAGAAGTTACACACACAAGAACATCAGAATCTTCTTCATCCCAGTCATTTAAATTTCACAGAAATTATAACCGATAAGATGCATAAGAAACAGTATACGATTACTTACAGATGTTGTGCCATCAGGATTTCTAGCAGTCCTCCAACGTACAATATTATTCTCCAACCTTATTCGCTTTCTGGCTCCAGATTCATCAGTTACAAAAGTATCCTCTTCCACATATGTTTTAGGATCAAATGGTTTAGGGTCAACACCCATAATATTGGAAACTTTAATCATGTTCATCTGCCAAGAGAGAGAGAGAGAGAGAGAGATTAAAATACAAGTGTCTGAAAATGAAATTCAACGTATCTTACCAGAATGCACATCATTATAAAAGGCAATGCACATCTATACTCAAAACCTGAGAGATATTGCGTATTAAAATGTATTCATCATGATCTTGTTATCATATAACCTGATTTGTACAATTCCCATCTAATTTGCAACATGTCACCATCTTTGACATGGGGAAATTATCAAGAAACTGTCTTAAAAGATGCACTTCCTTAAACACTTCCAATTCACGAGTCACTCACGCACACTACACATGCCAACTTCTGTATCACAACAATGTGAACGACACAAGAAGAGTGACAATTACTCATGTTTTGCAGCCACCAAGTTAAAAGCTAATTTAAAATTAAAATATGAAATAAAAATAAAGGGTTCTCACTCGAATAAATAAACTTATTAATTAGAAGCAAACCTTGTCCGGACGAGCTGGAGGAGGTCGTAATGGAACTTCCAATTCTAAAGGGGGGCCAAGTGGCTTCTCTTTAGTTTTTATCTCAAAGTTTTCCTCCTCTGAATCATACTGATGATCTTCATCAGCAAGTATATCTTCTGGTCTCAGGTTCTTTCCATAGCTTCCTTCCTCCTCCACAGGATATCTCTGGGGTAGGAAACCAACAATATCATCAATTCTTAAAATTAGGGCAATTCACAGATAAAGGAAAAAAATCACTATTGACACCAATGTCAAGATTGGCACCTTCACTCACATTTGAATCTTGTTCAATGTCCTGCTGAACAGCATACCCCATTTCCTCTTCTTCATCATCATCAAAATCACCAAATACATCACGAATTTCAGGGGCCGAATGCAAGTCACGAGTCTCATCTTCTTTTTCATCTCTGGGCGACACACTACATTAAATAAAAAAAAAAAAAAAAACTATCAGTCTTAATGTCATGCAGCAGTTATAAAACAATTGGCAAGATTAGTTCTTTGACGTTTGATCTTTTAACTTCATTTAATGTTTCACTTCAGTCCTCCAACTTCCTTTTTGTTTAAATTTGGTCCTCTAATTATGCGCTGTAAAACAAGTTCATCCTTTCAGTTAGAAAATGTTAAATGTAGTCAGCAGAGAGGATGAATTTGTCAATTAGTACTAGGTTAGAGGATCAAATTAGGGGGTGCGCTAGAATCCAAAAATTGAAAAATTATAATAATTAAGCACAAAAAGCCTTGGGTCATCAGTAATTCCCTATGTTCTATCCTATGCCCTAATCAATGAAATATGTTTCAATATGCATGACAACACTGATAAAGGAAAACGTAAACGAGTCCACAAATATCAAAATACTTCAGCCACATTTGTCCACATTTTTCCGTGAAGCATTATACCTGGGGCTTCTAGCTTCGTCGACTTCTTCCTCCTCATCGTCGTGGTGATCGTAATGATTCTCCTCCGACCTTTCAGATCCGCTCTCAACGACGTCATCGCGGCGCTTACTCGTGACGCCACGCTGGCTATACCCGTCATCTTTGGCGTCACTATCCGAGTCTCTTCCCTCACTCTCCTCTCTCTCTCCAACTTCCACCTCTTGCGAACTCTGCTCCCTCTCGCCCTCGCTTTCGCGATCGTGTTCTCCTTCTCCGTCTCCGTCGCTCTCGACTTCCACCTCCCCCTGGCCCTCCACCTCGCCCTCTCCCTCTTGCTCCCCCATTCCCTCTCCCTCGTCCTGAAAAAACAAAACGCCAAAATATGGAAAAACGGTTAGTGTAGGAATCCAAACGCGTTGCAAGGAAAAGGAGTGTGAAATTGGGGGCGTACGGAGGGGTAATTGAGTTGGGGATTCGATTCGTGCTCGGAATCGACGTCGAGCTCTTCCTCCTCCTCGGATTGGTCGCCGAAGAGGTTCTGCATCATCTGGTGGCGCTTCTCCTCACCTCCCATGGCTTCCGAGAGAAAAAAACCCTAGCACGAATGGTTTTTTATTGAACCGCTTCAAACTGGGAACCTGCGTTTGTTTGTTCTTGTACTGTGCTCGTGAAACGCACCGGATCAGTCGCGTTTGAGGTGTCGATGATGCGATTCCATGCTATTTAGTGGTAATGGCTGGTCTCGTCCCAAATACCAGGAGTGGAGGCACTGACGGTTACAAAATTAAAAATTTGCAGTAAATTAAAAATACATTGTAATATAAACTGAATTGAATTGCTTGTAACTTAACCTCTTTTCGAATTACATTAGTTTTAAATTAAATTGTATAACGTTTTATACGAATTTTACTAATTTTGAATCAAACGGTAACATTTTTTAATTAAAAAATTAAAAATCAATATTTATCTATTTTTGTGAAGACCCCTTTTCTTATACACACATTTGCTTACAACCTCTTTTTCTCTCCTTGCCCATTTTATTCCCTTTCCAGAATTCAGTAAATTGAACTATTTGATCTCCCTCTTGTAGCTAACTAAAGCACCTCGACACCCAAGGTTTCCATTGGCACCAATCATTCTGCTGTCAACAGAGGGTAAGTGTTTTTTTCCTCTTTTCTTCTTCTTCGAGTCTTAGAACATGCAACCCACCAATTGCATGTGCTCTTGATTCCTTCCTTTTCGATTATCTTTTTCAATTTCAGCTTTAAAAGCTGTTTTAATCACAAATTCTACGATCTATAGGGTTGGGGGAAAATTCTGGAATTTTAGAAGGAAACATAGAAGAACTCTTGAGTTGTTCTGTACGAAATCCAGGTAAGGGAAGCTAGATTCTAAGTTCTTGATTGGAAAATAATGATATCATTGTTTGATTTTTTGGTAGAACTATTATATTTTTGATGCATGTATGAATAAATTGAAGAATCACTTTACTGTTGAACCGAATGAAAAGTGCATGTGTTGATATAGATGATCATGGTCTGTGTTTGGTATGAACTAATAGGTGATTAATTTTGAATTGTATGACTATGTGTGTAATGGGAATTTTATGGTTTAAGGGTGAGTATTCAGTTTCTGTAGGTTGTAAGCAAATGGCTGAGTTAACTTCAACATTAGAGTCAATTTAGGGAACTTGGGTAGTGATTTCGTGAATTTGGGGCTAGGAGTGGTTTTAGGCCATCTAGATCACTTAGATGAATCATTTTTGACTTGTTAAGAACCTTAAACCAGCCAAAAATAGATTACAAGTGGTAGATTTGAGTTTGAGCTCCTAGGTGAATCATATTAGAGTTTTAGATCCAATTTCCTTGCATATCTCTTAGAGTTTTGAGTTAGGATGGTTTGTGAGACTTCAAACAAGTTAGATTCAACTTGTATTTCGAGTTAGGAGTGTCCAAAGTTCACCAAAAGGCCTAAAACAAAATTTAGGGGGTAGAGTTGCTCAATTATGCAGAAAAATCTGCCCCCTAAAGGATTTTCTGCTGTCATGTTTGTTTTTGACAGTTTGGGGGGTTCCGGACGTCCGTTTTGGACGTTCTTTAGGTCGTTATGGGGGTTTTTGACCCTTCCGGAACCATTGGTGAGGGTTTCCAAGCTATTTGAATTACCTAAGTATTGGTAATTTAAGATTATAAGGATATTTTGTATTAATAAGTGATGTTTTTCTGAAAATATGAAATTCTTATTTTCTCTTCCTTTCTTGTGTGATGATCTAGGTATCTTTTCTTGTTTATTTTGTATGATTACTTCCAGTATTATGAGATTGATTCATGCTTAATTCTGTAAGAAACTAAACTAATATAAAACATTCATGGTATGAAATCAAAAGTATGAAAGTAAGTAAAGTCAGTGTGGAATGTAATGTGATTTAAGTACATCTCTAGGTGAGATCAAATTAAGTATGAGAATGAATATAGGAAGCTCAATCTTGGGTGTCTCCATTTTATAGGGGCCAAGAAGGAGTGATTCAAGTTAAGTTCTGGAATGAATATAGGTAGCTCAGTCTTGGGGGTTACCCTTAATGCTCTAATGACTATTCAATCTCACTTAGAGAAGATTAGTTCATGTGGTGAGAGTAGTAGGGGGTCCTAGTCTTGGTTGTCTCCATTGTATATGGGCCAAGGTGAGTGATAACGGACTAACCTTGTGTGTGGTAGGGTGAAACTCATTGGCAATGGCTTTGCAAAGCAGTAGAGGCCACCACAAGTGCATAACCCGCCATAGCTCGATATTCATTCCAGGTCCGGACGAGTCTAAGTCTAACACTATCTAATAAAACTATAACTCATAACTTATTAAGACTGTATTTCTGTGATTGCGATTACTTGTATGCCTCTTTTACTTTGTTTAAATTGTATTGGACTTGTATTCTTTTGAATTTTAGCTTACCCTTGCATGTGTGTTGTTTGTTTTGTCTGTGTTTGTTTTCTTTTGCAATGATCATCCAAATTTGGATGTGAGCAGAGATTGCAGAGGTTCCTTTGGACCAAGTATTGGATGAAGTTGATGTCGTTGAGACTCCAGACACTGCTGAGTAGTTAGGACGTTTATGTTCATACGTATATACTTTAGTTTTCTTTTATCTCACTTCCTTTTGAAAAACTCTATGACTATATGTAGAGCTTTTACATTTCATTTTGGATGACTGTATTATATATACTTCATCTGACTCTACTCTTGACTGCTTTACTTTATTACATATGATGCATTCCACTCAATATGATTTATACATATATTTTTGGGATGTTACGATAATATAGATTTTTTTATAAGTAAAAAAGTTAAAAAGTCTAATGATACATAAACCTGAGATGGATCATGTTGAATAAAATGGAAACAACTTAAGACAAAAATTTGATCAAATTCTATCGGAATTAGTAAAGTTAAAATTCAGAGTAAATCCCAACTTAAAATTAATTGAGTTAGGTCACGAAGACCACATATGAAACTCAATCAAGTTAGTTTCAATCAAAATTTGATCAAGTCCGTCCTAATAAAAAATCAGACAAATCCAATTGGAATGACTACAATCAAAACTTGTCTGATTCAGTGACCAAAAATCAACTGAATTTGACCGAGTAGGAATTGACCTAATACAGCTAGAACGGTCATTACCAAAACTTAGTCGAAGTTGATCCACATCGAAATTGGTTGAATTCGACTAAGTAGGCACTGGTTGAAAATCAGTAGAATTCGCCCAGGATGACCACTAATGGTCGAGATGGCCCCGATGAAAAATCATATAAATTTTGCTTAATCAACCTAGTCAAAAATTGGCTGAATTCGGTCAAGTCGGACACAATCCCAAATTAGTCCCAACTAAAATTCGATTGAATCGATCTTTATCAAAAATTGACCAAATTCGAAAAGTCAACTTCGACAAAAATTGACAAAATTTAATCGAGTTAGTCCCGGACGAAAGTTTGGTCTAATCGATCGTAGCCAATCGAAACTACAACTCTATGAACTACAATTCTACATGTTCAAAAATTATATCATACACGGTTTTGAGGAAAAAAAATTAACCTAAATTAAAACAAGCTATTATTTTCAGCCATGTTACATTATTTTTAACACTAAATTTGTTTTTATTACAATAAGTAAATTAAGAAATTAAAAATAAATATTATAGTTATAATTATAGATTTAATATTTAAGTGTTTTTTCTTTTTATCTTCTTAATAATTATTTTTAAAATTTAAATAATTATTCATAATAAAAAAATTCAATTTTATAATTTTAGTAATTGCTTTTTTAATTCAAATAATTATTTATTATAGATAAAAAATATTTACCTTTTTTATCATTAGTAACTATTTTTAAAATTAAAATAATTATTTTCGTAATACAAAAATATTTACATAATATTATTTATAATAATTTTTATATTTATAACTAAAATTTATTTTATATAGTTATATTTATAACTATACATCTATAATGATATATCTATAATTATATATATATATATATATATATATATATATATATATATATATTTATATATATATATATATTTATTTATTTATATATATTTATTATTTTTTCAATTTTACCATTTTAATTACAATTTTTAAAACTTAAACAATATATAANTTTATATAGTTATATTTATAACTATACATCTATATATATATATATATATATATATATATATATATATATATATATATATATATATATATATATATATATATATATATATATTTATTTATTTATATATATTTATTATTTTTTCAATTTTACCATTTTAATTACAATTTTTAAAACTTAAACAATATATAAATATTCAAACTATGCATACACACTCTTGAAATAGGGTCTGTGTTTACGCTAGTTTTAAATGATGGGATAAATATTTAAAATAAGAAATATTAATTTTGACATTATGTGTATTATAATTTTAACTTTTACATAAATATTATTTTCAATATTTTATTATTTTGTTTGTTTTAGTTTATTAATGATATTAATATTTAATTATTTATGTATTGTTTTATATAATATTTTAATTTTATCGTTAGTATGTGAAAGTTGTTTATACACATTGAAAAGTTCATAAAAAAAAAACCTTCATTTTACAATTTTTTATTTTTATTTTCAAATGCAAATTTTGTTACTACAGTTTTACTGTGTTTTGTAATTTTAAATTTAAATTTGGTTATCATATATCTTAAATTTAAATTTCTTGTTGACCATCAATCTGAATTTTAGAAAAAAATAATAATTTAAATTCTTTATTGGTTGTTAAATTTTATTGCATAGTACATTATTGATACAAACACCAATATTTGGAATAAGCTCCAATACTTTATAATAATAAGGGTGTTTAAGTCTTCTATGTCATAAATCGAAATCAATTTCTAGATTTAACAACAACCATAGCAAAACTCATTCCTTAAAGATAATAGACTATCTCTCTTTGTTCATTAATTCTAATAACCATTCTCAAGACACAATCCCCGATAACAAAAAATTTGTCAATAAATTGAGTCATACATTCATTAAAGTTGTGATGATGAAATAAGATTATATTTTAAGATAGACACATAAAGAACATTGTTTAATTTTAATGTTTCACTGAACACCACATTTCCTTCTTTAGCAATAAAAGTTTGCTTTCCATATGAAAGCCCTAATGGACATTCAAAGACATTTCTCTCATCATCTAAGTATTCTAGCTCTCCTATCCTATAATGAGAAACACTTGTATTGATAATTTATTGAGTAGAATTGAGCTTACCAATTAACTTTTCAATAATGCCTAATGTGACATTATTTAAGAGATTCATCAATGTTTACCATTGCTCGTCGTTCAGTCCACCATGAGCAGATATGCCAACGATGTTATTGCTTTAGTCATTATATCATGTCCTATAAGAACTATTGTCTTTCATTGTTAGATTTTCCTCAAGTACTACCTCGCTCAGTTTCTCGAGGAAGTTGTCCCCACCACTTAGGATGACCAATTAATTGAAAGCACTTGTCAAAGTCATGTCCTGGATTATTACAATTGTTGCATATTATGTTTCGATCCTTGCTTCTAGTTTTGTCATGATTTCTTCCTACATTTTGTACAACAAAGCTCATAATCTCATTGCATTCCTATTTACCCCAAGTAATAGTTTTCACACGTTCTTCTTAAATTAAGATTAAATAGATCTTGGGAAAGTATGTTGGATCTCACAACCCTATAAGTAATCACATCAAGACCCGTGACTAGTTGATGAATTTCTCCTCTCCATGCTTCTTTTTTAGTTTGTATCCAAGGCCGCATGTGCATCTACCACACATAAGTGTCTGTTGATGGTTGCCAAATCCTCCCACAACTTCAACTTGTAGCAATATGCAATGATGGTCATTCCTTTCTATCAGTCAGATCCACTTTAAGTTATTGTATATGTGGCCCATTAAATATTGAGAAACATTCCTTAATATTTGTCCACAAGTCCTTTGATACCTCCGTGTGTGACATCATTGAACACAATTTGGGTTCAATGGTGTTTGTTATCCATGTCACCATTAGTGAGTTATTTGTCCACCAATCTTCAAGATCTGGTTATTTTTTTCTTTTTTGCAATTTATTCGATTGTTTCATTTGTGAAACCAAACTTTTCCCCTGCTCTCAACGCAATTCTCAAAGATTGAGCTCATTCATCATAATTCCTCCCTTCACTTGAACATGCGTCAAGAGACTTCCTGGGTTGTCTACAACAATTATGTCACAAGGTGAGTTTGTCTTTCTTACCTTGATTTCCTCAATCATGTTGGTACTATCAGAGAAAACTCCAGTACCATATAGAAGAATTTGAAGGTAATTCTTACCTCCTTTATTATTGACCAAGACTCAATATATACACACAATTTACATAAATAACTATCTTAATCTACATTAATTACACTACAATTATTCCTAAATAGAACATGGATAAATTATCACTGTTATAACATATATTATAATTGTTGATAATATCAGGAAGTATAAAGAGCTAATAAGGAATATCTCAATATGGTTATTCTAGAGTTAATGATTCTAATCAATAATGTATGATATAGTAAGAATGACAAAGAACACAAATTTAACTGTGAAATGACTAAATGGAATGAAAAAGATAATGAAAAGGAATGAAGGACCTAAAAGGGAATAGAAGAAGTTGCACCACTTATTGAAGTGAAATATAATTGCATGTTTTTGTAAGCAATTTTATATTTTAATTTCTGAAATCATACAAGATCTTGAATTCTATGATTCTCACAAATTCATATATACATATATATGAACGAACAAAAAACTTACCTGAATCCATTATAAAGTTATCTTAATCAATATTTTCTCTTCTCTTACTTCTCTTAGATGACTTATTGATGATATAGAAATTACTTGAATAGGAAGTCTCATTCTTTCAAAGTCATTGTTTTCCTATCTTTTTAAGAACGTAACCCCTTCACACAAGTAAAATTGTCTATCTTTTGTGACATTTTACCAACTTTAATAAAACACCAAAATGCCCTTTTGAAGTGAGAATAAATGAATTAATTTTAATAACTATAAAATAATTCCTATATATTTAATATATTAATATTTTAATAATCATCACATTAAAATCATTACATCAAAATTATTCTTTAAATTACACGAACCAAATATTAAATTAATATAATTTAACATTCTCCCGCTTGGTTCATATAATGACTTGAAGATCTAATACTAAACTTTAAGTATGAATCATTCATTAGAATTATCAAGTCATCATTCTTATATGAATTGAAATGATAAGATCAGGGCAAGCAAAAGTCACGAATGACAAGATTCCTTCCATGTATCACATAATCAAACTAACTCAACATAACTTTAATCAATTTTATAACTTTCATCTTTTTAAAAGAAACCTAACATGTTACCACAATCAATAATACATGTATATAACTTAATGTGGATAATAATAAAAAAAGTAAAAATGTAAATTTAATTGAATTCACAAGTGTCATGATAACACACACATATAACTATACATATGCATATAGCTAGATAACATCATCACGTTAATATTGACTTATCCATAATGTCCGCACTTTCAACATGGCCAATAAAAGTTTTGGACGGAAGTCCTTTAGTTAACGAATCTGCTATCATCAAATCAATACCAATAGGCTCAATAAACACTTTATTTTTTTTGCACTTCTTCTTTAACCGACACATGCTTCAAATTCATGTGTTTTACACCCTTTGAGCACTTACCATTTTTATATAAGAAGATTATGATTGAAAAATTATGATAATAAATCCTTATTGGTCTAGCAATACTATTAATAATACCAAGCCTCGATACAAAGCTCCGCAGCCACAATGCATGAACAATGGCCTCAAAGCATGCCACATATTTAGCCTTCATGGTAGAAGTAGCAATAAATGATTGTTTTGCACTATTCCAAGAAATTTCTCCTCCAACCAATAGATAAACATACCTAAATGTGAATTTTCTTGAATCAACACATCCAACTTAGTTTGAATTCGAGTAGCCAATCACGTTAAGATGACATGGCCTTCTATAGGTGAGCAAGTATTTGGTACCTTGTAAGTTCCTAAGAAATTGCTTTGCAGCTTGATAACGGTTGATTTTATGTGTTTTTATGTGTATATTATCATAAATAAATAAACTCTTTCATAACTTATACCTTGTGTTGTCCTTAAGTTTAGTGTATTTTTTATGATTTCTTGTGTTTTAATTAGTATATGTTTATTTTACCTTTAATCTCTCTTTGATCATGTGAAATAAGGAATTATGAAACAATTCTGGTGGAGAAAACAAACTAGAACTGAAGAAAGAATGATTGGACAAAAAAGAATTATCTTTCGACAAATACCCACTCTAGGGGCTCTAACATCACACCCAAGGCTGCAAACATGAAGAAAAGACTCACTTGTAGGGTTATATTGCCATGGACCACCCCGAGATAACCAGAAATTCACCATTGGACGTCGGACTGACTCGTTGGGCGAGTTGGCTGCTCACTAAGAGCATAACCCTGTAATATTCGAGTCGTTGGGCGCAAAAATGGCTTGCCCAACGAGTTACAAGTTAGGGAGCATAAGTTTTTAGGCCTCACTGAGTTATAATAAAGTCGTTGGGCGAGTCTGTCAGCTTTGATACATGAAAGTGGATATTTAATCATGTTTTCATGATGATTTTCATTATTCTCATTCTTACATGAATAAAATCACCTAATGTGCTTGAAAGAGGTTCTTTGAGGTTGTTTAGAGTGTTGGGAAACTCTCCCTCTCCTGCTTGGGTTTCCTCCTTCATCCATGGTGGTTCTCTCCCTTTTAGGATTAAAGAGGAAGATGAGTTATGGATTGAAAGTGGAAATACGAAGGGGAGACACAATTGGAGCATGAAGCAACTGCAAAGAACCTTGGGAGATGGCTTAGATCTTCTCTTTGATTTCCATTTCTTTCCTATCTTTTCAATTTGTAGAACCCTGAGTTCTCCACCATGGAAGACTATTCTTATTTGTTGAGATTAGTTGTAAAACATGGAACTCTTGTGTAAATTTGTGTTATTAATAATATATGCTTTTCCATTTCATGTTAGTATTAAATTTTCATGCTTAATGCTTGATGTGAATTGTTCCCATTGTTGATTTGTGATTCTTGAGGTGTTGAGAAATATTTTTAAAATTTAGACTTGAAATTGAATGCCTGATGGATGCTTGTATATATGAATAATACTTAGTTCGTTAGTAATCTTAGACTATTAAATTCGGTGCATGGTTGCTTGTTGAGGATTCAAGGAATTGAAACTTGATAAGTTATCACTGGCTTAAAGTCACCAGGATAGGATTTGAGTATCTTTTTGAGTTGATTTTGACTTGAAAATGGAATTGAAATGTTTGTGAATGCATTAGAGTGAAGTGAATGAACTCAAGTCTTAATAAATTGTAAATTTGATAAAAATACAAAAAAGGTTTCTTGTGTTTTTGTTATCTTTATGTCTAGTTGAGTTATGAATTGTGAAATTCATCAAGTGTTACACAAGTTCATTGGGGAGAACGATATTTATCACTTACTACGCTGCGACCGATGCACTTGTCATTAGTTTTGTAGCCAAACACAACTTTTCAGTGATCCATTTCAACATTATTTTGACATTGGCCTAACATTCCAACAACAAAATTGATATATGACTGAGTACAATTTTGAGCATACATCAAACTCTCAACCATTGACACATAAGGAATGGATTCCATGACCTTTCGTTCCAAATCATTCTTGGGACATTGCATTTGGCTAAACTTAGGACATTCCAAAACAAAGGTTATAAATTAAATTTCAATCAAAATTGCAACTTTCAAATTAATGCATGTTTCGCTTCATCCAAGTGAAACTATCAATAACATATAATTCATAACACAAAACATTATAGCATGTGTGTTAATGAATGCACTTTTCAAATTGGAATTAATAAAAAATTTTGTTCATGAAACAAAAGTAACATGCTTGGCAAAGGAGCATGGGTTGTAGGATGCATTCTTTTCATTTAAAAAACATTTGGAAAGATGAGATAAATGTTTACTTTTGTAACACTGAAAACATTTCAATTCACATGATTGCATGAACCTAATCCAATAACATCCATCATTGCACAACCAATTAAAATAAAACATAACTCATGCATCCAATGCAAATAAACACATTTCATTAAATGAAAAGTCTAAAGTCTAGGCATAAAAGTTATTGCCTTTTGCTTTCTCATAAATAACTTTGTAATCAAAACACTTAATATCAATAAAGTGTGTAACAAAAAAAAAACACGAGTTCCAATTCACATAATACGAAAATTAAAATTACAACCTCCATTTTCAAGTTTAGGCATAAAAGTTATTGCCTTTTGTTTTCTCATAAATAACTTTGTAATTAAAACACTCAATATCAATAAAGTGTGTAACAAGGAAAAAACATGAGTTCCAATTCACATAATACGAAAATTACAATTGAGACCTCCATTTTCAACTCATGTGAGGGAGGATTCAGTTTTCATTCAAAGCCAATTAAATGCAATTAATAGCGTAATCAATCACTAAATTTTATTGTAAGCATCAGAAATCTTAAAATCCTTAAATTTCATAACTTCAAATTAGAGATTTTATAATTGGAAAAAAGTACCATTTATGGAGAATCATAAAATCAAGAAACCTAATTATGATATCACATGTAACCAATTTTAAATTTCAATTTCTGAAATCATTTAGTATCATAAATTATATGGTTCTCACAAATTCTCATACACATAAATACGAAGGAACAAATAACTTTTGTGGATCCATGACAAAACTCTTGTAATCAATATATATTTTTCTTTTACTTCTCTTAGATGACTTTTTGATGATGTAAAAATTACTTAAATAAGAAGTCTCCTTATTTTAAAGTCATTGTTTATCTTTCTTTTTAAGAAGATAATCGTTTTACAAAAGTAAATTTGTTTATCTTTTATCATATTTTACAAACTTTAATCAAATACCAAAACACTTTTTTTAAAGTGAGAATGGAAAAATTAATTTTAATAACTCTAAAATAATATTTATAACCTATATTTATATTTTAATAATTATCACATTAAAATCTTTATATCAAAATTATTTTTTAAATTATTTAAATAAAATATTAAATTTATATAATTTAACAATGTCTCAAAAAAATTAAAGACTTTGGAAATTACTTTACACACGATTTGTTAGAAAATCAAAGATTTTGAAAATTACTTTCCACACAATTTGTTAGAAAATGAAAGACTTTTAAAATTACTTTCCACACAATATGTCAGAAAATTAATCTCTTATAGAAGAAGTCATCCACAAATTCAAATGGTAATAAGAATAAAGTGCAATGAACATTTTCTTTGAGGGAGGATTCAAGAGAAAAATATAAATTTTAGATTAAAATTCCTACTCAGTGTGATTTTCAAGTTGAGTGACACTAAGGGTGTGTTCTTTTGGATGAATTTGTGGGAGATGATCTGGGAGAGATGATTTAAATGGATTTGAAGATAATTTTTTTGTTGTTTTTTTGAATAGATTTGTGGGTAATTGAGGGTGAGAGTGGATTTGAGGGTAAAGTTTGTGAGAATTAGTGTAGGATTTGATTGATGTGACAGATTTTTAAAATTAGTTTAATTGGTAAAAGTTGAAGATTACCAAAATACCCCTAGTTATTAAAGTAATATAAAATATTATTTTTGAATGTTATATTTAAATGTATAAATGTTATTAAAGAGAGGAAATTAATTAATAATAATTAAGAGTAATTTTTAAATATTATAAAAATTATAAAGGAGTAAAAAGACATTATTTTTAAATGTAATATTGGTTTGTAATTGAAAATATTCGATAAGGTGGATCCGGATACGCCAAGTCTAGATCCGGATACGTTTGCAATTGAAAATATTTGAGAAGTTGGATCCGGATACGCAAATCTTGTATCCGGATACGTCTCCTTTGTAAGTCTTTCACTGTGGTGGAACCGGATACCCTCTTATTCGAACCAGATAACGTGTTTCTTCACCTCTTCATTCTTCCACATGTGCCTCCACTCCGTCATCATCATGAACACCGTGCACGACTGTCTTCCTCCTCCCGTGCATCAACTCCGTTCTTGGTCCTCCCATGCACGCGACAATGTGCATCATCAACACAGTCCTTTCGTTGGAATTTAATTTTTCGTAGAGGGGCACATGAGTCATTTTATACTAAATCAGTGCATATCCTCTCAAATTAGGGAGATGAGTTCAACAGTGATATTATGCAAATCAGCTGATTCTTTTCTTTGCAAATCAGCGTAAATCAATGCAAAAGAACAAACCCCATCTCGCAAATCCATCCTCTCATATCGTCGTGAACAGTTTTTTTTTTCTTCAAAGGAACAGAGTGTAAACAGGCTTGGTCATCCTTTTCTTACCTTTTTTTTTTAACCCATAAAGCTTCAAGAACATTTTCCAATTCATAGCCACACCACTTATCTCTATTTGGAATTATAATAACCAAATTAAGTCATATGTTTGAGCAGAAAAACAAAAAACTTATAATTTATACAAGCTGAAATATATAAAACAAACTATATAAATATATTGTTTTATTATAACATAAATATTCTGTCTCATCATCTTTCTACTCTCACCTTTTGATATGATAGGTTATTGTACATTTTCGTGGTTTTTATTTATGTACTCATCAGTACAAATGCATTGTTGAAGTGGTGTCTCATATGCATAACACATTTATCTTCAAGCCCTTTTGTTTTGGATGCATCTTATAAATGACTTAGAAGTACACAAAATTTGATAATTTCATAACTTTATATAATGATAGATTACCTTTTCATATGATAGATAAAGTGATTCACAACTTAATATTATTTGTTATGATTAGAATATATAAGATGAACAAATCTGACCAAAATTGTACTAAGATCATTATTGTCAATTATAGATTATTAAGAATACATCCATCCAACTAATTTTTTCCAAAAATAACGACATTATTGCTTTTATTTTAACACAAAAATGTAAATTTTCCTTTTAACTTTTCTTAAAAATTTTCTAAACATATTATACATTTTATAATAAATGAGACTTAACTTAATCAGACATATGACTACTTTATCATCAAAGTAAAATTTAATGTCTAATTTAAGGACTGTTATTATATTACAATATAAAATAACAATATTTATAACATGAAATATTAGGATGTAAATACATTGTAATGATTAATTTTTATTTTTAACAAATAAGACAATTATTTTTCATTAAAGTTAGAACATGTCAGGTGGTTTAGTTTTATATATTTTTTTTCAATTTCTGTTTGCTTCTACAATTTTTTTAAGAAAAATATTAGAATAAGTTTAGTTGATTTGTAAACTCAAATAAACACAACTAATATTTTATTATTCAGTTTTAAAATTTGAATAATTTTTAAACTTTTTAAATCGGTTATTAACAAGTCAAAATATTACAAATTAGCTTTTCTAGCATGCTACATGATAACTCATGTTTGAATTAGTTAAGAGTATATAATTTAATTTGTTTATTACCATTGAAAGTTCAGATAGTGTGACATTGAATATTCATATTTGTGAAAATGATAAAATATAATTTGAATGATTATGTGAAAAAAAAAAAACATATTTTAGTTCTTTCTTTATTTATGTAATGCACTAGATATTAAAATTTAATTTTAAATAGAATAATAGTAGAAAAGTGAAAAAATAATTATATTCAAGGATAATTGTGGATAAATATTGTGTAAGAAATTCATGTAACTTAAACTGAGAAAGTAAAAAACAAAGAATAGTTGAAGAAAAAAGTTGAAATGGGTCCTATTGTGCCACCTGTCGCCAGTCAATTGGATAGCTACCCGAATTTCCATTTACCCAGTTTACCCCCAACAAGTCTTCTCACACCCTCTTCCGTTTTGAAACGCTTCCCGAATTGCGAGAAACGGCCCAGCCTCGGATCCGAAGCACCCAGCTTCTCTCTCCGAACCTGCCCTTCTCTTGTTCTTTGAAAATTTCACTCACTATTTCGATCACTCCTTTTTATCTGTCCGAGCAAGAACGACACCAACGCATCCCTCTCCTCGGTGCTACTGCTCCTGCAAACCCTAGACGTTCGCTTTCGAGGATTAGCTCGGTGCTTCAATGGAGCTTCTCAATGTCACTGTGAGTAGGTGCCCTCTCTTTCTATCTCTAGAAACCCTAGCTACCTATTTTTTCTCAATAGAAATTGAAAAGTATGAAAAAAAGACAGAGCGAATCTATGCGTGCTTGTGCAATCTCCAAACCTCATTCAGCTAAGCTTAGATTCGAATGCTGCTTTGGAAATGGAATTGTTTGGAAATGGAATTGTGCACTTGCTTCCGATCTTGCGTGTTATTGCGCGAATGTAGCCTTTTCTTCTGTGGTTTCAGCTCAGCTGGTGTAGCAGCTCAGCTGGTGTAGCAGCTCACGGAAGAATTTTAAATTTGTAATTCACCATCTTTTTGGTGTTTTACTCGTTCTGTATTGAGGAGAGCTGGAAGGAAAGAAATGAAATTAAAATCGATTTTGATGACTTGTTTGGTTAGATTTTAGCTTTGGCGCATGGTCCTTCATTGCTTCTTGTTTTGCTACTTCCAATTCTTGGCATCGCTTGGAAGTCTATCTGTAGATAAGGTTCTGTTTGGATAGGAGTTCTGATGACACTGTACAGTTTGATCTTTCTTTTAGGTTCTGTGATGATGACTTTTCTTCTAATGCCTAATTTATAGAGTTTGACAATTGGGTAGAATATTTATTGGGTACTTTCTGTTAAGGTAGGAGCAAAAGAGAGAAGCAATGCCACACCAAATAGAAACAGAGGAAAAAGAGAGAGGAGAGAAACAAGAACAGCTTTACAGAAACTTGGAACCTGGTGGGAACCAAAAAGAATATACTAAGATAAGATAGAAAGAGAGATATACAATTGTGTATTTTCTATATCAGTTTGACAACCAACAATTCCTATTTATAGTTATTAGTTACTATTGTATGGTTCTATACAGGGTCTCCCCTGACAGTGTTAACAATGTTATAAAGTTGCCCCCACTCAATTGGAGAATTTGAAATAACAAATTTAGAGTCTGATGCTTTAGTATCTCTACTTGCATTACTCTTTCGTTTTTTTCTGGACTTCTGCTATATTGGTGGTACAACTTAAGAAATAGGGTTAGAAGGTCTTTGAATACAATAATGGTGCAATTTTGGTCATTTGGTCTAATTGTTTGGTTCACTGTTTTCTTTCTAATTGAGAGTGGGTTGACGATTATGTCAATGATGGCACAAAATGATTGCATGGAGTTAATAAAAAGTTTAGATGATTATTCTACATGTATTGAGTTTTTGGTTTGGCATAGCATCAAAATTAGTCAGCAGATGTGGACAAGTTAAGTCATTTTGCTGATTTGTGACCTTAGTGCTCCCTGTAATCATTAGCATCCTTAGATAAAATGAACGAAACACACAACTATATGTAAAACTACTTGATATGGCCTTTTTTTTTTTAAACACATGAGAAAAATGATGGATTTAGAACATTATTCAATTTTGGATATTCTAATGATTTTATATATATGACCATGGATGGTTAAGATTAAAACATTAACTCATCTAAACTGTATAAAATTTACGTATGTAGATTACATCTAGTTAATATAGGGTTAGTTGTCAAAATAGGTTTTCTGCTTAAAATCCTATACCTTTGGATGCCATACAAATTATTTAAGTATGAACAGAGATGATGGATACTTTTAGTAAATGTCTTATTCATATCTGCTGTTCATTTGTGTGTGTACATGCAGTATAAAAAGGAGAAATTTGGAGATCATGGCTGATTTAATGTTTTTGGATACTCCTTGAGGACTGTTAACTGGTTATGTGTTTGCAATGGGTTGCAGCTTTGATTTTCTATTTGCAGAACAGCTGCCTAGTAGTATGGTGGCACGAATGTGATATATATATATATATATATATATATATATATATGGTTATTGGTCATCCACACAAGATTTTTTCCACAATCTTTTTATGTTTATTTTGCTTAGCAAATGTCAAATATTATAAAATCTTTGTCAATTATAAATTCTTCTTTAATTTAGACTATATGTGTAACGGGTACTTAAATTCTATATTGTTCTGTTTACATGAATCTAGTCCAATTTTGAACACTTATTCAGTATATTATTAAAAATTGTGGATGATTTTTAATTGTTTCTAAATGGATCAAAACTCTATGATAAGTAAAGTTCTATAAATTGGACACATGCTCTACGCCATTAGTCATTAAGCCTACTCTCATCCTCATTATATGTCACAATAGTATAGAGGACAACAGTTTTGGGAGGTTGATTTCTTTTAGCTTTTTCATTTATTTCATAACTTTTCGTTCTGTTTAGTAAACTAGAATTATCATTTGATATAAAAATCTAATTAATCCTTTGCCTTCTTTGTTCTAGGTATTTTTGGCATTTTATTTTTATCCCGTAATTTTTGTTTCAATTTGAAAGGGGAATGACTTTCTTTATGTTTTTGTAATTAGATGTTTTTTTTTTTTGTGTGTTTAAATGATGCTTAAATAGTTAGGTTTTATTCTTGGATTAGTTAGTTGTCTTGAACAAATAATGCTTCATCGTCTGCTATTAACTGCATTATAATTTATATGTTTAAATGTCTTTTACATACAAGAAAAGGCATTTCTCACACAATCCTTTACATGCAATTTTGTTCGACCACTGTTAATACAAATATATATTTTCTTTCACTATCTTTTAATATTTTTTAATATATATATATATATATATATATATATATATATATATATATATATATATATATATATAAACTGTTTTAAGGATAGTTGGTTGAGGGAATAGCATGGATTAGTTTGATTAACTCAATAACCACACCCATTTCCAAATATAAATCAGAGGCTGCTAACAGGGTGTGCAAATTCGAAACATTTCCTTTGGAAAGCTAATTTTGCGTTTAATATTACTGGCTATGCTTGCTAGGTGTCACTGTTATGTATAATCCTTGGTACTCTTTATTGTGTATTTGACTAAAAGAGAGAGAGGCATAGGCTGAATCCTTAATGCCTATAGAGCACATAGGGTTATGCATTTATAAATAAGAAAATACAAAGACATGGGCCTAAGCTCATTACGTTTAACATAATGCTTTAAAGAGCTTTGGTTAAAAGGCCCCAAGTATGACATGTATGTTATTTTTAACCTGTCACATTTCTGTGCAATTATTCTGGTTGTTAATTTACTCCATATGATCTTTTACCTGCAGGAATGTTTTAATAATTTCAAGGGTTAAATGGTAGTTTCTCAGAGGTGTGTTTTTGGACAGCATCATACATACTTGGAGAAACTTTTCTTGATCTTCCTGCTATGTAGTTTTTCAAATATTTTAAACTTTTTCCCTTGATCAATTATAGACCTTCATATAAATAGTTGTGTGCTGAAAATTTGTGGGCTGGGTTATCTATGCCTGGAAACGAAGTAGGAGACAGGGTCCATAATTTTTTTGGTCAAGAGAACTTGTCCGAGGGACAATATCATTCTCAAGCGGTTGATGGGAACTGGCCAGGACTAAGCAACAATTTGTGGGCTGGTACCCAGAGACCGATTGGTGTGCCTTTTGTTTCCAATTTGAAGAATTTTAATCAACAACAATCAGGTAAAGGTTCAACGAATGTGGACTTCTCAAATTGTTTGATGATGATATTTTATCCATTTGCATTATTCATTTTCGTATGATTTCGTTGGTTTTAAATAAGTAATCTGTTGTGTTGGAATATTTTCCTTGTGTTTTTGAGGTTGTCTTTATTGAATACTAATCAATCTATCTTTCCTGGAACAAAGATCCTGAGCAGGGGGACACAAGCTCTCCACATTTGCGACATGGTTTGAACCTTTCACAGACTAGTTTTAGGCATGAGTCTGGCAGAAATTTGTTGCCAAACCAGCAATCAGCTGTGAATGGCTATATGCAGGGACAACAGGTCTTTCAGACCAGGCAGAATGAAGCAAACATTTTAGGAATGGAAACAGAATCTGATTGGCATAGTCTGTCAAGAGGAATTCCAGTGCTGGAGTCCCAAGGGAGTGGTCTTGAACTCTACAAGAAAAACTTGGCTAGGAATGATGCTACTGAATCTCCAGTCAATTTTGATTTTTTTGGAGGTCAACAGCAAATGAGTGGACGACATAGTGCAATGCTTCAACCTTTACCTAGACAGCAGTCAGGAATAACTGAAATGCATTTATTACAGCAGCAAGCAGTATTTAACCAGATGCATGAATTTCAGAGGCAACAACAATTTCACCAAATAGAAGCGAAGCAACAGAATTCTATGACTCCTACTTCCTCCATTTCAAAACAGGCAGTTGGAAGCCATTCTGCATCTCTCAGTGGCATTCCCATTAATGAGACATCTAAGCTTATATGGCAGCCTGAAGTATTATCAACTAATGCTAATTGGCTCCAGCATGGTGCCTCTCCAGTTCTTCATGGGGCCTCAAATGGACTTATGTTATCCCCTGAACAAGGACAGGCATTGCGTCTGATGGGTCTGGCTCCTAATCAGGGTGACCAGTCCCTTTATGGGGTTCCAATTTCTGGTTCAAGGGGCACTCCTAACCTGTATTCTCATGTTCAAGCAGATAAGCCTGCAGCGCCTCAGCTTTCCATACCACACCAGTATTCTCATGTTCATGGGGACAAACCTGCACTGCAGCACATATCAGCTGGTGATAGTTCATTTTCTCCTCATCAGTATGCTGCATTTTCAGACCAAATTAACACAAATGATGGGACTTCAGTTTCAAGGCCAGATCTTCAGGGGAAGAGTATGTTTGGTTCTACTTCTAGTGGTATAAGTAGTGGACTGAATATGGAGAATTTGCAGCAAATGAATTCTGAGCAAAGAATTGTTCCAATGCGAGATTTTCATGGGAGACAAGAACTTGGGGGATCTGTGGAAATGTCACAGGACAAAATGCTAGAGCAGACTCCTATTTTGCAGAATGTGGCTACCTTAGATCCAACTGAAGAGAAGATTTTGTTTGGTTCAGATGACAGCCTGTGGGATGGATTTGGTAGGAATTCAGGTGCTTTCAATATGCTAGATAGTACAGATAGCTTTAGTGGGTTTCCATCTGTTCAGAGTGGGAGTTGGAGTGCACTTATGCAGTCTGCTGTAGCAGAATCTTCTAGTGGTGACATAGGCAAACAAGAGGAGTCTAGTGGTCTGAGTTTCCAGAATACAGGACGGTCATATGGAAATGAGCGACCTCCAACTATTGATGGAAGCAAAGGACAATCTGTTTGGAGTGACAATAACGTGCCATCTGCATCCAATATAAATTCAAGACCTTTCCTACGGCCTGATGATGTTAATAGGCCAAATGCTGCTGAAAATTATTCTGGTGTTTCTGGGTTTCATCAGTCAGGTTCTGATACTTTGCATGAACAGCATAACAGGTTGCAGAGTAACTCTTCGAGATCAATGCCACAATTTTTAGATAGAGGCAAATGGTTAGATTGCAGTCCTCAGCAAAAACAACTTGCAGAAGGGGGTCATATGTACGGAAATGCTGCTAACTCTTCAGGTTTGGAGAAAAACCAACAAACCATATTGTTTGGAAATGGTAGTGGTGATCCTTTCAATAAATCCAATGGATGGGATATTGTGAAATCACCACCATTCAACAGGAGTTCAAATTTTAAAGTCCATGAGAATGAAAACTCATCACAGCCCCATCATGAGAAAGCTGTGCATGAGGAGATGGGCCAAGTTCCTGCTATATGGGAACGTGATTCTGATGCTAATTCATCTGTTGGAATGGAACATGTGAAATCTGCAGGTAATATGCAGGTTTGTGGGGAGGAATTTGGCACCAATGGTATTTCTGAATTGCCAAATTCTGGCACTGCATGGTTCAGCCAGCATATCAACAAGCAGCTTCCTAATGTTGATGTATGGAGGGATGCAGAGTCAGCAGGGAGCTATAGAAGAAATGAGATTTCAGGAAAGTATAAGCATCATATGAATAAGAACCCATTAGTTTTGGAATCATCAAAGAATGGAAAGGTAGAAGGTGAGACACATGATTTAGAGGACTCTAACAAAAAGGAAAAATCAGCAGATAGTCTTGGCTCTAATCCTTCCCATCCTAGAGCTGGTGGTATGAGAGAAAATAGTAGTTTTGATGGCAATGATTTGCATAGTCCAAAGTTATCTGGTCAGGGTAATCGAAGACCTCTTGTGACTCGTAAATTTCAGTATCACCCAATGGGGGATCTGGGTGTTGAAATGGAACCTTATGGAAACAAGCGTGCCATAAATTCACAGCCTATGGCCCATCAGCCCTTTGGAGGGCTTAAAGGTCGGGACCAAAGCTATCTTGGACAGTCAAATTATGGTCATTCTGACAGGAATTATAATGAAATAAATAAGGTACTTTGTTAGTTACCTTGTTATATACTTTTATTCTTGTCCCTATTTTCTTAAAATTTCCTGTCTCGAAAAATCTTGAGTCAATTGTATCCTGTTCCTTTAAAATATGACTGAAACACGTACCTAATTTTCAGGGTGATTCAATAAGCTTGGATACAAATGCTTCAAAAAGCATACTCCCGGGTCAAATGCCAAAAAAAATAGCCTCATTTGATAGAAGTGTTGGGAATTATGCCTCACAGAAGATTATCTTGCCCAGGTAGTTGAATGTTGAAATTTTTTTCATGATTTAGTTTACTTATATAAATTCAGTGCCTTCATGTGATATTGCTTAATTGTTATTGAAATAATCTATTCTGTGTCATGAAAGGTGACCATGGTATGGATTCTTTTTACTTTTGCATGTGGTACTTCCTGCTTAGTTATTGTTAAAATTATTTGCTTGGTGGGATAATGTACCTGATTTCTTAAGTCATGTAATTCTTTAAAGATAGATTTTATTTGCCACGTTGTAGGTTTTCTTGGTGGCTTTTGGCCTATTCCCCCCCTTTTGCTTGTGTGACTGTTTTAGTTGTTTTTATGGTACTTGGAGTGCTGCAAATGATTGTTGTTATTTGGCAACATAGGGATGCAAATAATAATGATGATTTACCACTTCCATCTTTTGGTAAAAAATTCTGCTTGCTGTTGTGAAGGGTAACCGTGACATGCATTTGTTTTACATTTGCATGTGCTAAACTTGAGGTCTAATTGGTGCTGATACCTGTTTTTCATTTCCTTTCTTTCCTTCACTTACTATATACTATTGCATGACTGAGATGACCTTAGATAAACTGTTTACCTCAATTTCTTAAAACTATTATAGTCAAAATATTCTGGATGTTCGGTAAAGTGGACCAATCAAGGGTCGTGGAATTGCAAGAAACACTAGTCTTTCTAACTGCCATTTATTTTTCAGGGGGCCTGAAACTGAATCTTCTGATGGGTTGGTTGCACATCATCAGCAGAATCAAAGTCTTTTGTCGCAGGGCTTTGGTCTACAATTGGCTCCTCCTACTCAAAGGCTTCCTGTGGTACCTTCTCGTAGCTCAATAGAGAAAGATCACACTGCACCACACATGTCTGAGACGAGGGATAAGGACCAAACATGGTTAGGTACTGATCAGACTTTTACTTCTCGAGATCCATCTCATGGGGAGCTTAGGAGTAATATTTCTAGTGCACAAGGAAATTTTTTTGATAAGGCCTCACAATATGATGTGCTGGGAAGCATTCCACAGGCTTTTACATCTGGCTTTCCTTTCTCCAGGGTCCATTCTCATAATCAGAGTTTGGCAAATTTTAGTGGACAAGTAGCAAATACTCAATCTGCCAATGTAACTTTCACTGCTTCCGTGAATCATACTGATGAATACTTTGAAAAAGCTCAAACTAGTCAATCTGAGTTGGCTTCTGCTCAGGATATGTCCCAGCTGAATGGTTTAGACCAAGATCATCCGAGAGATCCTGGCAACCAAATTTTGACAGCTGAGGCTGACACTCAATCTTCTGTTACTTTCAGTGCATCTCAACATGGCACTGTTTCAAAAGTTACACACAATGCATGGACATGTTTTTCTAGCAAGCAGCATCCTAATGCTTCGAGGTTTCTATCCCCACCCCAACAAATTAATGATCATGAAATGATCACTGGCTCACAAAATCCAGTTGATGAGGGTTTTGAGAAAGATTTTAATGTTGTCTCTGATACTGATCCTTGTGCTGCTTACTCCAACAGTTTGGTTAAAGATATTTCTGTGCAGCAGACATTACCTGAGAATGATATTACTACTGAAGAGGCTGCAGGTGCATCACACCTGAAGGAACCTGTTGGGAAACATACATTTGATGCAACTCAACCTAGCCCAGCTGCTACTCCCAGAGATATTGAGGCTTTTGGTCGATCATTAAGAGCAAATATTGTTTTGAATCATAATATCTCATTGTTGGATCAAGTTCAACCCACAAGAAACGGAGAGGTTGATCCTAGTAATCGGGATGTGAAGAGATTGAAAGTATCTGATAATGTGGTGGACAAACAGCTGGTAGATTCCAAATGTGGGCAACAAATGTCACATGGATATGATAATGTGGTCAAAGATGGTACAGGTAATAATTCCATGCTATCACCAAATCCTAATATGCTCAGCTTTTCGACAAAGCCCCTTGACGGACAGGACACTAATGCATCTTCTCAAGAGGAGGTTGGTTATGGTAAAAAAACTGAGGTTGCTGACAGTAATAAAGGAGCTTCTGTTAAAAGTGATTATTCTCTGGTAAATCCTCAGATGGCACCATCATGGTTTGAGCGATATGGAACTTATAAAAATGGTAAGATGTTGCCAATGTATAATGTACAGAAGATGACTGCTGCTAAGATTATAGACCAGCCTTTCGTTGTACCAAACCAATCAATAGAGCAAACTCACAATGTTAGTGAGGCTCAGCTAAGTAACCCAAGGGAAAGTCCAATGTCTCTGTCAGTTGCAAATAAGCCTGTAGACTCTCAGTTATCAACTCCTGCCATTGAGCCCGAATTGGTTTTTGTAAGGCCAAAGAAGCGAAAAACTGCCACATCTGAACTCATACCATGGCATGAAGAAATATTAGAAGGTTCTGAAAGGCTTCGAGATATTAGGTGCTTGTCAAAACTAAGTGATTTAATGTGCTAATTTTTTATTGTTGCTGTTAGAGTAGAAAAAATCATGTGTCACTGATTGATATTATGTTGTTTTAGTTGTTTTGCGGAAAAAAATGCCTAGTATTTACTTTGGTATGTGACTAATTTAGTATTGTTGTATGTTTATTAATATGTCAAGTATTTTGTTCTCCCACAATTTAAATTTCTTATCTTATTTTTGACAGTACGGCTGAGTTAGATTGGGCTCGAAGTGCAAACAGACTGATTGAGAAGGTTAGTTTACAATAAAATTAGTCTACACTCATGAATCTATAATTCTATAATTAACACGTTCACTTTACTCTGTACAATTATAATTATAGGTTGAAGGCAGTGTGGAGGTAGTTGAAGATTTGTCAGCAGTTGTGAAGTCAAAAAGAAGGCTTGTCTTGACTACACAGCTCATGCAGCAACTACTTGGCCCTCCTCCAGCTTCAGTTCTTGTAGCAGACGTGAAGTTGCATCATGAGAGTATGGTCTACTCAGTTGCCAGATTAGCATTAGGAGAAGCATGCAGTTCAATTTCATGGTCCAGATGTGATACACTTTTGGCTCCCGGCAGTAAGAACTTGTAAGTGAATCTGCCAAGCCTTGTGCATCTATGTATGCATGCCATAGTTGTTAATAACACCAAATAGTGGTGCTGTTGATTGGAGTTTGCTAGAGAAATAGAATATCATCAGTTTGAGGCAAACCATGATGGAGCAGGGGAACTACTTGAATGGATCTCAAAACCCTATTTTAACCATGAATCAGGGTCATTTAGCGCTGTTTTAGGTGATCGAATCAGGACTTGGCCCCTGAATAAGAACTGAAACTTTACTTTTTGATCACTCCTATGAAGTAGCACAGCCCACTGTTCTACTTTTTGACAAACACTTACCCATCTGTGGCAGCATTCTCTGGCTATATGTGACAGTTTTTGGCTTCCCAAACCTTTGTTCTCCGTAGTTTCTGGAAATCCCTGGACTGTAGTGGCCATTTTCTTGTGAACCTGTCTTTTCTGGCCAACCATGACCTTTGCTACCTTACTCTGTATTTATCTTGTGTTGGTCTGGTTTTTCAGTCTCTTTCCAGGCTGTTTATCTCACTGTGTTGTGGTCTCTTCCAAGCATCTCTCCTGTAGCTTTGGTTTTTAACCTTGATGAATAGTGTTGTGTGATCCATGTAGCTGAACTGACCTGCTAGGATAAGGCTTTTGTTGTGTTCAAATTGGTTTGAGTGACATCCATCCCGCTACCTGCGGTAGCATTTTTGGGATCTGTACTATTATTAAGGATTGACAACAATAATGGATGTATAAGGGATCTGTGTTTACATTGGTGTAGGTCAATCACTCGGATAACATTATACCTCCTAATTTATCCCAAATTTTACCATAGGATTGGAAGTGCGTGTTAATATAAATCATATTTGCAAGTCAAGAAAATCATTCTAATATAGTTATTGATTGATGTGATAAAGTCTTGTGCTGTTGTAAACCGATTCATTATCTACTTTACGTTCTACCTTCTATAGCAATTAACCTTTTTTATTGATGTTTTCTGTAGACTGCATGAAAAGTGTAAATCGTCTGATAAAATTGATCAGTACATTTTGAAAGTTACGGACTTTGTTGGTAGAACAAGGAAACTGGAAGACGATATATTAAGGTACTATTGTAGTATATATTTTTATGCTCTATACCCATTTTTTTTTAATTTTCTACATTGGGTGTCTGGTCTATACAAGTAGCAAACTTGATGCATGGCTTCATCTATTTATGCATGCAAATGAGCATGTGCTTTGGTATTGAAATCTTGAAGGTTGGCCTAGATTTGTCATTCTAATCCAACAGTTTTAAAGCTGGTCCATAATGGACCACCTTTCAAGGTGTTTCAGTTTAACCTTACTCCCATATATTATGCTACTAAAAAGCTATAGGGTTAAAAGATATTTAGCATAATATTGTATAATAGAGACAAATATATAATAAGCAAATGAAGACTATAAAGTATATGAAATAATATACTAAGAAGAAAGTATATAAAATAATAAGCATATGAAGACTATAAAGTATATCTAATATACTAAGAAGAAAGTATATAAAATAATAAGCATATGAAGACTATAAAGTATTATTAAGCAAACACATTGATCGTTACATAATTGAAAATGTATACGTAGTATTAGAAAGTGAGTTCTAAGCCTAACTCACCCCACAAAATCGGCTTGTAAGGTGACGTTTGCACCTCACTTATATATTATAATTTGGTCTTATCTCTAGTCGATGTGGGACTTCCAACACAACCCCTTCACGCCGAGGTATAGACATCTCGTGCGTGATAGGAGAAATTGGGTGGTCCAATATTGGTCCGACAACGGGTGGAATAGAAAGAGAAATGTCCACTTAGAACTCGTTAGGATAGGCTTTAACCATGGCTCCGATACCAATCCAGAAGACTCCCCCTGAGCAACAAAGTCGGGCGGTTGCTCCATATAAATTTCTTCATGCAAATCACCATTAAGGAAAGCATTTTTGACATCAAGTTGGTAAAGAGGCCATTGTCGAAGAGCGGTCATGGCAATGAATAGGCGAATAGAGGTCATTTTCGCCACTGGAGAAAAAGTATCACCATAATCTAAACAAAAAATCTGTGTGTAGCCTTTGGCAACCAGTCGAACCTTCAAATGATCAATTGTACCATTAGGGCCAACTTTGATAGCATACACCCACCTGCAACCAACAATAGACTTTCCAGATGGTAATTGGAAAAGCTCCCAAGTTCCACTTTTCTGTAAAGCACTTAATTCATCCAGCATGGCTTGACGCCAACCAGGATGAGTTAAGGCATCACCCACAGACTTGGGAATTGACACTAAAGAAATGGATGAGAGACATGTGTAAAAAGATGAAGATAATCTGTGGTAACTAAGAACAGTATAATGGGGGGAAGGGTTACAATTAGAGCGTATACCTTTACGGAGGACAATAGGCAGGTCAGACTCATTTGCTGGAGCCGGAGGAGACAGGAGGCGAGTCATGAGGGAGACGATTGCAGTGACTATAAACCTGAAGGGGTGGAGTTGAAGGACGATCATGTGGGAAATGAGAGTCTAAAGGATCAAAGACAATAGGAATATCAACAGTAGTAGGTGGAGGTACAGAACTAGAAGATAAATGTGAAAAATAAAACGAAGATTCATCAAAGGTGACATCAGCGGAGATAAAATGACTACTGAGGGAAGGGGAAAAACACTTATAGCCCTTTTGTGACCGTGGAAATCCTAAGAAGACAAATTTGTGAGATCTAGGAGATAACTTATCAAGACCAGGACTAAAATCATGAACAAAACATGTAGACCCAAAGACTCTAAGAGGTAATAGATGTAAAGGGTCTTGAGGAAATAAGANAGAATGAGGGATTTTGTTATCTAGGACAGAAGACGGCATGCAGTTTATGAGATAACATGTAGTGAGAACTGCATCACTCCAAAAAAATGAGGGTACTTGACCATGGATTAGAAGTGTACGAGTTGTTTCAATAAGGTGTCTATTTTTGCGCTCAGCCACCCCATTTTGTTGAGGAGTATAAGCACATGAGGTCTGGTGAATAATGCCATGAGAAGCCATAAAATGTTTAAACGGTTGAGAAAAGTATTCACGACGATTATCACTGCGTAAAGTTCGAATAGAAACCCCAAATTGTGTTTTTATTTCATTGAAAAATGATTGGAAAATAGAAAACAACTCAGAACGATTTTTCATCAAAAACAACCAAGTACATATGGAATAGTCATCAATAAACGTAACAAAATACTGAAATCCTAAAGTGGACTTAACACGACTAGGTCCCCAAACATCAGAATGAACTAATGAAAAAGGAGATGACGCTCGTTGTGAAACACTACGAAGAAAGGAACTACGAGTATGCTTTCCTAACTGACAAGACTCACACGTCAAACTTGATAACTTCGACAAACTCGGAACAAGTTGCTGCAGTTTGGCAATACTGGGATGACCTAGCTGAGCATGAAGAAGGGATGGTGACTCCATGATGACGCCAGCATGTGGAGAAGGGTGGAGAAGATATAGGCCATGAGACTCACATCCCGTGCCAATTATGTGTTTCAAACTCTGGTCCTGCAAACAAACAGAATCTTTGATAAATGAAATAACACAATTAAGGGAACAAGTTAGACGACTTATGGACCATATTAAAAAGTGGGTTTTAAGCCTAACTCATCCCACAAAACTGGCTTGTAAGGTGAGGTTTGCACCTCACTTATATATTATAATTTGGCCTTATCTCTAGTCGATGTAGGATTTCCAACACGTAGTTTGTCTATTTTCACTGTAGTGGGCATCTCGCTGCAGCGATTTTGGGGGCTCCCCTCTATTATCTGTGATAGTGACTACTATGATATTAGTTAGGAATGTTGGATCGTGGGCTGTTGCAAGTCTTCATTATATGGAGTATTTTGTTTTCTGCATGAGCTTGGGAAGGTATTCACTATAATGTATTTCATTACTATTATGAATTTTCCATGACACCTGTACATTTAGGCTTACAATTTTTTGCCACAGATCTAGCTACATAAATTTCATATCTATTTCTTTTCATGCTAATGCTTTTGTAACTTGTTACACCATGAAGTTGTTCAAAATTTCTTTAGTCCTAATCCTCCCTTCCCTTTTTCTGTTTACCTATTGAAAATTTCGTTTGTCTCATTAATGGTGGTATATCAATATCTATAACTAATGTAGCGCATGTGGAAACTTTGGCCGTCACATTTGTCCTTGTTGGAATCATTACATATAGGTATTATCATTTAGGCACTAGTCTGCAGAAGTTTAATGGTTTTACCTAGTTCTGTACCTAGTAGTCTAGGACANTCTCTTGNCCTTCTATCTCCNTATTGTATCATCTCTTTATTATTATAAATGGCAGAACATGAGAGGGATCATTAAGCCCTCAAGAATATTTCTTATCAGTTTTAAATCTCAAGTTGGTATTAGAGCCAGGTTCATCCTGCTCTGGTTTCTGTCCTCAATTGTCCACCAGCACTGTCGTTGCTGTACGCACCTGTCCGGTGCCGTTCGCCGTCGTCCGCGGCTGTCTCGCCACTGTCCGCGACTGTCTAGCCACTATCTGCAGCTGTCAACTGTAGTTTGAAGTTCTTCAACTTGGTTGCCCGTCATCTCGCATCTGCCCGCCGTTGTCCGCCTCTGTCCGCCGCCGTCCGCCGTCGTTCGCCGCCGGCCACCGTCACTGTTCCGTCCGGCGACCAATGGATCTGGTTCGCCTCTTCACGCGACAGCCAACCCCGCCGGTGGGTTCGCCTGATTCCTCCCCACGCTCCCTCACGCGCAGCTTCTTTGTGCGCTGCGAACAGGCACGTGCTGTACACGCGCCGCTGTCACCGGAAATCTGCCGCGACACCTCCATAGCTGTCGCCTGGGTCTCCTCTCCCTGTTCGGACCCTCAAAACCTGGTTCCCATCAGGTCCCGAAGCTCCCCTTGGAAAAAAACCGAGGGTTGTTTAGTTGCTCCCTGTTGCGTATTCTGTTTCTCTCGGTTTTCAGGCTCCTTTTTGGTTCCTCTCCTATTTTTATCAACAATGGTGTCTGGAAGTGTTCTTTCTTTATCTGGAAGTCCCTCAATTACTTCCGAAAAACTAAACGGAAAGAATTACCTCTCTTGGTCTGCTGCCGTGGAAATGTGGTTTCTCGGTCAAGGACATTATGACCACCTTATGGAAACAAGCAGATTTCCAATTGTGTGCCCTATTGTGGCAGTCTGTGGAACCACGACTTTTGATATCTCTTAGAGCCTTCAAAACATGTCACTCGTTTTGGAAGAAAGCTCAAAGCATTTATGCTAATGATATTCAACGTCTCTACGATACAGCTAACAAGCTTGCAAGTCTCAAAATGACAAATCATGATATGGTCTCCTTCATGACTGAAGCCCAAGCAGCTGTGGAAGAGTTGAGAATGTTCTTGGAAGAGGAATCTTCGGAAGACATCAAGAAGAAGCTTGACAAGTGCTATATGGTGATGATCCTCCGTGCTTTGCATCCAGACTTGAATCACATCAGAGACCAACTTCTGACAAGTCATGAGGTCCCAACCTTGGAAGCCTTGACCACACGTCTTCTTCGTGTTCCAGCGCCTCAATCTCAGGAAGCTCATGAAATACTAGAACCATCTGTCATGGTTGCCACACGAGGAAGAGGAGGACGTGGCACTAGAGGAGGAGGACGTGGAGGTCGGGGACGTCCAAAGTGCTCTTACTGTAAGAGGCCGGGTCACACCCAAGAAAATTGTTACTCCTTGCATGGCTTTCCTTCAAAAACAGCCAATATCTCTAAGGCTGAAACTTCCACTTCCAACTCCAAGTTCACCGAGGAAGAGTATGAAGATGTATTGTGATAACCAAGCTGCACTTCACATTGCATCAAATCCAGTATTTCATGAGAGAACTAAACATATAGAGATTGATTGTCATTTTGTTCGGGAAAAGTTATTGTCAAAAGAAATATGTACCGAGTTTGTTGGATCAAATGACCAACTCGCAGATGTGTTGACTAAGTCATTGAGGGGACCTCAGATTGAGTTTATTTGTTCCAAGCTTGGTACATACAATTTGTATGCTCCAGCTTGAGGGGGAGTGTTGGAATCATTACATAAAGGTATTATCATTTAGGCACTAGTCTGCAGAAGTTTAATGGTTTTACCTAGTTTTGTACCTAGTAGTCTAGGACAGTCTCTTGCCCTTCTATCTCCCTATTGTATCATCTCTTTATTATTATAAATGGCAGAACATGAGAGGGATCATTAAGCCCTCAAGAATATTTCTTATCAGTTTTAAATCTCAAGTGTCCTCTAAGTTAGTTGCGTGCTGCTAGTGTTACTTACTATCATTGTGTTGTATTTCATTCTAATTTAATTAATCTTTACATGACAGCTACAATTTCTTGTACTTACTTTATGTCATTTGATCTTGGTGATGCAGATTAAATAGCAAAGCCTCAATTCTAGACTTGAGGTTGGAATGTCAAGATCTGGAAAGATATTCTGTCATCAATCGATTTGCGAAGTTCCATGGGAGGGGACAAAATGATGGGGTAGAGGCCTCATCATCTTCGGATGCAAATACTAATGCTCAAAAATCGTTCCCCCTTAAATATGTTACTGCAGTTCCATTGCCTAGGAATCTCCCAGACAGGGTACAATGTCTCTCACTTTGATAATTTATTAATTCATTTTTCTATCCTTTTTGATCAACTGACTCCACAACCTCCTTCTTCTGGTCCTTTTCTTTCAACTTTTATTATTGCACTTCATCACCATAGAACCATACAACTGGCAATGTAGGGGAAGAATGGTATTTTAGATTGCCTCATCAATCGCCGGAGGCTGTAGATCTTGCAGTCTATATATTTGTATGTATGTGTAGATCTTTTCAATCTAGTTATCTTAAGATTTTCAGGTTCCAAGCCATTTGTATATAGCAAATTATATATGCAGTCTATTAAGGTTTAACCATACCATTTGGCTTGGTTTTGTCTGATTAAGCATAGGTCTTCACTTAACATTTTTGTTTTTTTCAATATCAAATCATTTTCTCTGCGCTTTCCTTTGTAGTTCTTCCCATTGCAAAACCCCTTTGACAGGGATGTTACATTCCATCAGCAAAATGTAAGTGCGTCAAAAGTTGTGGACTTGATTTACTTTTGGTATTTAATTAATATTGATTGATGACTATATACACCAATTTGCAGTTATATTAAATCTCCATTTATTACTCATATAACTTGTCTTTAAAATAATCTTGGATAAAAATTGCACTTAATTATTAATATTAGTTGATTGTGTACAGATGATTGTCTTGTGGACATCTAGTCATTGGATATATCAATTTAAACAATTAATCAAAGTGAAGAAGTTTGTTGTTTTTCAATTAAGGTTTACTTAGTTATTTTTCTGTTTTGAATAGTCCCAGTCTCACAAATATATTTTATTTCATTAAGTTTGCTATGTACTTGTGCAGCTAAGATAATGCTATGTTTACTGCAGTTTTTTCTTTTATCTTGCTGTTGTATTGTGGCTATAAAGCCATACACAAGTCATTCTCTCCTTTTGAGCGTATATTGTTTGAATTGTGTCTAGTAAGTACTATTAGAGCCCCAACTGGGCTTGTGAGAAAAGGAAGTTGCAGTCCTAAGTTTGACTTGCAAACACCAGATTTTAAACACCTGGCTTTCATGGAGATGTCAATGGATGCGTCGTTCATCCAACCAGCTATTCTGCGCTTTGATGGTCACTACGACCATTGGAATATGCTTATGGAGATCTTCTTAAGGTTGAAAGAATATTGGATCTTGGTTGAACACAGGGTATGAGGGGCCAGCAGTGGGAGCAACTGTGATAGAGGTGCAACTAAAAACCTTGTGAAAATGAAACTGAATTGAATCTTAAGGTGAGGAACTGCCTTTCCAATCAATTGACAAGCATTCTTGAAACTATATTGGAAAAAGACAGTGCTTAAGTTTAGGACTTGAAGAAGAAATTTGAAGGGAGTTCTAGGTGAAGTGCTGAGTTCGTCAACCTTTGAGATATTTTGAAATTCTGGGAATGTAGATAGGCGAGAGCATTAATGAATATTTTGCTATAGTCATGGCAGTAGCAAACAAGATGAGGGTGAGTGGAAAACAATTGAAAGATGTTTCTATTCTCGATAAAATCCTTAGATCATAGACGGAAAACTTCAATTAAGTTGTAGTCTCAATAAAATAATCTAGGATATTGATGCACTCACAATTGTTGAATT
The DNA here is from genome assembly GCF_000741045.1 of Vigna radiata var. radiata. Taxonomy (NCBI): domain Eukaryota; kingdom Viridiplantae; phylum Streptophyta; class Magnoliopsida; order Fabales; family Fabaceae; genus Vigna; species Vigna radiata. The sequence goes on from NC_028353.1 coordinate 11,802,178, forward strand.
GCAAAGTTCACTCATAGTGCATGAACAAAAGTTTCATTGGAGCAATGGAGAAGAACATGGGATGAAAGTGACTGTGGGTGAGAGAAATGGAGGAAGAGGTCACAGCGTAGAGAAAATTTCAGAGGAAAAGGTCGAGAAAGATGGCCTTCTGCTTTTAATAAAGCCACTTGGAATGTTATCTATATCACCAACTTGGCCATTTTTAGTATGAGTGTCCTACATGGCACAAAGGCAAATTATATCAAGTTTGGCAGAAAAGCATGGTTTACTTCTTAGTAGAAAGATTAGACGCTTTAATCATATAAAATGTTTCAAGAATCTTGTTGAGAAGTAGATAGGTATGTATATAAAGTGTCTACACGCTGACGGGATGAATTCCATTCACAAGAGTTTCAGGTTTGTAAACAAAGTGGCATTAAAGAGAACCTTAGCAATGCTTGCACTCCATAATAGGATGGAGTGGTTGAGGTAAAGAATCGCACAATGGTGAATTTGGTTTGTTTAATGCTTTCAGAAAAGAAGATTCCCAAAACTTTGTGGCTTGAGGCAGCAAATTGGACTTTGTATGTTCTAAATAGAAGTACCACGGTAGCTGTGAAGAATGTTACTCCCGAAGAATCATGGTCCAGTGTGAAGCCTTTAGAGGACCATTTTCAAGTATTTGAAGATGCATGACACATGTTCATGTACACCGGATGGTTGGAGGACCAAGCTTGAGAACAAGAGTTTGGGTGTGTGATTTTAGGAATTAGCGAGAACATGTGTTTGGGTGTATGATCCTAAGGTGGTGACTAGTAGAGATGTAATATGAGGAAGATGAGCGATGCGAATGGGATGCAAGCTTTGGAAAACAAATATTATTAGATCTTGAATGGGGTGATGCTGAGATTAATATAGAGGAAGAACTTGAGGCAGAAATGGATGAAACACTGAGTCAATTGATGAAGGTAGCAGAGAAGATCAAACTGCATGAAATGGCAATCCTATGAATACAAAAGAGTTTAGTACAAGAGGAGCAATGGTCACACAGGTCCGCATTCTGATAAAGGACCTTGTGAGTGGTGAGGGTCTATCCAAGCAGGAATTTGAGATCAATGTGGCCTAGTTTTTGCAAATCCATTCTGAAATTACTTGAAAGCTGTGAGGAGCTCGAAGTGGAAATTAGCAATGGATTCTGAAATTGATTCCATTGACAAAATCAGACTTGGAGCCCTACTGATTTTCAGCAGGAGCCAAAACCATTGGAGTCAAATGGTATTAAAAGATAAGTTGAAAGAGCTTGGAGAAGTTGACAAGTACAAGACTCGATCAGTGACCAAAGGGTATTCACAAACTAAAGTATTTACTTAAATGGCTTGAATCAACATTTATCAGGTAAAGTGCTAATCGTAAGTATTTTGTGGATGATTTAATTTACACTAGTGGTGATGAAGGCAGATGCTAGATTTTAAGAATTCTATGATGAGAGTATTTGCCATGACTGATTTGCAGATGATGAGGTGTTTTCCTTAGAATAGAAGTGCTACAAAAATCTGAATGTATTTTCATTTGTCAAAGAAAATACACCAATGAAGTTTTATGTGTGACATCAGTTCAGCTATAGATGAAAAAAAAAAAAAAAACATATCCGCGGATTTCACCAGTAGGATATATGATGGGTATTAAATAGATATCTTAAAAAACAAAGTGTTCTATTTTCACACAATACTAATACACCAACAAAATTTTGAAGAAAATCTCTTAGAAAACAAAGTGTTCTAACCATATGATGATCCTGAAAAGTATTGTTCATCTATTAAAAATCTATATAAAATCAAAAGACACAATAAAAGAAACCTTTTTCACAAAATCTCGTTAAGATACAAAACAAATTTACACAAGCTAAAAAAATAATTAAAAAGGTTAAAATAAAAACACTTAGTTCTTACCTAGATACTCCAAAATTTAATAACTTCTTTTAATCTTCAATTTATGTATATCTCTCAATCAAAGAACGTATCAACTATAACCCAATTTGTAGATAACGTTTTACCTAAAAATTTAGCTTTATTATTACCTATAAGGTTTAAAACACAAAATACTATAACAAACTAAAATTTTAATAACAAATCTCACCTCCTCTCACTTCAAAAAATATATACATTTGTATATTATAACTTACAGTTTACATATAGTATAATATATATGTTCATAAAGGTTACATATCATATAATATATAACACATATGTTTACATATTATGTATTATATATTATGACATTATATTATATATGATCTCTATTATATATGATACATTAAAATATTCCATTAAAACATATTATATTATATATAAATATCATTATAATATTCTATTATCTCATACAATTTGTTTAATAATTTTTTAACTGAAATATTATATATTATACCATATTCCTTAAAAAATAAAATAAATCTTTTAATTATAGTTAATAAATGATTTTATCTTTTACTTACCATATTTAACTTTATTTGTATATTTTTATAATTATTATAATTTTAAGATTACATATTTTTATTGAATATTTATGATAATATATAAATATTTAATTATTGGTTTGTTGATGAAATGGATATGAATATCACGATGTCTAATTTGTGAATATTCTTACCAAAAAGAATTTACTTCTCTTTAAAAAAAGTATTATAAATAAATAATTTACTAATTCAAATATTACAATAAAATAATTAAGTAAAACAGTTAAAAGAAAATAGTTCTATACAATTATACGAGTTCAATTCAAATTTAAAGTACTCCAAATATCTTACTTTATCTCTTGGAGTATTTTACTTCTACGAGGGTATCAGTTTTCAACCACAAAATTAAAAAGCATATTATAGAATTATTTCGGATTGTCCTATCCAAACTTTTTTGTTCTTCTTGCACTTTTAACTTTTTTTCAAAAAGGAAAAGATAACCTTAAGTTAAAACAACTTTTACCAAAGTATTTTATTATTACAATAATAATAATAATAATAATAATAATTATTATTATTATTATTATTATTATTATTATTATTATTATTTTGCTTTTCCTTCTCTTTTTCTGACTTTTTAAAGATGGGTTGTACTAGCTGCTGTACCCTCTCCTTCAATGCTAAACAACACATCCTTCCTTCACTCTCATTTTCGTATTTTCTTTCTTCTCCGTTTGAAGAAGATCGCTCATGTTATTTATCAAACTACTCATTAAAGACACTCAAAAGGAAATTCTAATTTGACTTAATCATAAATAGATTTAATTTTTGAAATATTTGAATCATGCAAACATATGAACACATGTGTTGTAATTCATATTTATTCTTGATTGGTCATTTAGTAATTAAGTTCAATAATAAAAAACCAAAATAAATTCATTTTAGAATATTAAAAAAAGTTTTAAATATCCTTTTGTATTGGTTTATATCATATTAGTCCATTCTTTAAATGATTAAGGATATTATATTGTGTAATTATTACATAACAAAATAATTCTGAAATTGTAGATGATAAGATAATTTGAATGATTTTTTGTTACGAATCGTGTAAAAAAATTAAGAATGAGGGTAAAGATTTTGATAGAGAAAGTAAGAGACCCGAGATAACTACTTCTAAAGTTTGGGATCATTTTACAAAATTTGGTATAAAAAAATGTAAAGAAAAGGTAAAATGTAATGCATGCGGTGCATAATATATTGTTGGTGGTAGAAAAATAGGGACATCAATAGTGTTGTGTCATCTGTCAAAGTGTGCGGTCCGAAAAAAATTAAAAGACAATGACATGAGAAAAATGATAATTAATCATCTTGGAAAATTAAGTTATAGGGAAAATGACCAAAAAGTTATAGATTAATGATTATTATTCAAGAGAGACTTTCACATAATTTATTGAATATAAGTAGATTAAAGAATCACTTATATATCTAAATCCAGAAGTACGATTTCCAGGTAGGAATATATTTGTGTCTATTATTTCAAAACAAATTCATGAACACGAAGAGATGGTGCAAATCTCATAAATGAATTTATTTAATATATGATTGTTGAAATTTTATAAATCAAGAAAGATTTATTTGTTTGACTATTGATTTTGTTGATGTTGCTTGAAGGTTAAATAGTAAGATTATTGTCTTTTGTAAAATGGAACCTCCGTATAATGATCATGATTTGATAATTTTTTATTTATTTTTTTGCTTTATTGCTTGATTAAGGAATAGAGAGGAAGTTTTCGTTTTTTTCTTTTTCTTTTTTTTTTATCACATTAGATGTTAGTGCCAATGAGGTGTTGTATAAAAATTTGAGTGTGCAAATGAAATTACAAAATAGTTTGATATGTAATGGTGATTAATTTCGTGCAGGTGTAGTGTCTATGTTTTGAATATTATTATGTAAGAGAGATTAAGGATGGTTTAAGATTATTTGCATAAAATTAGAGAGAATACCAAGTATGTGAGAGGATTGAAGGCAAGAAAAATTAATTTAAAAAATGTGTTATTCAAGTAACGGGTATTGATATAAAAGTAGGTTTGAAAATAGATGTTGTTACTAGATGAAATTCTACATATCTTATGCTTGAGAGTGCAATTATATATCAACGTGTTTTTAAAAGTTTGTCTATCAGTGATACAACTTATTTACAAATTAAAATCATAATTTTATAGCTCTTAACTACCAAAATAACTAGACGAAATGTATAGTGATATTTCTTCTATTTTAAATATATGTAATTTGGCATCAAATACAATAATTAGTCCGTAAAATATACAGCGATATATTAGAATTATCAATAATTGAAATCAGATGTACTTAAAAGAAATAAAATCAACTCTTTTTAGTTATTATATTAAAAGAAATGTTATTAAATTTATAAAGAAAATATTCACAAGAAAATATTTATATAATAAACACTTTTAAAAATAAAAACAGTTAATTGAGTTAAAAAAATGATTATAGTATTTAACAGATAAAATTATTTATATTGATAAAGATAATTATACTCAGGACAAGTTATAATAAACAACTCTTTTATTAACAGTAGTATTTTATATATATATATATATATATATATATATATATATATATATATATATATATATATATATATATATATATATATATATCCTTCTTTAAGATAAGAGATAAAATTACAGATTAATTAATGAAATAATTTTTCTAATATAATCCTTTATATTTTGCAGATTTCGCACTATAAATATTAAACACTAAGTAGAAGAAAATTTACTAAACTCCTCAACATCTGTCTCTGGCTTGAGAAGAGAAACCGAAGATGTCATCGCACACTAACGATCCCCGTCAGCCATCGGCGGCGAGACCCTACGTGGCGCCGCAGATTGCACCGCAGGACCTGCCGATCGATTACGCCGGATTCATCGCCGTCATATTTGGCGTCGCTGGCGTTATGTTTAGGGTTAGTATTTGAAGCACCCCTTTGCCATCGATCTCACTGCAGAATTTTCGTTTCGATGCGTTAACACTTTTTTCTTATTGTGTTATTTGTGAAATCAGTACAAACTGAGCTCCTGGCTGGCACTCATATTCTGCGCGCAATCCGTAGCGAACATGCGGAATGTCGAGAACGATCTCAAACAAGTTATGATGGCTATGATGTGAGTTTCTTCGTATTCCTCTATTCGAATTCCCGTTTGCTTTTTCTTTAAGAAATTTGTTCGTGGATCTGATTGTGTGAGCTGTTCTTTTAAAATAGAAGCACAGCAAAAGGTTGAATAAATGTTCTTAGGTTTGGGAGGTACATGCGTTCTTAAGGGTAAAGGGTACGGAATCAGGAAACAAATGTAGGCAAAATCAACGAAGTCAGATTTGAGGCTTAGTTTTATGGCGTGATGAATAGGAAATTGAAATCGGCAGTAAGGATCTTTCCCTTCCTTTTTTTGGAAGTTAGTTAGTATTCTTTACTTACTCATTTGTTCCAGAAGTGTCAGTAGTAAAATGGAATGAACCACCAACCATCCCACATGCTTTATAATCCATTGGATCAGCGTCAGATATTCCAAAATTCATTGGTTGGACATAGAGAGAATGAGTCTGAGACTCAAAGGCTATTTGGGATTAAGAATGTGTATAAATATAGAACATTAATTTCAAAAAATATTTTAAAACAATAAAATACAACATAGTTTTTCTTTTTTTATCAAACGAGTCATGGATGATGAATTGCATTTTTCTTTTTTCATTTTATGGATTACAAATTTTAGATGTTTTAATTATGTATGTTTTACTAATCCATTTCAATTCAATTCAAAATGCATCTTAATAAAATGTTTGGGTGTTTTATAGAGAAGGAGAAGAATGGCTCATAATGGAATGGAATGGAATAGAACATGTTGATCTATTGTTTGGTTGCTTATTTTTTTTATCAAGGGATGGGACTAGGATTTTCTCCCTTCCATTCCGCCCCCTTCAGTTTCTTAACTCCACAACTATGTTTAAGTATGTTTTCCCTTTCGTCATCTATTACTCACCCTATTTCCAGCTTTCCAAACATATCCCTCAACAAACAACCAGAACACGACAACCTTATTTCACTAGAGATGTTAGGAATAACAGCCTTTTAGGCTTTATCAAAAAATCAAATTTTCAAGAATTTTATCCACCATGAGATCATATTTCATAACTTCCTTTAATGTCATTTTTGTTTCCCTATACCCGTTATATACAGAAGACAAGCTTCTGATTTTTTTTCTTTCAATTCTTCAGGGCACTCCCAACCTTTTTCATTCCATAGATTCCTTTTACTGCAGAATTTTTTACTTTAGTGGAGTCTATGCTTTGCCCCAATCATAGACAGCTACTTCTCACAGGTGTTTTCTTCACCTGGAATAGTTATAGGATTGCTGACCAAATAATTTAAGTGCATCGTAATCTTGGTCATTATTTTTAACTGCTTACTATGTAGGTATTCCTATCAAGAAACAATATTCTTGTGTATGGACTGTTAAAAGGTAACCAATATTATATGTGGTGCAAACTTCTTTTTCTTTGTAACGTCCCTTCAACTTTCTGAAGCATGTTTCAACTCTTACAAATTTTTTCTCTTTTATTCTGCTTGTACCTGTCGTACTGCATGCAAGTTCTTCATGTTCTTTACTATAAACCCTGATGATGGAAACTTTGGTCTCAATTATGTAACATTTAAAGCTTATACAACTAAAGATTGACTTAAAAAATGACTGGCCCTTGAATTTGTTTCCTAAGTTTTGAGACTTCTCTCATGACATGGCTAAATACCTAGCAACACATAACAATAGTTAGAGATGGAGAGCACAGGTTTAAGGGGGTATTTGAAGTACATAGAGATTTTGAACGGAAGTGTCAAAATATAAGACAGGTAACTTTACATCTGGATAAATGAGTATATGTGGATAGCGTTTACTAGTTTTAGGAACGTTTTTCAGAATTCAAATAATGGGGAGAAAGAATGTCCGGTATGAAGAAGTGGGGACTGAAAGCTAATAGTCGGTAGAAAATTACTTGCATTCCCATGTCATGGTAAAACTGCGTATCCTTCCATTATGACAAGGTTAAAAGTAAATGAAAACTCGATCAAAATATTGAGGATGTTGTGTTGTTTACTCTTTTGGAGAATAGTTTAACATTCTTTGGAATAAATGAAACCATAGAGCTTAGGAAACTGGTAGGATGGTAATGTCATTTTGCTTTTCTTTGGAGCTAGCATTAGATGGAAGTGTCATCATAGCAGTGGTTCATCAATCAGGCTTATAGGTTCAAGTCTCCTTAAAACTCTAAGGACAAGGAATCCTCTTCAAGATAGGTCCAGGAAAATAGTCTGTAATATGTCATTGTAGAATGTTAAATTGTGGTTTACTGAGTTGTATTACATTGACAAAAAACTGCTAAAGTTTGATAACTTGTTCCCGCTCGTAAAATACATTGCAAAATAACCTTTTTTGTTCTGTTTTAATTTTTCACTACACACATAGAATAGAGGCAAAGGTTTGGATATATATCTATATCTATATATATATATATATATATATAGATTATGAAACTAATCTTCTATACTACCATACTAATATTACTAAACTCATAACAGTTTGGTTACTTGCACCTTTTTAGAAGTATATGATTCGGGTATGTTGAAATTCTCAAAAGGTTTAACTTACTGAACTTGTATTCTATAAAGCAAATGATAGTATATTAGCAGTTACATGCACACATAGAAACACGTGTGATTTGCAGCATTTTATTTTTCTTCATTCTTCTGTGGCAACGTGAACATAAAATAGTTTGTCCTCAATTTCCATCTAGTATAAATTTCGACAGGTTTTCTTGAGTTTTAAATTATTGAGCTGATGTTAATCTGAACCGCAGGTTTTCTCTAATGGGATTGATAACAAACTACTTTGGACCTCCCAGACCTGGCAAACAAAGCTGAAATCTCAAGATTTTGAGGTAGAAATACACCATTTTTTTAAGTGAGGGAAGTTTAAGTATTCAATTTTTCCCTTTTCATCATGTGTCATTTAACTCGTCTGTATTAAAGATGCTTGCCAAGTCTGGATAATTTTACGTTTTTATGATTATATATTTAAAAGATGGTTTACTATGGAATCTGAGAGCTACAACATTTTGCACATTTGTTTTTCTAAACTTGGTTTTAAAAATTACTTCAAAATGAAATGACTTACATTTTAAATATATTCGTCACTTCTGTATAAAAAGTCCTTGCTTTTTATAAAAGTAATTGGATTAGTTAATGAAATTATTCAAGTTACCAAATTTGCCCTTTTCCTTTAAAATTTTTTTTGCTTCATTTTATTTTGTTAGAGTGTAGTTAACTTGATTAAAATTCATATTATTGGCTTAATTATATTGTTAGCTTAATTAAGATTTCAGATCATAATTTTAAAATTTATTAATAAATAACTTTAATATTTCTCACTGATAATGTTAATTAGGATTTTCTCGATTAATATCAAATTAAGAATTATATTCAAGAAAGAAACAAAACTATGAATTGAAATTGAGAATAAAAGAAACGAAACTATAAATGGAAATTAACAATAAAAGGAAAAAGGTACATGCAGCAAACTAATGCAAAATTCAATCAAACGAAAGTACACAAATTCCTTCTTCAATAAATTACTTTTACATTAATGAATGAGCTTTTTAAAAAATGTAATAGCATGAATCATTCAGACCATTATTTTATCGCTTTCTTCTCTCTTTTATTTTATTTTTATTCAAAATTCTCAATTAATTTTTTGAGGGCTTAACATTTGCAATGGTAAAAATGGCAATAAGATAAGTGAATTATTTCCTGCACCCTCACACTTGGAATTTAATTTTTGGAACACAAAAAACAGTTATGGAAATTTTATCTGTATAGCAGTCATCCTTCCCTATTAGGGATAAAACACCCTGAGATAATATTAAGATGGTAGAATCAAGGAGTGCAGCCTTGTAATTCTCAAAAACCAAACTCTGATATGAACCATTTGCTTAATATGATTATGAATAAGACTTTTGAATTTTTTAACGATAATTTTAAGTTCATGTGTGTAATAATTAGTTTTATTTAGCAACATCAACGTTATTTTTCTATTAATAGTTCATTAGGATTTATTTTTTATAATAATATGGAAAACTTTCGGGCAATATTAACTAGATATTTCGTCAGGAAAAAACGTTAATCTACATCAATAAAAGAAAGTAAAAAAAAAAATCCAACCAACATCAACGAAAAATATTGTAATTGGCATCAAATGGAAATAAGCTAAATTTTTGTTTATTGTAGAAAAGCTTTATAAATATCAATTGAAAGCTTTAAAAAAAAAATAAAAAACTATATCAATTAAAAAAGATCATTAATATTGATATTTTTAATTTATTAATGATTATTTAGTATTTAAATAATTTTGTATCTGAGGTTTCCTGTCTATTTATTACGACAAAAGTTAAATTTTTATTTGTTCTTTAATAATTTCGTCTTGACTCTTGATTTCTAATTTTCTCTTATTTTATTTGATCTTCCATCTTGATATATTAGTCATAATAAAATTACATTTTAAAAAAATATAAATATTTAATAGGTCAAAGTAAATGTAAATTCGTAAATATTCATATTAAAAACGTATTTTGGTAAAAGGAAAAAAAAAATAGTATTATGCAGTGTTTAAGAAATCACTTTTACAAATTCAATTAGTTATTAAGTTACAGTAACAAGCGACGAGATATATCACAATACAGGAATATTTGGCAGTAAATGAAAGATAGGAAATTGTTTAAATATTACACACAGGAGCAATCAATGGGTAACATCTCAACCATAACATTAGCCAATAGAATGATAGGAAACTATAATTGAACAGCATTTGCTAGATCAAATGAATTTGTTCATGCATGTGTTAAAGAAACCCACCCTTGTGAAATTCGTTAGTATCAAATAGCAATAACAAAATTGAAACAGAAATCACTTCTTACAAAAAAAAAAATGAAAAAACAACCTACAGAGCAAAATTTGTTGGTTATTAGTAATGAAGTCAGCAAGTACAGTGGAGATACAATGCTATAGTATAATTTACATACATATCCCATGATTTTTGGACATGATTATAATCTTTTGACATCTAAATTAGACTAATATGACAAAAATATCTAAAATATCATTACAAACAAGAAGAAAGATACAATGGCTAAGAAGCTCTCCTAGTATGATAAAAGTCCAACCTTATATAAGTTGGCATAGTCGTATATCATTTAATCACTATGTACTTCTGTGGAAGACACGCCTAAACATATCCCATGTTTAAGAGACAATTTTTTCTTCTTCCAAAAGTGTCATTTATTTGTCCTCTTGTATACGGCCTGCTCCTCGGGGCATTTTTTTCGAATACGCTGTCATAAAATTTGATTCAACAACTCAATAGCTATATGGCATAAATCAACATATTCTTATAACAATCAACAAATTCAAAGTTGACTAATAATATGCTATATGCTACTTAGCAAAATATTTTCCCTAGGTCACAATTTGCACTTCATTATAATTATTCTTTTTTACACTTTTTGGATTAAATTTGAGTTAACTGACCTAAATCTTAAACAAAACGATAATTCTCAGACAAAAAATAAAATCTGTATACCTTGTCAGGCATTCTAATTATAAAAGAAAGGATTTTAACAAATTATTTAACTATTCATAAAGTTCAACAAATATATGTGAAATAAAACAAAATAATATCTAAGAAACAAACCGATTTAATGTATCTTTGAAATAGTTTACTTTATTTTTTAATACTATAAAAGTTTGGAGAGTTAACTGAGAAGTAAAAATATTATTACTGTGCTGTAATTCTATTACACATAGTGCCCTATTTAAGGGACTATGGACCAACGTAAATAAGGCTTCTAAAAAGCTCAAAACCAAAAAAGCTAGTTAAAACAATACAATATATTTCAACAAATACTATGATAATATTTTATTATTGTTTATGGGTGAGTTTTCTAAATGTATTTGAATTTATCTAATGAAAGGTGTTGTATGATTTGTTCTGAACCTAGTTTCTAGAAGGATGCTTTATGCTAAACCTACTTTCTAGGAACATATTCTAGAACTATCTCGTTTTCCCTCTCATTCACAGTATTTGATGTATCTCAATCAAAAACTACTATAAATAAATATGAAAACCTAACAGAAGGCAATACATACTCCCAAATTCATTCTAATTTATTTGCACTTTTCTCACGTACTACTATACTATAGTTTACTAAACAACTAAAGATACATTAACAGTATGACAACCTATAAATTAGAATCAGCATTATTAAAACATGTAAAGATACATTAACAGTATGACAATCTATAAATTAGAATCAGCATTATTATAGTAGTTCTGAACCTAGTTTCTAGAAGATGCTTTGTGCTAAACCTAGTTTCTAGGAACATATTCTTCTAGACCTATCTTGTTTTCCCTCTCATTCACAGTATTTGATGTATCTCAATCAAAAACTACTATAAATAAATATGAAAACCTAAGAGAAGGCAATACATACTCCCAAATTCATTTTAATTTATTTGTATTTTTCTCACGTACTACTATATTATAGTTTACTAAACAGCTAAAGATACATTAACAGTTTGACAACCTATAAATTGGAATCAGCATTATTAAAACATGTGAGATAACATCCACAAACTAATGGCAGGATCATAGCTAGAATCCAGTAACAGGACTCTTTATGATATTTATAAAGAAAACTTCACTAATGCTCAAAGGAAAATGTTGTTAACTCCTTGTAAAGATATAATAGCAATATGAGAAAGAGAGAGAAAGCATACAGTCTTCAACATCCTTAAGCTGGTAGTAGTGGGGCGCAATCTCCACCAACCACTCCGGCTTTAATTCTGTCACCTGAAATATGAGTATTCAGTTTCACCTATTGTCAGATATCCATGGAATAAAATCATGAAACATGAAATAGGTAACAATTGGAATTACCTGTCTCATATATTCCTTGGTTGTGAGTACTAGTTCATGGTATATAACCCATCTAGGAAGAACCTATAAGAGAAACCAAATGATGAAAGAAACAATTAGATCTTTTATACTGTTAGAATGTAATCAGCTATTACAGATTTGAGGAAATTAACCACTACATAATATAGGAAACTAGGATGATCGATTCCTAATTATTAAATGTTTTTATTATAATTGATTCTTTAAAATAGTATAAATACATACTCTGTTGATCTACATTAGATACACAAAACATTCAAAACATATATAATTCTATATGGAATCAGTAGTGTAGGGTTTCAATCTTGGAACAATGGCCACTATGTGCTCGTGTTATCTATCACCGAGCGTACTTTTCCTCTGGCAACCACCATGCTTAAATTGCTGCTTCGATCAGTTGACGCATGCACCCACAAACGTGCCTGGCACATTCGTCTCATGTGTCTGTCTCCACTTGCATTTTTCTCACTATTCCAGCACGACCCACTTGCCAACATGCCCTTTGCCCCTTTCCTCAAACCCAAACACCCCTTTTTAAGCCCATTTCAAGTAATTTTCCCATGGCTTCCGAAAGCTCACACTCAAGTACCCCTCTATAGTTACTTTTACGATCATTCCGCTGATTCCATTTGAAAAACTGATCTGGATAACTGCTGGGCTGCTGCTGTCCAGCTATGGTTTTAGGGTCAAGGTCGTGCCAACCACTCGACCAAACAAGCCAAAGACATTCCCCGCAATGATCAAGCCCAATGGATGCAAATTGATGATGTCAAATTGCAGCCTCAATACCACACTTTTACTACTTGTTATGATGTGTGGAACAAAGCCAAGAGAGTATACGCTAATGATGTTCATCACCTTTACACTGTTGTCTCCAACCTTATCACTATGAAGTTGGAAAATCATGATATACTAACATATCTTGGTAAACTCGATCACTTAATTGTTGATTTTGAGTCAATCTTATCGTTTAGTAATGATGCAGATAAACATATTGAACAACGTGGCAAGTTTTTTCCAGTGCTTGCACTTGCTGGACTTCCTTCTGAGTTTGACTCTAACTGCAATCAAATCTTATCTGCATGGTTGTTCCATCTTATGACACCTTTAGTGAACAATTACTTCGCCTCTCAGTTCCTTACATGTCTGGTCATTCTCCTGCACCTCCAACTAATTCCGCTGCTTTTTACTCACTCTCAATCTTCTTACCATGGTGGACGAAGTGGAAATCGTGGTCAACGCACTTGTTGCAATTTTTTTCAATAGTATGGCCATACTAATGCAAAATGTCGTACAAAGGCATGACAACAACACAAGACAGCTAATATTGTTCATGTCAATTCTTCAAAACCATCAAATGAGGTTCCAATTTTCGTTGATGCCTATAATGAGTTTCTCCAATACAAGGCAGCCATGCAACTTAAACAACATGTCGTCGTCGTTGCTCAATCTGGTAATCATGTAGCTTGTATTTCTCAAACCTCCTCCCTTGGACCTTGGATTCTTGACTCTAGTGCCTCTGACATATGTATGGTAACTAGTCCCATTCTCTCAACTGACTTATTTGGATTCTTTACCCTCTGTTACCATGACAAATGGCTTTAAAATAAAAGTTCACTGCATTAGTCAAACACGACGTTCTTCTAATCTTACCTAGATTTTGTGCTTTATATTCTCAAGTGTCCTTTCAATTTAATCTCCACAAGCAAGCTTACTCGCACCCAAAATTACTATGTTCTTTTTGCTAATAATTATGTTCTTGTTCAAGATCGACATACCAAACAGACGATTGATGCAGGACACAAGTCTTGAGGATTATACTATCCGTCACAATTTGTCACACCAAACTCATGGCTGGTTAGATGTCCATTTGAACTGCTCTTCTGTCAAAAGTTTCTGCTCAGTCAGAAATTTCAAACTTTTTCGATCTGTTACAATCATGAAATGTGCCCCAACAAATAATGTTTCCAATTATGTACTACTTGCACAATAGCCATCAATTTCCTCTCGTAAACTGATTTGTTTTGGGCTCGTTCTGACAAAGGTTGACTCCAAAAAGCTAAGGGCCTACCATCTTGAAGCAGAACTGCACCCAATCCCTCGCTTGATGCATTTGTCTCAACCACATATGGCTTAGAAAAATATGGAATAGCCAAGGTTGTTAAAGTGACACTACATCCTTTAAGATAGTAAAAGTTTATTGAGTCTCCTCAGTCCATCGAAACATCCTTCCTCAATAGTTGTGTCAAAGATTTGGCAATGTTTCCATAATCCTGCACAAACCGCCTATAGTAACCCATGAGGCCCAAAAATCGACGTAAAGCAGCATCTTATGGAGTTGGCCACTTCCACATGGAGTTGTCAAAGAATACTAGGACAAATTTCCATAGAGAAGGCCTTAGAACATCATTCATTAAGGATTGAAAAATAACTGGAGCATTTGTCAGCCTAAAAGGCATAAAAGGAACTCATAGTGACCTTCATATTAGCAAAATGATGAAGATGAAGTTTTGATGATGTCCAAATCAAGTCATGAGCAATCAAGAACAAGATCTTCTGGAGACTTTGTATCATGTCGTAAATCTTTTGTAATAAAGTGTAATTTGTTATATAAGTCTTAGATTTCTAGTGGTTGTTGATTCCTTGTAATATGTCTTGTAAAAATTGTGTTTCGAGTCAAAACCACACTGGAATAATTGATTAAATGGAGTGGTAATCAATTAGTGTTAATCGATTAAAACTAGGAACAATCGATTATTATAGTAAAGTCTGAAAACTCAAAATAGTTCTGGAATAATCGATTGACAGAGGTTGTAATCAATTAACACTTCTAGCCATTGGAGTTTTTAGCGGTCTTTAGCTGTTGGACTATCTGTTAGGCTTGTCCTTTAGTGAATAATTGATTAACACTTAAAATAATTGATTATTACAGTGAGAATAGCTGAAAACAAAAATTAGGAGGTGCCCATTACTTGAGTCTATAAATAGACTCTTATTTCTCTTTCTAGGGCACCCAATACACTTAAGAACTTGTGAATTCTTTGAACCACTTGAGAAACTTGTATTCTTGTAAGGCTTGGGAAACTTGGGTGTCTGCAAAGCAATAGAGTACTGTTGTTGTGACTAAGGAGGTTTTCTGAAGAATGTGTCATGCTTTGTGTGTCGAAGGAGGTGCTCATCCCTCGGTATGTCTAGGGACGTGTGGTTCATCTCTTGGGCATCAAGAGAGGTGTATTCTAAACCTTTCAACTTGTATCTATGTGATTGTAAGTTTGGTTGGTTTTGTGATAATGAATGGTTAGTCCCTGTTTTTGAGATTAGTAACTGGACGTAGGATTGGTAATATCCAAACTATTATAAAACCATATGTGCAAAGTTCTCTCTTCCTTACTCTTTTACTTTGTTATTTTTATCTGCTAAGTAAGTTTAATTGAGAGAAAATTTTAAAAGACAAGTTTTTGTAAGACAACAATTCCCCCTGGTTTTGTGATAGTGAATAGTTAGTTCCTGTTTTTGAGATTAGTAACTGGATATAGGATTAGTAATATCCAAACCCATATAAAAACATTTGAACAAATTTCTCTCTTCCTTACTCCTTTACTTTGTAATTTTATCTGCTAAGTAAGAAGTCCATTAAATCAACATACATTATCACTTATCAGCAACATACAAAACCAAAATACCTCTGCCAGCCCTGCACTAGGATGTATGTGAACAGTCTGTGGATGTTTGATAGTTCGATAAGATCCATTCTTTTGGAGTCGAGCAGAGTGTGGGAAAAACCCTGCAGCAGTTAACAATTAGATTGAATAAACTAAAAGAGTATCTGCAATGCAAGAAATTATCAGTTTTATAAGTTTACCGGAAGTAATAGATTTCTTGATGGCATCTAAATCACTTTCATTTGAAATTAGTTCAATTTCAACCCTTTCTAAAAGACCTGCCAGTTGATCACGGATATCCCTTGCCCGTTTCATACTCCTTACCTGGAACCAAGAAAAACAACAGATTAATAAAGTAAAATCATTGCAAGGATGAACAAAAGATAAATAAATTCGAATAAAAGAATTTTAATCGAGAATCATTGTGGAAATACTCCATTTGTAGATCACAATGACAAGAGAACTAAATATAGCCATCATAGTCAAAAGCCTAAATTCAACAAGTTTTAAAATTCTCTTTTATAAAAAGAATACTATCAGCAGAAAAAAAGTAAAAGGTAATAATAGAAAAGATAAGAAAAAGTCAATCAATAAAAAGAAAACGATTAGTAATTACATCCTCTCAAAGCTATATCCACTCTATCTGCAAAAGAAAACCCTCTAAAGTAACTATTAACATGGAACGTCACCACTCTCAATAATGAGAACATTGATTGAGGTAGTATTTGGTACAACAATTTTTACACACTTCAATTTGTCAAAAAACTTAATGCTCGTCAAATGAACTAAAAAACTTAACCAAATCATATTTACAACAAGTTAAATAAAGTAGCATTTCTCCCCACCACTTTCACTCACTTCCTTAATTTTCTCAAATAACATTATCGCTACTTACCGTACTTAACAATGTATAAATGTGTATACTACTTTCTTCTAGCACTTCCATTAAATACGGACACCCCAAATAATGGTTTGCAGTAAAAGGTCAATACCTGTATATAATTTTCATAACACCATTGCGTTGAATAATTGGTCTCCTTCCACGAATTGTAGACCTGAGTGAAAAAAATAAAAAATAGTAAGGTCTAGTAAAAAATTAGAATGACCCACAAAGAACAATGTGGCCACCACGAACTCAACGAGCGATGCAGCACAGCTCACCGTCATGGTGGATGGCACAAGAAATATATCTAATCTATAATTAGATCAAATAATAGAGTCTAACATTTCACATAAAGGAAAAAATGCATATAGATAAAGTTGACAATCAACAAAATACAGAAAAAGCCAGAAGTAACGGAACCTTTAGCAATGCAATATGGTCTCCAACATTTCCCGTGTGAAAATTCATCCTTGCATTGTCTGCATGTACTTGTTTATCCTTTGGACGGTAAAATATTGAGTTTCCAACAGAAAGCATAGCAGCAATTGAAATGATATCATCTGAACACTTGAAGTTTTCTGAAGCCACTATCATTTTTGACAACATAGGATCAAGTGGGAACTCTGCCATCCGTCTACCGACCTTGGTTAACTCACCGAGCTTATTTAATGCACTTAATGCAAATAGAAGCTCCAAAGCTTTTAATAAGGCCTCAGCAGGGGGAGGATCCATAAAATCAAAGTTCAACAAATCATGAATACCAAGACTTTTTAAAGTCAAAACTACATTTGCAAGGTTAGTCCGCTGTATTTCAGGAACAGTGTTTTCCTCCAAATCATTGTGAAAATTATATGCAGTGTACAGTCGGAAGCACTTTCCAGGACCTGTTCTTCCAGAACGACCTGCCCTCTGATTGGCTGAAGCTTTTGATATGGGAGTTACTAGCAAAGATTCCATTCCTGTTCTAGGATTATAGCTTTTCATCTTAACGAATCCTGGATCAATGACATACTTGATCCCATCAATTGTCAATGACGTTTCTGCAATATTAGTTGCAAGTACCACCTTTCGTGCTCCTTCAGGAGTTGGTTCAAATATTTTAGCCTGTAATTCAGTTGGAAGATTGGCATATATAGGGCATATTATTAACTCAGCAATTTTAGTCCCCAAGCCTCTAGTTCTATGCTTCAAGATTTCTTCTGCTGTTTCAATTTCTTCTTGTCCAGTAAGGAATACCAATATATCTCCAGGAGGTTGAGTGACATGGATCTGAAGCGAGGTGACAATAGCAGCATCCAAGTAGTCAGCCTCAGGTGCAGTCGTGTAGTTTATTTCAACAGGATATCGTCTCCCTGGAATTCTGAATATTGGTGCAGAATCAAAGTAATCACTGAATTTCTCAGCATCAAGTGTAGCACTTGATATCAGCAACTTGAGATCAGGCCGGAATCGAGCAATATCCTGTCACAAAAACAGAGAGTAGACAAGCAGTTTAGTCCTTGAAAGTGTATTGCTTATTGAAAAATGATATTTAGTATTTAGGCACACTAATTAAAGAGAAAATTCCACCAGAAGTCACCCAAAGAACTTTCAAGTACTCTGCTTACTTTTTTCCTACATGGAATTTGCTATATAACTTTAATATAATAGCTACTCCTAAAAACATAATAAATGTTAACCATAAGACCTAATGCAAAATACATTCCTAAAATACATAACCGATCCTAATTAAACAATACACAAGTAACTGTTCATATTTTCAGCCAATAATTGTGTGATCAACCAAATATAAACATGCTTATTTTTCAAGGAATAGACTTCAAAACGTCTCAACGCTGAACCTGTTAGAATTATAAACAAGGGAAACAGATTTAGTTCATCACAGAATGTTCTGCTCACCTTTACTAATCCAAACAAAATATCCGTTGAGAGTGTTCTTTCGTGAGCCTCATCCACCATCACAACACTGCAATATTTGCAAATATAATAAGTAAACAATTATAATGTGTTTAACTAAACCCCAAATATGAATCCAAGAAAAGCTCACCTATAACTTGCTAGATCAGGCTCACCAAGAAATTCCCTCAGTAACATTCCATCAGTCATATATTTCAGAATGGTTTTCTCTGATGTACAATCTTCAAAACGGATGGAGTAACCAACCTAAAATTAAAAAGTTCAAATTAAACAATTAAAAGACTAAGACAGGTGAAAGAGAGGTGTACATAATCAACTTACATATTGACAAGAACTCAACATATAATGTGCATATCCATTTTCTAAAAAATGTTAAATCTACACAGCAAATAAACTCTATAATATAATAACTACAGAAATAATGTTAAAATATTCAAAACTTAGGGCAGCTTACCTCATGTCCTAATTTAACACCCATTTCTTGAGAAACTCGGGCAGCAACACTCATAGCTGCAACACGCCGTGGCTGAGTACAGGCAATCTGCAAAGAAAAATATAATCACCTTAGGTTTTGTCATTTTCAATGCCTACAATACAAAAGGTATGATACAATGTATGAAAAGTTATATGTAATCATAATTGAATGACAGTCAAAATTAAATTATTAAACCATGGCCACTGTTCTTGAATTGTGTTTTTAGGAGTTATAGTAACATGCATGGAAAAATAAAACAGGTAACTACTTTTCCCCAATTTATAAGCAATAGTTGACAAGGCCCACAAAACAAGAATAGAGAAAAATAACACAACACAAAGAAGCACAGCCTTGTCAATACTTGCACATTGCAAAAGGGAAGTATTAACGGGAGCATAAAATAAGGTTTTCAGATGTTGTAAGCACATGAAATGCAATTGAATCACACCATTCCATGCTTTGTGTATCCAACTTCATGAAGATATTGGGGGATCTGTGTTGTCTTTCCGGAACCGGTTTCTCCAACAATTACAAGTACCTAAATAAAAAGAATATTCGAGATTTAATTTGAATACAGACACAATTGTATACAAGAAAATATTTACGCAAAGACAATGAATACAAATGCAAAACAGATCATTGACAACAGAGATGAAATTCACTCGTATTCAGAAGAAAGGAATAGGAGGGGAAAATGCCTGGTGATCATGAATAGCTTGGAGCAATTCATCCCGATAGTGGTACATGGGTAACTTTTTCCTCTCCTCCTAAAAAACAACAAAAAGGTAAACAATATAGTCTCGTTTCAATAATTAACCCTGCCAAAAGATTGAGATTTTTAATTTTTAATCCTCAAGTTTGACTAACAGCCAACCTCCTTGTAACTTAATTTCTTTCTAAAGGAATTAAAAAATAAATAGTATAATTGTTGTAATTATAGTATAAGGAAAATGACAGCATGCCACTGTTTGATTCATATGAGTTCCATTAAGATTCAAAAGGAAGTTGTTAATCAGGGAATAGGATCCACAACATTAGTGGATCGAACAAGAATTTCACCCTATACTTCATACAGTTACATAGAAATACATGTTAATTGTTAAAGTTCCTCTCAAAATTAATCAGCTATTTTAAATATTTTATTTTCATTTATCTTAACTTCATATTAAATATTTAGGCAAGTTGGTGCCTCTCAATCTACAAGCAGCTAATAAAGAGATGAATAAATTCAAAAGGCTACCTGAAGTGCCTCCAAAGCTGACTTCGATCTGGACTTTTCAAGAGAATCTTCCGCCTCTTCATAATCAAACTGCAAAGAGAGACTGGTTCAAACAAAAGAATATCACCACTAAATCCCACGAGTCCAGCTGTGTAATCCACATACCTTATCTCCATCCATTACTGATGCCTTTATAAATTCAATCTGGTCCTCAAACACATACCTAAAATATTTATAAACAAGTTTAAATCAGTTATTTCTATACAGAGGTGATGAATAACACCCTACATTAAATCTAAATAATTAAAGAGGTTAAATCACTCAAACAGCACACACACAGGATACTGGACAAAAAGTCTGTCTATTACTCTGATGAACAGGAATACAACAGCATCCAACTCTCAAGGGAGCACTCTTCCTCCACAGGAACAACCTCCTGTCTATACAACTAATATCAAAATACTCCCCCTGACACAAGACCTCCGTGTCTTCTTATAAGACCTCCCAACCAACTAACAACTCATTCCTAATCTGTTTCCTTCTATCCTACACACATTATATCCTATCACCTTATATCCTATCATTACACCCCGCTGCAGAACAACCTTGTCCTCAAGGTTGGAACCGTGAAGCTTGATCTCTTGCTCATCTTCATCAACATGTTATCATATGAATGGAACCCATTGGCTAATGCTTACAATTTTAGATCAGGAGGCTTGGGTGGTGGTCGATATGAGAGAAAAAATTTATGGAACCATTTCCATGTCTCCATTATTTCCTTGAAAGTGAGGGGCTTCTTATGCTTCCATGTAAAAGAACTTCTTCTATCCAAATTATTCAAAGAAAAGCCATTATTACTCAACTCGAAATCATGCTTGGTAAGATCTTCGGCTGAGACTATGACTTTTTCCTGGACACAACACCCTGAATCTTCAAAGAGATTGTTGAGTGTCACAAACTCACACCAACCCCCATCCTTTATAGCTTTTGAGTAGTGGTTCTGAAATTCCTTGGTGAAAGATTTATCCTCCATTCTCAGGTTCATCATTGGTAACTGATGGCTAACAAAACAATTCCAATCAAGTATTTCTTGAATTTCTATCCATGATTTTCCTCTTCTTTAACAAGTCCTTCCACCTAGTAAAATTCTTGATTTTCCAAGTAAACTATTGGATCCACACCTATGGTTCAACATAGACATCCTAACATCCCAACAGCTCCTACTAGATAACACCACACTATTATCTGTGTCCTTGCTTTCCAAACACCTAGACAAATACTCGGCCATGTCCACATTGGTGATGTGGGTGAGAAACTTGTCCTTTTTGCATAAGGCCTATAGCTTTCCCAAGGAATACTTCCTCAACTGATCTCTTTGTGTTGATTTTACTTGGGACTCCCATATCTTGAATTCTTGGGTGAAATTTTTTCCACTCCCAGTCCATGTTACTGCTGTCAAACTATCCAATACCATGCTTCTCCTATTCCCCTCAACTATCCTTGGCAGAGTTGCTGCAAGATCTTCCCAAGAAAAATTCTTGGATTATTGTTGCTAGCTCTTGAACCCTTGGACTGTTTTTTCTTCCAGGTTCTTTGATGGTTGGGTTTTGATTGAATTTTCTCCTTTATCTGAGGGTTGCTTTGCTTTCTTGATGTCTTGCAAAATATCTTTCTCAGCATCCAATCCCATGTTTCCCGCTTTCTTTCCTTTCATGACAGATTTCTCACTTCCTTATGAGCCCCTTCCATGATTTATGCATTCCTGCAACATGTCTCTCTTTTCTTGGATGATGTCTCTTATGTCTTGCACACTGTCTTTTTTTTCTATCATGGCTCTTCCTTGATTGTTGGCCCCTTTCTCCAAAGTAATTACTCTTTCTTCCATCACCTCCTCAACCTCATCCTTCCTTCCCCTTCTTTCCCCATACACCAACCCTTGACCGCCCTCCAAATTCCTGTTTAAATTCTTGGAGTTTTT
Organism: Vigna radiata var. radiata; assembly: GCF_000741045.1. Classification (NCBI taxonomy): domain Eukaryota; kingdom Viridiplantae; phylum Streptophyta; class Magnoliopsida; order Fabales; family Fabaceae; genus Vigna; species Vigna radiata. The sequence continues at coordinate 11,824,823 of NC_028353.1, forward strand.
CATAAAATCGCTAACCATCTCCTAGAGTTCTTGATGACCCTCTTTTAGTTCCTCTATCGCCCTTTCTATTACGCTGATTCTTCCTTCCATTCTTTTCCCTTTTGGTAAAGAAATCAATCTTTCACTCCAACAACAAACAGAATACTGGACAAAAAGTCTGTCTATTACTCTGATGAACAAGAATACAAATGTACAGCATCCAACTCTCAAGGGAGCACTCTTCCTCCATAGGAACAACCTCCTGTCCATACAACCAATATCAAAAAAACTCCACGAGACACAAGACCTCTCTGTCTTCTTATAAAAGCCCCCCAATCAACTAACCAACTAACAACTCATTCCTAATCTGTTTCCTTCTATCTTACACACATTATATCCTATCACCTTATATCCTATCAAAAGGTCCATGAACTATTTAAGAATTTTTAATAGGTCCCTAAACTTCTTTTTTGTCAATTGGGTCCTTGATCATATAATTGTTTTTTACTAGGTCCTTATGGTATTGTTTCATCTAACTACCATTTGTTTTGTTGATGGATAATTAACCACAGGAACCCAATTTGAATAATGTTAATGGACCTAATTGAAGGAGATCCCTAATGCAACAATAAAGTTTCTAGAGATTGGATGGTCATCAGTCTGAATCTGGAAACTTATTTCTAGATGAAGAAACTTACTGATAATCATCAGAGACTTGTTTTTTATTCTTTGAACCATACTTCAGCGTTGCCTTTCCTGAAAGATGTTGTTCAGAACTTAGATACAGAATATGGACTTCTTAGGAGTATAATAAAGCAGAAATATCTACCAATTTGATGTTCCTCCCAAGCCTCTTGTTCAGCAAATGGATTCATTTTATCCTCAGCATTTGGATCCCTATAAAATAAAACAAAGCAAACAAGATGAGAGGAAGCACATGATGACTGGAATAATGAGAATAGACTAATAGCGTATATGTAATTCCAACTGGAGTGGAGATCATTTGGCAAGTGAAATACCTGTAACGCTGCATAGCCACAGAAAACCTCTTCTCCTGATTAACGCCACCTTCCTCATCATAAGCATCCGGCATTCTATACTGCAATTTCAGTAGAACACGATAGTTGGACAAAAAAACACAGATGGATCAATTTAACTTATTGAGTGTCCAGATCCCTTTGTCAGTTCCCAGATCCCAAAAGAATTAAACAGTCTAAAAGATCTTCACACCAACTTCCATTGTATTTTAGAACTATACAGCTTAATCTTGGCAATAACTTAGTAATACTCAATAGAAAGTTAAAGCGGAATAAACTGGCAAGCATCTTAAATTAAACTAATAAAAAAATTATTTCAACAATAATCAACAGTTAATAAATAACCAACCAGCATCACATTCTCATGAATACAAATTAAATGATTATTTACCTCATTCACATTGTCAGCCTCTTCTGTGCGCTTCTTCACTAGTTCATAGATTTCTTTCTTGTACCTGGAGGCAATAAACAAAGCACATAAAAATTCTTTTGGTAATACAGAAACTATACACTCATGGAATACAAATTGATTATACATTTTCAGAACATACAGATTGAACATGAAAAAAATCAAAAATTAAATCAAAACTTTGATTAAATTTCAAAAAATTCTATAAGTACACTTTTGGTAAAAGAACAATTTTTAGTTTTCAAGAATTTTGGAATTTCCATAGTGAAGTGAGAGTCTCTTATCAAATCATCTGACATAATAATAAATTAAAGATTTAAATAAAAATAACACATAATGAAAACTTGTAGAAATATTCCAACCAATATAATTGACTAACCAATCAGAATTTGGTCATTCCTAGCATTAATAATTCATAGGATTTGTAATTCTCAAGTATGAAAAGATTTCTCGGATATCAAATATCCCCTAAAGCAAAGACTATGGTAGAGACCAAAGCCGGGCATCACATTTGCTTCACCAAACAAATGGAAGAGGAACTCAAGAAACCACCAAACAGATAGATTACCTCAGTTCACGATATTCTGCTTCTGAAAGCTTCACACCTTCAAACAAATATTGCTCATCTTCTATATCATCTCTGCGATAACCAAGAAAAATTACTAAACTCAATGATAAAATAAATAACTAATACGATACTAGCATGCCACAGCAAAGTAATGCAATCAAACTATAATTTATTTATTGACCAAAAATGTGACCTACCAAAGAACCTTAAGACACTGAGTTGCATCATACCTTAGTTCTTCTAATTTCTTTTCCTCCCTTTTCTTCAAGTATTCTTGCCTTGAAACCTTTCTGCAATGACAGTGGTGGAACTGTAAGTAACATGACATATTGTGCTAAACTTAAGTCATTTCAAAGCAATAAATGGGAATTTATCCTTAAACAAGACAAGGAAAGACAAAAACAACAATATGTGATCGGATACTTCAATATTTACCATACAAAATTCCATTGGCAACATAAACCAAAATTTCAGTATTTCATTAAATTTCATTCAGTTTTCCCCCTATCCATTTTACCCAAAATATCTACCATTCAATAATACAAGATAGCTCTCCAATTCTTTATGAAAATTTACCATACAAAATTCCCTTAAGGAAACCATAAGTTGAGCACAAAAAAGCAACCAAGAAATCAAATCAATCCCAAAGAAATTAAGTTTCAAAGGTTTTTCTTTAGATATGCATTCCTTTTGAGACACTACAAATATCATTCAGTGCAATTTGGAATAGCACTTTATTTCCTCCGGTCAACAACACATCCAGACATAAACCAATTTCTTCATAGATATAACTTAAGTTAGTAATTAATTACGTATGAAAAGCAATATGCATTTATAGATAATAATGAAATAAAATAATAAATATAACTAATTTTTGCAATAGTTTTTAAACTTCAAAATAATAATATATAACAGATATGGTCTGAATATACAGATAAAAAAATTACAGTAATTTAAAATTGCTAGATATATCATACATAATCTAAACTTTAGCACTGAAGTGTTAAGTTGTTCATACATTTCATATTATGTATTTATTAAAAGAACTTTTGCTAGATTTTCAGTTTTTCGGCCTTTTCTTCCTCAGTGACTAACCAGGATCTTAAATATCAAACTACCTGCTTGTAAGTGTCAATCGCTTTAACATTCCCGAAAATAAGAACACTTTCTTTTCGATTATTATCTTAAACACTACCTGGAAGACGGCAAACCTTGATATTTTCTCATGTAAAAGACTACTCCCACACCCAGAAATGTAATAACAAACCTCAAAGCTCGAATATCCTCCGGCTCTGCAGCACTAGATCTTCGAATTACCTCTTCTGTTAGAACACAGATTGAACCAAGATTACAAAACAAGCATATAGAAATCATTAAACTATAAAGATAAAGAGAAGCATTGAGCATAAACTATGTTTCTATAATAGCATGCATAGTTTTTTCATGTTGAGAAAAAGAAATCAAGACAATAAATAGACGAGATTTGATATCCTCTATTAACAAACATAACTTTAAACCCTAAACCCTTACTTTGATAATTATAAATGTAAGATATCTTAGATATGTCTACTTGATAGTATATGTTGATGACATCTTACAGACAGTGACAACCATGGCATCTTCCAGATGAAATAACATCTTTATCACCATTTTCAGACCAAAGATCTTGGCAAACTCAGATATTTCTTGGGTATTGAGGTGACACAATCCAACAATGGTATTGTTATATCTCAAAGGATGTACACATTGGATATTTTGAAGGAAACTGGATTGATAAATTCAAAATTTGTTGACACACATATGGGTCCTAATACCAAACTCCTACCAAATCAGAGGGAGCCTATGTTAGATCCTAAGCAATATAGAAAATTAGTTGGAAATTAAATTCTCTTACAATTGCATGTCCTGACATTTCCTTTGTGGCCAGTGTGGTAAACCAATTTCTTAATTCCCCATATAAAGATCACTGGAATGCAAAATTCGTATATTAAAGTACATTAAAAGATCTCCTAGAAAATGGTTATTATATGGTTCCGATAACTATACAAAAGTTGTTTGTTATTCATATGCTGATTGGGCAGGATCTCCTTCTAATAGAATATCTACTTCTGAATATTGTCTCTCCATTTGTTGTAAATTGATTTCTTGGAATAGCAAGAAAAAAAGTGTGGTGGGAAGATTTAGTACAAAAGCATAATAGAGCTACGGCCTCAAGTACTTGTGAACTTGTTTAGCTTAAACAATTGCTTAAGGAGTTAAAATTTAGATATGTCACTCAAACAACACTTATATGTGACAATCAAGTTGCTCTTCATATTAGTTCTAATCTTGTATTTCATAAAAGGACGAAACATATTGCGATTGATTGTCATTTCATTCAAGAAAAGGTATCCAAAGATATTAAGACTGAGTTCGTTAACTCAAGTGATTAGTAAGCATATATTTATCCTAAGTATTTATGGTCATTGAGAATTGATTATATTTGTAACAAGCTTAGTACATACAATTTATATGCACTAGTTTGGGGGGAGTCTTAGATATCTTATATTTATCTCTTGTCTTAGTTACTTATCTTTTGTTAAGTTTTATCTTTAGTTTGTATTTTGGGCTTAGTCTATATTTTTTTCATTATAAATAAAGTAGCCTATGTGTATTTTCTATACAAGGGAGATTAATTCCAAACACAATTTTTCGCTGTATTCAATAATAACAAAGTTAATGTATATAAACATGCATGAAATCACATGGACCGTATTTGTACATGGCAATTAGTTTAACAAACAATAAACATACCTTCCTCCTTTCGTGATAATTTATGTTCAGTCAACTGAAAATCATGAAACAATTCAAACAATTAGAATGTAGTAATAGATAAGGCCAGAAAAATAGTACATTAGATAAGTGTGCACGGAAATAGGTATATGTGCTTCTTAAAAGCATCAACATATTCTGCAATAATAACATTATTTAAAATAACAACTAAGCTATAAGTATTAACCAAATTGCATTAAAGAAAGATAATAGGATAAGTAATTCTAGTCTTTACTGGGTGTTTCTAGGCCTTTACATATGCCATGCACACGTATACTGTGTACACTTTCTTTGGCTCAACCAACATGGCCAGTTAAGGGGAGGGCAGGACAATCTTATATGTGGATAGAATGGACAATTTGTTGCCAATTAAAAACAGAAAGTTTGAATATTTTTGCTTATTGATGGCCCTTTGGCCTTTGAGGAATCCTTGATTGGGTTTTCCTTGTCAATAAAGCTTCTTCATTCATAAAATAAAAAAAGGAAAAAAAGAAAACAAAAACAAAAAACATAATATTCTATAAAACAACAAATCAAAAGTTTATAAAAATATAAAATACTATTTTTTATATAAAATAATGCATACTGCTATCCAATACCCTCAAAATTTTCCTCACTACTTCCAACGATTTTTCTTCTTTTATCTATAACAAAGCTAGTGCTGTCACCACGGGTTTGAGCTGGGCTGAATTTAAAAAAAAATGTAATTTTTTTATGTAGGCTAATTTTCAATTCGGCTCACTTAGAACTCGGTTCACCGGATTGAATCCGTGGTGGATCGCGTTAACTCACCAACACACCTAATTTAATTTAAATATTTATAATTTTGTGTTTCAATATTATTAGTTAACATTTTTTTATTATATTGTAGATGGTGATAAAAAAGATGTTTCAAGAGTGAAAAATACTATAGATTTATCTATTCAAGACTTTAATATTATAAATGGAAGTGATAGAAAAATTATCAATACTAAAAACTTATTTGTTCACCTTTTGTACATGTTTTTGGATTACGTTTGGATTGTAAGATACTTTTTTTTATTTTGAATTATCTTTGGAGTTCAACGTCATGACGTTTATTTAGATTTGAGTTAAAAAAAACTAGTGTTTTTATTTTAAAAGAAAAAAAAATTATAATTAAATGAGTTAGTGAAAACCCACCATCCCGTGGTAGATCGGGCCAGATTCAAATTTTTCAGCTCGCAAATAACAGAGTTGGATTCGGTTGGCTCACTAAGTGACCAAACCGTGATGGGCCGAACTGGATTACCCATCTTGGCAGCTCCAAACAAAGCATTCATACAGATACTATCTAACCCCGTAAGTTAGTAATAGTAGTATTAGCCCATGATAATACTGATAATAAAAATAATTGTTAGGATATTTATCCTATTTATCATGATTATATTGTGTCTAGGGTTACTCTAATTATCATGATTATATTGTGTCTAGATTACTCTAATTATCATGATTATATTGTGTCTAGGTTACTCTAATTATCATGATTATATTGTGTCTAGAGTTACTCTAATTATCATGTACTCTTGTATCAATTTATTATTATAAATAGAAGATTATGAGAGGGATCAATCAAGCCCTCTAGAATTATTTTACAGTTTAATTCTCAAGTATAATTAATAAAGATAATCATTAAAAGAGTAAAGAACAAGTACACATAACCAAATCAATTGAACATTGACAAGTACCTTCCGCGTCCCAGCTGCATCTCGATCTCTCATATGCTGCTCTAATTCCTCCTTCTCTCTTTGATCTTTCAACCTTTCTTCCTCAGACTGTATGCAAATAAACAAGAAATTACATCGAGACAAGAGATGGACAATAATAGTAATAACAATAAATAATGCTTTTGAAAAATGTAATGAAACACTGTATACACAGGAAAGTTTTTTAAACAAAAGACCCTTTGACATGATTAAATAGACCATAGAAAATCTAGTTTTCTTTTGAATACACAAATCATATGTAAGACAGGCAATAATAGCTTGGTCGCATCAAGTCATATGGATCAAAACATCACTCACTGAGGGATCTAATTACCCAAAACAAGACCACAAGCCACTGACAAATAGAGTTGGATATGCAGTGGGAAAAATAAAAGCTAGCTGACAGTCAGCCATAACATTAATCAAACAAGTGGAAATGACAGAAATTTCATTATGAGTAACAAAGTTTCTCATGCATAGACAAATTTAGATATTTAGCCGGAAGGATAGGAGCAGAATACTGAGAAAGTACCTCCGAATCATTATCATCACCGGAGGAAGTTTTTCTCTTCACTTGTCTCTCACTTTCCTTTCTCAAAATCACCTGCAGGATTGCATTTGGTCAAAACAATTCACATGCTGTTAGAAGAACCATCGGTTAGCTACTTACCATGAGCAAGAAATATGAAAATGAATCTAATAGGTTATGAGCAAATTGCCTCATCGTCGTGGTCATCTTGAACTTCATTTTTCTTCCTGAAACGCTTTTTTCTGTGATTGTCAAGCCTTCCAGATGAAGTAGTAGTTATTGAAGATTTATCCACAGATTCATCATCACTATCGTCATCAGCCTTCAAAATTGTGTAAGTCTTCTGCTTCCTGGCCAACATTACAGCTTCTCTCTCTTGTTTTTGATATTGCTGATACAGAATGGAAGAGTATCAATAGGCAGCAGATACAAGAGATTTTCAAGAAAAAAAGGGTTTGCTACATGAACACTATGGCAGTATATTTCACTGCACCCTATAAAAAAATAAAATAAAAAAATAAAAAAAAATAAAAAAAAACTCACATTTAAACCAGATGACTTGCGAGGAACTCTTGAGTAAATTTCTTCCGCAAATGCACGAGTGTCCATTGATGAGATCCCAAACTCCACTAGCTTGCCCACCAAATCAGCTGGTGAAGTAGCTTGTTTGGCTGCAACACCAAAAAAGTGATTGCCAAAATTAGGCGCATGAATCGCTGACGTGATTTCCAAATTGACTATAGAAGAATTTTCAAGGAGCATAAATGAAATTAGATGAAATACTTAGTCCAATCATGTACTGTACGACTGTGGGCTGAGAATATCCCAGTAAGGACATTAATTTATCTGATACCCATGTCTTTAGACTATCATCACCCCCCATTGTCACTGCAAGAACATAAAATACAATAAATTAGCCGAGTTTTGGAGTACATGGTTAGAGAAAATTAAAAGAGTGTAAGATGCCCATCGCCATAAACAGAACTTGATCAATAGTTGTAGACACGATAAAGAATGTAACATATATGCAATCTTTGCAACAAGTGCTAGTGTTAGAAATGTCATGCAAAATAGAATACTTTTGAGTTTTTTTTATACAAAGTAATCCGTAAACAAACTATGACTATTAAAAACTTTTTGTTGTATGTTTCTGCAACGTTCAGAGGGATGCAATGTCAACAAAAGAAAATGTGACTCACAACAACATTTTAAATGTAAGAAGTCAACTCCAAACCTCTGGTACTTTTCTTCTTCATATCTTAATCTTCTACACACAAAAAACAATTTAAATGCCACTGTTCAGCATTACCATAAGTTTTAAACAATTTTAAAATTCTTAACGGGTTTTGCCCTAATTTAACTTGGGTTCAATATATATGTCACCACAGCTGAAACATTCACGACCAGGCATGGTTCTCATGGTTCTAACTTCACTCACCTTGACCCGTTCAAACAACAACACAACCCAGATCCTTGCTCACAGACCCCTACCCTTATCCACAATCACGCATACCAACACATTCCGAGGTATTCAACATCATAACCATCTCACCCAACCATAATCCATCACTCTCACACAATTCAATCATAAATTTACACAACTCAGAACTAATCTATGCACAACTCATAAACAACAAGCAAAACTCGCAACCATATGCATAACTGAAAAAACAGCATACATACTTCAGCCAAAGAAACAAAGGTCCCAACTCAAACAACAACCTTGCAACCTTAAACAACAAACCAAATACTCCTAACAGCTCTTTAAAACTGCAACATCATTCGTGATTCAAACTCATAACACACATTCCATCTTAACATACAAAAAAAAAAAAAACAAATAATAATAATAATCTGAAAATACTTAAACACTTAACCGCAGCTATTTACAACCAACTCTATCCAATTTAAAAATACCAATTGATACCATTTCAAAACAGGTTCTGAAAACTTGCCAAAAATCAAAAAGTCCATCCACATGCTCGGTGTATATATATTCAGCAATGCATGTTCAGGACTTACACAATAAAATTTTCTTAGCAGAATTACAGTTGTACCATGACTATTTCTAGAACTAGTTTTCAAAATATACACTTTTTAACACCCAAAATTCTCATTGCACTAAGACCCAATTGATGTGTCATCTTCCAGGGAAAATATCCAAAGAACCTACCAATTAAAAAAACCAAAGAAATTCCATTCAACCACTGCATATTCAATCCTTAAACTTAAATTCTTGCTATCCAAAACCATCACTCCACGAACCTATTTCCATGCACCAACTTTCAAAATTTATCCACGCCAGACTTTTCATAGTGCTGGAACAACCAATAATAAGTTCAAAACAGTCCATAAAACACTGCACCATAGCCATCTATATGCAGAAGCTCTCACAGAAGATATCCAAGGACATAACTAATTAAAATACCAATTACATAACCTAAACAACCCATAAAACACTGTACATTCACGTCCTTATAACATAAAACACAATTTTAATTTAACCATAAAAATTATGCACTAAACCATTTTCCAGATTCAACCCTCAACAACATGAGTCAGTTTTCAAAAAATCCAGCAGCATAACATCATAATAAAAAACAACCGATATTACCAATCCACCAAAAATCATTTTCCACGCACACATATAAGATTCAGGCATCAATTTTTCTTTTATATCATCCATAGTTTTCCTCGATTATACCTTGACTTCAACAACTAAATAACCAATTATATATTTAACAAAGATCCATAAACATTGCACCAACTATGAATCAGGCGTTAGATTCAACAAATTATGGAGTCAATCGTTTTGGCCAGCATAAATACGCCACTGCTCCATACTTATTCATGCCCAGCTACCGCCATTCATGCGTTAATTTTTTTCTTTCTAAAACCATATAAGAGAACCTAATTTTATACGCACTAAAACACCAACTTTTCCCAAACAGGATGCCAAACAAAATAATTATCATCACCTATCATACATTCAGCCAACAATTACAACTCAAACAAGGTTAGCTCCCAATACCTTGGCCGACTCTACTCTCCTTGCTCTGCCCAAGTTTTCGCAACACAGTATAAACCCCTTCCGAATCACGTTCCTGCTGCACAGACGAAACAATCACCCCTTTTCCAGAATTGCCGCACTCACTCACTGTTTTTCAATACACACAGTGCATCAAATAAGAACTAAAAACAAAGCATTGAAAGGGATGAAAATGTTTCTCAATACACAATGCATCGAAACTGAAAAAGCAAGAAAAGGGATGAAAATGTTTACCAGAACGCTAACCGAGAGAAAAAAACACGTGCGAGAAAGAGAAAAGTTCGACCGAGAACGAAAGAGGGTTCGGAAAGCACCGGATCCTCACAACCTTAGTTTTTTCTTCTGTGACCTTGCACCAATTCTCTTCTTATTTTGTATAACTTTTTATATATAATTAAAGAAACAAATTAGTATATCTGAAATTAATATTTAAAAATAAAAAATCTACGCCCCATAGTAAAATATAAAATATTAAATATGAAAGGAAATAAAAATTTATTACATATTTCTCAAGAGCAATGGTCTGCTTTCTCAAATTTAAAAATTATTCATCAATGCAACGCTTTCTTTTAATTTTATATTTAATAAAATTGATATAATATATAAATAAAAAATTTAAGAATTGTCTAGATTGATTTAACAATTTTTTTATAATACAATAATAAATAAATACTACTAAAGTTATAGCTACCATATTTTCAAAAAGTAAATTGGAAGAATTATAAATAAAAGGAAAAAGAAAATTAAAAAATAAATGAATAATGAAATATATTAAAAAAAATTATAGAATAAATTTACTTAAATTAAATAAATATTAATTTGGTTTACAATTTGATTTATAATATAAATTCTTATTATTATAGTTATTTTAATAATTATTTTTATGAAAATAAAATATTAAGAAACATAGAAATAAAAAAAATTACGACAATAATAATAATAATTATAATAATGATAAGAAAAATAAAATAATTAAGTAAAGGATTTAAATATTGCATTGTTAGAATTCTTTTATTTAGAGTAATATTTTCATATATTATTGATTTTAAAATTGAAATAACTATTTCATAAATTTAATTCATAAAAGTTAATAAGTATTTGATAAATGTCCAAAGAGTACTATCATAATTTCTTTTGGAAAACTATTTCGGAAATTGGTTAGAGGTAAGAATGTATTGACACTTATGGTGTTCTTTTAATTAATGATATAAAGTTGATGTGGTTTTTAAGAAATAAAAATATATATATTTGTAGTTCCTAAAGTATCAAGCGATTTTGTTTCACTTTCTCTTTTAAACTTTGCTACATTTTGATATTCTTCCTAAAAAACCATAATTTTTCATCCTCCAAAACCAATGGCGTTACAAAGAAGTTAAGCTCGTTAGCGGTGAAGCGTCATGTCATTTTTTTCTGACACTAAGTCAATCTTCCCAGCTTTTCTCCCTCTCACTAGTCATCCTCGGTCGTTGTCTTCCACGTTGAAGATCGCTCTCTGCGGTTCTTCTGCTGGGAGTATTGGGATGCGTGGATGATGTTGGGATGCATCTGAGGCCCAAGCTCATTCTTCTCTAATCGCCAAACTCCTCCCTTCCCTTGTCTCCCTCGCCTGATCCCTCGCCCGTCCACCCATCTCCAACTTCCCCGTCACCACCGTAGGTCTCGACGCCTCCAGCCGTATCTTCGTCATCGTCAACGTGGAGTTCCCCAATCTCCCCTTCCACCACACCATCCATGCTAAGCAATTCCTCCTCACCAACCTTGCATCTGACGCTGAACATAAGGGGGTTTCTCTCCTTTCTCATTTTAGGGAGGTCACAGGTTAGAAAAGGGAGATACCCTTTCTCCTTCCTCTTTTTCGGTTTGGTCTACTCGCAGGGGAAGCATTGTCTTTCGTCTCATTCTCTGGTCTTGGGTTGGGGTTTTACGAGAAACTTTCTTCTTCTTAACAGATTCTTTCTGGTTCTGATTCTCGCAGCAGGGGAAAGCATAATATTCCTCTTTCTTTTTTTTTTTGGTCTTTGGTTGCGATTTATGAAAAAAGGAGATGGTTTTGGTATTGTGTGGCTTGGTGGCGGTGAGACATTGGACCTACGGTTCACGACGATTTCTTCTCGACGACAAGTGCTCCAATGTCTTCACGACAAAGTGAAATCGTGTTTGGTTCACTACTTTGGGTGTGGCTCGAATTGGATTTTTATTCTTTCGCAAGTTTTAGACTCGTGACGAGGCTAAGGTTGGAAATGGGAAATTTGGGGTTTTGATTTTGTGATTTAAGGTTGTAGTTGATTCATCTTATCTTCTCTGCAGATTGATGGTCATGAATTGGGGATTTTGGGTTTCTGATTCTTGCAGTTTGCGCTCTATTTTTGGAAAATTTATTGTATTCTTGATGATGCAATTTAGAAGGTTAGAGTTCGAATGAATTTTGGATTTTTTATCCTCGTTATTTTGTAAGAGAATTCCAAGGAGGAATGTCTCATGATTAGTGATGATTTGGTAAAGTATGAACATGGTCAGTCTCTGCTGTCGTTTTGTTCCTGATATTCAGTGAGGATGCCTTCTCATGTAGAGGAGGGTAATTCATGTGTGGGAATGGCAGGAGGTCCACGATCATAAGACCAGATGGTCGTTTTAGAACTAACCTCGGGTGGCAGTTGATGTATGAATGCCAGTTACTACACCACACCAAGTGCTAAAAATGTCGAGCTACATTGTTTATACCGTCCGGACAGAGTCTAAAGTGGTCGGTCTTTATAGTCTAAAACGTTCGGTTTTTCTTTACTTTCTATATTTGTATGATGATTTTATGAATGAAATGTTATTTGATCATATTATTGTGACGGTTAAATGTATGTGAGTTTAGAATAATTAAATTACATAACCTTACTCTTATTTTGTTGTCATGTCTGTATTGTCGTTCTGTATTTTACCGTTCGGTCATTTTCTCTTCACTGCAATAATCATCCAATGGATGTGAGTAAAAGGCGTGATTGAAGAATCATTGGAGGAAGCCCTGTAGTTGGAGCAACCCGAGGATAGTGTTGGACCGTCCGGTCCTTAGTTAGGTTTCTATTTTACTGTCTTGAGTAGTTGACTATTCGGTCTACGTTTGTACATTCTGTTCTTTGTAATTATTTCAAATTCTATGATATTTCATATTTTGTTCTCTTTAATTGCTTACTCTTCATTGTTCTTTATTATTGTTTTTGCTAACTTCTTAAAATAATTATAGTCTTCCAGTCCTAAACAATTTAGGAGAAACGTATTAAATAATCTCTAATATTTTAATAAAGACATATATTCCAAAACAATTGAAGAGATCCTCCTGAAGACAGGTCATCTAGGAAAATAATCTTTAATATGTTATTGAAAAATGCTAAATTGTTATTTACCGTTATATTACGTTGACAAAAGATATTATGTTGGCATTAATTTATATAGAGAATCTAAGTGATTTAGCATATAGAATATAATCTTGTTTGGATGAGAATTTTAAAAGAAAAATAATTTTTATAAAAGTTAGCAAATCTATTTTTTCTTTTAAAATTTTTTAGCTTCATTTTATTTTGTCAGTGTCGTTAACTTGATTAAAATCATATTGTTGACTTAATTAAGATTTGATGAGATCATGATTTTAAAATTATATATCGATAAATACCGTTACTATTTCTTTTATTGATAAATGTTGTAAAAAAATTATTTCATAATAAAATCTATCATATTTTAAGTTTTTTAGTTAACATTAAAGATTCTTTTTTCATACATTTAAAATACTTTTTCTTTAATTTATACATTTTTAGTTTATTTTTTTTACCTGATATTAATATATTTTTTCATATTAATATTTCTCTTTTTTTGTCAAATTTTAAGAATTTTGTTTGGTAAGTAAAAATTATTATTTTTATTTACATTGTTAGAACTAATGATCTCGAAGCAATTGCCCTTGTCATTTCCTGTCTTTCCACAATGTGTGTATATAATTGTTTCTTCTTTTACTTCATTGCACAACTTGATTTTAGTCTCTATATTCACAGCCAGTCCCATAATCATTCCTCGCTCTTGGTGATTGTTTTCACCCTTTCTTCTTGCACCATGGTGGCATATACCCGGTTTAATGAGAGTAATGGATTTGTTGCCAAAACATTTGACTGTGTTGTTTTATAACTTTCATCATCTAGCCCCATTAAGAATTGATGAACTTTTTCTTCTTTTCTTCGTTTCTCAAGTTTGGTAACAATATTACACTTGCATCTACCACACTTACATTGTGGTATTTCTTCATAATTTGCCATTTCGTCCTACAATATTTTTAGCTTCCCATGATAGGAAACCATTGTCATTCCTCCTTGCTGTTTGCATTCTATCAATTCTAACTTTAGTAGTTGGATTCTTGGTGCATTCACAATCGAGAATCGTTCCTTGATATAATCCCAAAAGTCCTTTGCGTTTTTCATGTAGGCAATAATGGAACACAAATTAGGTCCAATGTTGTTTAGTATCCTAGACACAAGCATCGATTGAATTGTCCACCAATCTTCCATCTTGGATGTGTCTGTTTCCGGTTTCGTATGAGTCCCATCTATGAAACCTCATTTTCTTCGAGCCTGCAAAGAGATCTTCACTGTCTTAGCCCATTCCTCGTAATTTTCTCCTTTTACTTGCACCTATGTAATCACATTTACAAGATTATCACTGAACACTCAGATCGTAAGGCGGTGGTGTTTTCTTCACTCCTCGATTTCAGTATTTTCTCTTTCATTTGTCATTTTAACTATGTAGCTACCTTATGAGATATCAAACATTTAACTCTAATACCATGCCAAATTATATGTAAAGTATGATTTTTCATTAATTATAATATGTCAATGTATACAAGGAAAATGAAATCAATTTAGGCTACCATCAACTACAATCACGTAATTGGCATCCACATGTCACAATTTGTCAAATTTGTTCGTTAATAAATGAGATCCAATGATAATAATAAAATGAGTTCACAATAAAATATGTTGTAGGTTGGTTAGTATTTAACTGTTTAAAAAATATTGTGAGAATTAATTATTGTTTTACCAGTTAAATTTAAGTGTACGAGAGTATAGCAACTAAAAGTAAAAGATACCAGCAACTAAACTGATGATCATGCAAATGCCAACCGAATGGATCCTCCGAGTGATTTAGGTTTAGATTACTTTTAGGTTTAATTGATTCGAAGGTTCTTATTTATGCAGATTTGCGTCAATTAGATCCTCGTATTTCGAAAGGGTTCAATTAGATCTCTTTTTATGAAAAATTGAAGTAATAAAGTTCATACTGTTAAATTTTGTTAACGATGTCTAAATTGTTACCTGAGGTGGACTTAAATGATTTTTTAATTTAAAAAAAGTTTAAAAAAGTTCCTGCCACGTCATCAGCCTGACACATCATCATCATCGTCTCCAGACAAACCCTAATTTCTTTCTAAGAAACCCTAGCCGCCGCATCATCCAACACCGTCATCGCCATCCTGCTGGCAGCCGGCAACCGTCCTCTCCAACGCATCATCAACGTCCAAGCCGTCGTCGCAGAACCACCATCTCGGACCTTCATCTTCTCCGACATCAGGGTGCATGCAAATTTTTTTACCTAAAAAATCGATACAAAAGAGATGATAGAATGAAACAAAAAGGGTAAAAGAATTGTGGACATAGAATGAAGTTCATGAGCTCAATTGAAGTCCCATGTTCCATTCCTTGCCAGATTTATCACGATTCACAACAGAAAAGTAACAGGTGGGATGAAATAATAACGAGATGTTGATCGTAACCATTAAATGAGAAACTGCACAAAATGAAGGAATTGAAAATGAGACCAGTAAATGTCCTCCTCCTTAGATCTGCAACCATTACAACTTTAAACCCCCATTTGAACAACAACATTCAGAGATGAAAAAAGTTTCAATCTTTAGTGGTTTGAGTCTAAGAGACGGTGAAAGGTACGAGTTGAGAGCAAAGACACACAACCCACAGAGTATGCTTCGATAGTTGCGCATGCTTGGGCAAGGGAGCCCTCGTTGCCGTTTTGACCCCAGTAGATGGAAATTTAGAGTTTAGGGTTTAAGGTAGGATTTGAAGAAAAAGATCGATGAACAAATAATTAAGGATTTTTAACTTTAGATTTAATTAATGAAATGCAAAGAATTTTTTTTTTTTAAATTTAAAATCATATAAATCTATGTCTCTTTATACGCTACGTAGCTATTAAATGCTACCTCACCGTGTCATTAGATAAAAAATTTAACACCTTCCACATAATTTAAGGACCGTAATTTTATCATAAAAAAAATCCAATTAAACTTTTTCAAAATACTGTAACACGTAAATCTGCAGGAATAGATAGCTCCAAATCAATTAAACCTTACTTTTAACTTACTTTTAATATCTTAGCAGGCAGAAGTCCTCAAACACAAGAAAAAGAAAAAAAAATGAAAAAGAAAATAATATATAAGAAAATAACATCACGTCATTTGTGAGCGGAGACCCCAATCGAACACCGCCTGGACACAACACAGGTGGGTGGGAGAACAAATCGCGAAGAATTGTTAGTATAGTGTCTCACCCTCGCGCAGAAACCTTCATCAATTTCCACAAACTCGAACAACGAATCGTTCTCCATTGCTAACCTAAAAAATGGGTTGTTTCTTGAGCAAAAACGGCGATACCAACGCCAACAGGATCGCACGTTGGCGAGCCACTGGAATTGTTGCTTTGCGCGATTCCAAATTAAAGGCAATCAATTCTCTCTTTGTCGTGTCTAATTGATTTTTCCCAATTGTGCTTTTTTTTTTCTTGTTTTTATTTATTTCTTTGTTAGTTGAGATGATGGCTGCATGCTGTGTTACATTTGAAACCTTGAAATGATGATAATGTTATGCTGTTGGCAAAGCCTCTACTGTTGACGTCTAAAGTTAATGACACTTACGTCACTGCTTATGATATTTTCTTCTTTTTACTGCGTTGTTTAAGCTTGGTACACTGAAATTTGAAACGATAAATGCTTAAGTTTTATGAGCTTTTTGCGTGTACTGGTTTGGTAGTGTTAGTTTGGAAACTTTGATTAGATAGTCTGTTTAGTTGTTGTTTGAATTGTATTGTTTACATTGTGAAACTATTTCAGGCCTTTTTTGGTATGAATGGATTTTTGGAAAAAGTGATGTTATACTGTTGTGTGATACTTGCGAGACTCGTCAAAACATTTGACAGAGGTCTGTTGCTTTTATTGAAAATTTGATATTTTATGTTGTTATGCGTGTGGACAATTTACTTTATCTCTTTTTGTGTATTTGTATTTGTATGCTTGCCCTTGTGTGTTTTTTCAGAACACGTTTACTTACAATGGAGCCTTTGCAAACAGTCATTTCCAGATGAAATTATTAAGTTAGACACATCTGTTCGCACTCTTGACTTGACGCATAATCGAATAGATAAGTGGTTTTCCATTCTTCTATTATATTTACCTTACATTTTGTTTAAGATGTCATCCCTCTAAGTATATGGTAATTTTGACATGTAACAAAAGTGTGTTTTCTCTCTAAAAGGATTATTACTTTGCTGTTAACAATTCATTTTTTCCATTGCAGTTGACATTCCTATGGAAATCAACAAGTTAATTAATATACAACGAATGGTAAGAACCAACTATTACTTTATGCAGCTATGCCGATGCGATGGTAGCTTCTGTTGAGCATTTACTGTAAACGTTTTTGGACTAAGATATTTTTTATGGATTTTATCTGTCGTTTTTAAATAAATTAATAGGGTCAGTAAATTAAAAATGGTTGTAAGAGAATTTGACATGATATTTTGTGGCCTTCTTTTCTCAATACTGGTATTACCAATTGGGTTTTTTTTTTTTCAGGCTTTAGCAACGTACTGCTAAATGATGTGTTCAAACATAATGGATAGTTATAAATCATGGTTGATTTTAAGATATATATATATATATATATATATATATATATATAGACACACACACTATTTCTTGTCATTTCTTAATTACAAAACCTATTAAAAACTAAACACTATAATTATCTCCTGACTTTCTAATTGGTAGAACCTTAACAAGTTGCATATGTGCTTGTTTTACACCACTTATTAGACTTATAAACTAAAGGGACAGATAAAAATTATTAAGACCAAGTCAGACTGAAGTTTGTCTTCATTTCCACAACTCTGCATTGAACCCTGTCATTTTTTTTATTTCCCTTTGCAAGTATGGTTACTATTTAATTATTAAATTTTAATTTTTTTTCTTTCACTTTGAAACTCATTTTCTTTTGACTATGTGTTAGGACTCTGCTATCTTTCATTTATTTTTACCATAGTAGTATTTGGGTAGCCACTTCTTTAATGTTTTAAAAATAGGTAGAGTTATATAATAGAAAAGATTGATTAAAATACCATTTTAATTGAAGTTGCATTGACATCACAGGTATTAGCGGAGAACTTAATTGAGAGACTGCCAATGAGTTTAGGCAAACTCCAATCGTTGAAACTGTTGAACCTGGATGGAAATCGAATAACTTCCTTACCTGATGAATGTAATCTTTAAGTAACTATTTAAAGTAAATATCGTTATTTATTTTCTTAGCATTTATTTAGTCTAACTTTTCTTTGTTTTTTGTATTAATTGAATGTATTTTTTCTCTAGTGGACCAGTTAGTAAGGCTTGAACGCTTATCTGTCTCAAGGAATTTATTAGCATCCTTGCCAATGACTATTGGAAGTTTGAGAAATGTAATACATCTCGGAACCTAAATATCATTCAACTTTTTATGTTTTCTTCTTTTCCATGTGCTTAATGCATTTATACCTAGATATGATTATTTGCTTCATGATCATTCAATTTTGAAAATTTGCAATTATCCTTTGAGTGTAGACATTTCAAAAAGGTAGTTGTCTCCACTTCATACATATATACATGTAAGAAACAATGTTATTTGTCATAATGAAAAAAAAATTATATTTTATTGTGGCTTCCGAAGTAGTATGTTCTTGTCTATTTGTCAACACTTCAAGTGAATAAACATAATTTTTTTTTCTCTTGAAATCAGCTTAACTTCTGAACCTTGAATAATCTTTAATTAGGACTTCTAGAATTTAAGAACTCTGATCCAGACACACATATTGTAATCTTATCCAATGCAGAATTTATGCTAGATAGACTTGTGATTTTAATTTGAGCAGAGCTTGGTATAATTATGCACTCAAAGAAAAGAACTCAAAGTATGGTTTGGCAGACTTTAATATGAAATGCTTACCTTATTTTAACATTAGAGGCTAATACATTGTTTAATTTTGTAGTTGGTGCTTTTGAATGTGTCAAATAACAAGTTACGGTCCCTTCCAGAATCTGTTGGCAGTTGCTCCTCTTTGGAAGAGTTACAAGCAAATGGTATGTTTTATGTAGAAACAAATTGTTCATGTATGCATTTCCTGGACATTGTAATGGATATGTTTGCATATTGGCTTGTGCGTGTGTTTTCCTTACTTGTTCTTTTTCATGTGTTTACTAAGTTAGAATTTTTGTTGTTAGCCCGAAGAGGATCTGCCTTCATGATCTTTGTTTCTCTTCAATGGAAGTTTTTGTTTTAGGGTTTGCTGAACTTCGTGTTTTCTTGATATTTCATATTATTTTTCATATTTTACCTCGTATTTTGAAGTTGAAGTGTTTGGAGTCCTTGTGCTTTATAGTTTGTTTATGTTTTAGTTATTTTCAAGAACGATTACTTTTTTAAATATCTCTTAACTGGGTTGATGAATTCAAAGTTTGTTGACACACCCATGGATCCTAATACCAAACTCCTACCAAATTAGGAGAACCTATTTCATATCTTGAGCAATATAGAAGATGGTTGGGAAATTAAATTACTTTACAGTTACTCATCTTGACATTTTCTTTGTCATCAATGTTGTAAGCCACTTTCTCATTTCCCCATGTGAAGATCATTGGAATGAAATCATCCATATATTAAAGTACATTAAAGGATCTCTTGGAAATAGTTTGTTATAATAACCATACAAAGATTGTTTGCTATATAGATGTTGATTTGGCATGATCTCCTTCTAATAGAAGAACTATTTCCGGGTATTGTGTTTCCATTGGAGGTAACTTAATCCCTTGGAAGAGTAAGAAACAAAGGGTTGTGGCAAGATCCAGTGCAAAAGTAGAATATAGATCTATGGTCTCAACCACTTGTGAACTTGTTTGGCTTAAACAATTGCTTAAAGAGTTACAATTTGGAAATGTCACTCAAATGACACTTATATGTGACAATCAAACTGTTTTTCATATCAGCTCTCTAATTTTGTCTTTCACAAGATATCAAACACATTAAGATTGACTATCATTTCATTTGAGGGAAGATTGTATATGGAGACATCAAGACTCAGTTTGTAAACTTAAACGATCACTTAGCATACATTTTCCCTAAGTCTTTATAGGGACTGCATTGGTACATATGATCTATATGCACCAGTTTTAAGGAGAATGTTAAATATATCGTGTTTTATGTTAATTAGGGAAACATGTCCCTATGTTAATAATGTTATTTTTACATATTCATTTATATTTTAGGCTTAGCCTACATTCTCTTTATTATAAAGGTTAAATATATGTTTTAGTCCTCATATTTGTTCCCCATTCTCAATTAGGTCCTCATGTTTTTTTTTGTCCCAATTGCATCCTAATATTTGTAAATTTGAGGAATTAAGCCTTCTCCGTTTTTTTTGTCCCAATTGCATCCTAATATTTGTAAATTTGAGGAATTAAGCCCTCTCCGTTTTTTTTTGTCCCAATTGCATCCTAATATTTGTAAATTTGAGGAATTAAGCCCTCTCCGTTTTTTTTGTCCCAATTGCATTCTAATATTTGTAAATTTGAGGCAATTAAGTCCTCTCAATTGACCTACGATGTTAGTGGCCAGTTAACGGAGAGGGCTTAATTGCTTCAAATTTACAAATATTAGGATGTAATTGGGACAAAAAAAAAACATGAGGACCTAATTGAGAATGGAGAACAAATATGAGGACTAAAACATATATTTAACCTATTATAAATACATTATCTTATGTATATTCTCAACACCAGGGAGATTAACCCTATACCTAGCTTTTCTCTATATTAAATACTGTATATATGTTGTGCTTGAATGAGGCTAATTCCAACCTTTTTCTTAACATTTCAGATAATCTTATAGAAGATCTTCCATCTTCTGTGTGCAATCTCTCTCACTTAAAGTCACTTTGCTTGGATAACAATAATGTGAAGCAGGTAGTTTTTTGTGATTTTGAATTCTAGGTTATGGACTTCTAGACTTGATTAAATGCATTTTACTGTTTCCCTTTATAGTAGTTTATTTATTTTGTGAGTGTGAATTGAATTTTTCTATGTTCTAAAACTGTATGGATATCTTCTAAGGACAATTCATCTATATTGTAAAAGCAAAAATTGGTCCGATAATGATTTCCTCTTTATCCTTAAATGTGTTTTTGAAGAATTAACAAAACCACAGGAAAGATTTAGCTAAATTATATTAACTATTGAGTTCAACTACCTGAATTCATATGATGAAACTTGTAACATATCTACCTTTATATTAACAAAATGTTTTTAACATACATACCCAAAGAGGACTAATTAAAAACTGATGAGGCGATATTAATTTTTGGGCTACATTATATGAGCAGGCATCATATCCATAAATTTAAAATAATTAGGATCAAGATATGCTTAAACTTTTTGAACCAAAAACATATAGAAAGAATATATAGCTAGCTTTTAAAGTTCTTAATTAAAGAAATAACAATCATCATTTGCCATGAATTAGGATTTGAGTTTCAAAAAATCAACTCTTCTATGGTATGCAGTGTTATCATAACTAAATAGGTCATTAACCCTATCAAGGTACTGGGTTAGAAGGTCACTGGTTGAAACCAGTGGGTATCTAATTAAACCTCGTGCCTCACACATCACTAAATATATAATTTTATATTACAAATATAGTACAAAATAGTTTTTGTTGTTTGCTTATTAAAAGGGTGACTTTGTGTGGTGGTTATATTGCCCTTAAACTGCCCTTGGGACTTTGATTTTGTCCTCTCAAACCATTTTATTTTCGTCATTAAAATATTTATGAGGTAGATCCAACGAGCTGCAGCAGATGTATGTAAGAGTGCAATAACATGTGTAAAGAGAGCTTCAAACTGACCACCACATCACTACAAAACTGGAAGATGTGAAGCACATGGCTGAGTGAAACCAATCAAGTCACTGAATTAATCTCAATTTTGATCTGGGTTGATATTAAGAGAAAGGCCCTATTAAAGGTTTACCAATGTAGGCTCAAAACTATTAAGCAGTAAAGAAGGTAGTTAAAATTGAGGTTATGACTAGGATCGCTCAAAACTATACATGTGTGTGTATATATGTATGTATTTGGAAGGATGTGTAAAATCGATGAGAGGTAGGCTTGTTCCTGTTTCTCTTTTGCATTGGTTTGCTTAAGGGTTTACTTCAATATTAGGAATATCCAGCTTCATTCCCACGGATATGCATGAGAAGTTATTCATTATTATGAGAACTATTTAGAGCCGATCAAGTGGTCGACTAACAATTGCCAAGTTGATATTCCGAAATGTAGCCTTTTTTTAACCATACTTGTTAAATTCTACCGATAATTTTTAACGGTAGCTGCTAAATAGTAGTTTTGACTTTGAATTACATATGCCATACTAACTAGAATTTACGATGGTGGGTTTGGACTATGGTATCATAGTTGTCCATCTTGTAGGTAATAAACTATTTTTAACAATGATACCTTTTCCATTTTTTTTTCTTTATAATTCATTCGCATTTGAATATTTTTGTTTGCCTCTTGAAAGCCCAAGCGTAACAAATTTACATAATATCCAGTTTCCTTATATTTCAAATGTCTTGATGACACTTTGGTTTCGTTTCGGACAGACTCCTCGGAATTTATTGAAAGACTGCAAAGCTCTTCAGAACATATCACTGCATGGTAATCCTATATCAATGGATCAATTGCAACAGGTATGATCTTGTTTCGTACGTTTTACCTTTTCTATTTGAATGATAGAATCATAGGTTTAATTTTCAATACAATTCAACGATTGATGAATGATCTAGATGGAGGGGTTTCAAGAGTTTGAAGCAAGGAGGAAAAAGAAGTTTGACAAACAAAATGATTCAAATGTGATGATCGGTTCAAAAGGTCTTGATGAGGGTGTTGATTTATGATGTGGTCAGGCTTGCTGAGACCAATAACAATGAGGAGGAGCTTTTGGATTTGGTTTGGAATACTTCGTTTTTTACTAATGCCTTTTCTTTCACATATGAAACAAGTGTGTTGATATTCCTGTCACATTGTATGTGATTCTTTCTGTCATTATCCTGCGCCAGTTCTTGTTTGCCTGCAAATATGATGACTTCAACAACAAAAGTAATACCATTCCTTCGATATAGTGTTGAAGATGTTGTTTGCTTTCTTTTTTGTCAAGAAAAAAAATTGTCTCATCTAAAATGCCTCTGAATTACTAAGGCTTACTGTTAATGATCTACGAAAAATAAATTGCAAGCGAGCCTTTGGGAAATTGTCACTGATCCTTGGTGACTGGGTATGAATCGTAAGATTCTTCTACTTAGACACTGAAGTCTGTAATATACTCAATGCAACAGTAATATAAACAGAGAAGGTACCAAAAATGGCAATAGAAGTGTATTCCAGAAAGTTTATTTATCTCTTAGTGAGTTCATATGGTATCACCGAGTAATCACAAAAAGCTGCAAAAATGAAATATGCTCTCAACAATGAAAGAAACGTCCTAGAGAGAGAAGATAATTCTCAATCATTGCTTGCCTTCAAGTGCTAACTAATTCCCTTTTTTGTACACATTCTTTCCTCACAGAAAATCCTTCAACCTTGTATTTTCCTTTCTCTCTCTCACGTGCCCTTGTCCACCACTCCCCTCTGCTATCGGTGCCATGTGGCTTGATTTTCCAAATGACTCATCTTTGGCCTCTATTTCCCCTGCCCATTCTACCCCTGCAGTAGCCCTTTTATTCTCACCCATTACAATATCCTCCCATCAACACTAACCTTGTCCTCAAGGTTAAAGTCAGGGTAGGCTTTGATAAACACTTTAAGGTCTTCCTATGTAGCTTCTGTTTCAGATAACACAGCCTAGTGAACTAAGACTTGGGAAATGCGGTTGGACCTGCGGATTATGTGACGTTTCTGAAGGATAGCTTGAGGCATTAACAAGGGACCCTCGGGCAATGTAGTCAATGGAAGTGGAACATAAGCAATGTCATGAGGCCTTTGCATTCTTTCAACTGAGATATGTGGAAGTTGGGATGGATTTTTGCAGTTGCAGGTAATAAGAGTTTATAGGCCATTGACCCAATGCGATCGATGATTGGGAATGGGCCAAAAGATCTCAGTCCCAGTTTCTGGTTTTTTTCTTAATTGAATGGAGTGTTGTCTATAAGGTTGGAGTTTGACCAAAACCAAATTACCAATCTTCAGTTCCTTATGCATGCATCTATTGTCTGCATATTTCTTCATTTTCTCTTGGGCTTTAAGAAGCTGCCTCTTTAATTGAGTCAAAGCCATGTCCCTTTCTCCTAAGAGCTCTTGAACTGATGGTGGATCCTTCGCATCCATGGTATATTTAACTATGGTCGGTGGATCTCTGCCATACACCACCTTAAATGGTGTTGTGTGCAGACTGTTGTGAAAAGATGAGTTGTACCAAAACTCTGCCCAAGGTAACAGTCGGGTCCATGTCTTCGGATTATCAAAAGTAAAGCACCTCAGATACATCTCTATACACTTATTCAGGGCTTCTGACTGTCTGTCGGATTGCGGGTGGTAAACCGTCGACATGTTCAATGTTGTGCCATTGAATAGGTGTTGCCAAAAGTGACTGATGAAGATCTTATCCCTGTCAGAAACTATTGTTCTAGGGAACCCGTGCAGTTTGACAACTACGTTAATGAACAATTCAGCCACACTCTTATTATTATAATCCGCTTTAAGGGGAGCAAGGTGAGCATACTTAGATAACCGGTCAATGACAACCATTATTACGGTATACCCATTGGAAGGTGGAAGACCCGTAATGAAATCCATGGCTATATCCTCCCAAACTTGATTAGGAATTGGGAGTGGCTAAAGTAACCCTGCTGGAAGGGTGGTGGCAGATTTAGCTTGTTGGCAGATCAAGCATTGTTGGACATAGTGAGTGATTTCTTTGAGCATGCTAGGCCAATAAAACTGTGAAGACAGCCTTGCCATAGTTCGGTTTATTCCAGCATGACCCCCTATTGGTGAACTATGATATTCTTTGAGCAACAATTGTATAATTTCCCCATTTCTTGGGATTACCACTCTGTGCTTCCATTGTAAGAGTCCATCAGTGTATGTATAATTATGATTAGGTGGGTTCCCTGCTGCACAAGCTTGTATAACAGCTTGAAGATGAGGATCGAGTGGTGTGGCTTGCTTAATTTTGGACATCAAGTTAGTCTCTCTATTGGACCATGTCATGAAAAAGGATCTGGACAAGGCATCAGCAGCCTGGTTATCCTTTCCTGGTTTGTATTCGATGGTGAAATCATATCCCAAAAATTTGGGGAGCCATGCCTGCTGGTCAGGGGTTTGGAGGGATTGATCCATTAGACTTTTGAGGCTTTTTTGATCAGTTCGGATGATGAACTTATGACCTAGCAAGTAGTGTCGAAATTTAGCAATTGCTTCAGTGATGGCATAAAATTCCCTGGTATAAGCAGATTTGTTTTGCATCCTAGAAGATAATTTTTTTGAAAAGAATGCTATAGGATGCTTGTTTTGGCTGAGAACGGCACCAATCCCCAATCCAGATGCGTCAGTCTCCAAGACAAAGGGTTTTGAGAAATCTGGTAATGCTAATATAGGAGCAGTGGTTATTGCTTGTTTCAAGGCCTCAAAAGCTTGAGTTGCATGTGATGTCCATTGAAAATTATCCTTTTTAAGGAGGTTGGTCAAGGGGTGGGTGATGGCAGCATACCCTTTGATAAATCTTCTGTAATAACCTGTTAAACCAAGGAATCCTCTCAGTTGTTTAGTGTTTTAGGGGCAGGACCATTGCAAAACAGCTTGAACCTTGGTAGCATCCATTGCTACGCCATTCCCTGAGACAGTGTGTCCTAAGTAATCCACTTGAGAGAGACCAAAGGAACATTTGGATAATTTAGCATATAATTTGTTTTCTTGCAAGATGTGCAAAACGGCGTCCAAGTGACTAAGATGAGCAGACCAAGAAGGGTTGTATACCAGTCTATCATAAAAAAAAAAAACAACACAAACTTCCTTAGAAGGCCTTTAAATATGTCATTCATGAGAGCTTGAAAAGTTGTTCGGGCATTTGTTAAGCCAAATGGCATGACAAGTCATTCATAGTGGCCTTGATGAGTGCGAAAGGCATTTTTAAATCTGTCTGCAGGATGAACCAATTTGGAGAAGAATTTAGCACCAAATAATTCGTCTAGTAGCTCTTCAACAGTTGGGATAGGAAATTTGTCTTTGATTGTGACAGCATTCAGTGCTCTGTAGTCAGTACA
Source organism: Vigna radiata var. radiata (assembly GCF_000741045.1). NCBI lineage: Eukaryota > Viridiplantae > Streptophyta > Magnoliopsida > Fabales > Fabaceae > Vigna > Vigna radiata. The sequence goes on from NC_028353.1 coordinate 11,851,585, forward strand.
AAATCTCTAAGTACCATCTTTCTTTCTGACCAAAATAATTGGGGAAGAGAAGGGGCTGGTGCTATGGGAAATAATACCTTCGTCCAACATTTGTTGAACCATATTCTCAATTTGTTGTTTCTGACTGTGAGGATATTTGTATGGCCTCACTCTCACAACATTCACATCCGGCATGAGAGGAATGCAGTGATTTTGAGATCTATTTGGGGGAAGGCCCTTCGGTTTGGCAAATATTAGTCTGTATGTGTGAAGAAGAAGTGCAAGTTCAGGGGCAATATTCTCTGGAATAACCAAGCTATCATCCTCTAGAGTGAGGGGTTGATTTAATTGCAATGTAAACAGTTCTGCAATGGCATCAGTTTTGTACAGTCGAGTCAGCTGATGCAGCTATGCGGGTTTTGGCAGTGTTGGGGGCTCACCTTGCAATGTAATAAGTTGTTTATCCCAATAAAACTTTAAGGAGACTGAGCGATAGTCTGCAATGTGCGGTCTGATAGTAGCCAACCAACCAACACCTAATATCAAATCAGCACTAGAAACAAGTAATAGGTACATTGGAAGTTTAAGTGTATGGCCTTGCACTTTAACCTGAACTTCTTTAATAACCCCTTCGGTAGACATGGCATGTCCATTGCCTACCATGACTTGCAGAGATGACATATCCTCCACTGGCAACTTAAGGCAATGAGCGATTCGTGGTTGTAAGAAATTATCAGAACTTCCACTATCCAACAATATCTGAATAGTCATGCCATGTAATGAGCCTTGAAAACACATGGTTCCTGCACTAGTAGCACCCTTTAAAGCATTAAGAGCTAGATGGTGTTCCAGGTTCTGTTCTAATGCCTGAACCTGAATTTCAGTATCAGTTTGCTTCTCCTCATCATATTCAACTTGTAAAAATGTATATTGGCGATTCGGACACTTATGGGTTGCCGTGAACCTCTCATCGCATGTATAACCCAGCCCTTTTTCCCTGCGTGATTGCATTTCCGCAGGTGACAAACGTTTAATGTTATTGGGACGAAGGGTCTGGGGAAAAGGCCTTTGGTTTGGGGTAGGCAGAATTGGTTGTTGGGGTGGATTGTTATACGATTGGGTAGTAGTAGGGAATGTGTTTTGGTGGGCATTTCTGGAAGTGTGGGGTTGGGATGGTTTTGGTTTGAAGGTGCATTTCTCTTCAAAAGTTGGGCTAAGGAAATGGCTTTGAGGATTGTGTTTGGTGCTTGAGCTATCACCTCCCTACGAAGGTCAGGTTTCAACCCACTGATGAAGAATCGAGAAGAGCTTCACTGCTAACACCATAAATCCTGTTAGCAAGAGCTGTAAGCTGCAGATAATATTCATTGACAAAGGAGGATTGAATGATTTTAAACAAGGTAGATCTAGGTGATTCAAAGGGTGAAGGGCCAAATTCCAACTCTAACGAATGAACCAGGGTGTTCCATGAAACAATGGGATTGTTTCTATGCATCATTTGATACCACGAGACCACTTCTTTCTCAAAATGAATAGCTGCTATAGTCAATCACTGTTCATCCGGCGTATCATAATAGTCGAAGAATTGTTCCGCTTTAAATATCCATTGGAGCACATCCGAACCATCAAAACGTGAAAAATCTAGCTTTACATTTCTGACCTAAAATGGTTCAGGGACATTGCGTGAGTTCGCTCCTCCATGTGCCATATTCTCCTTCAAGTCCTCAATGGCATTACGTAGCTCTTGCATCTCTGCTGCATGCTCACGTTCACGTTTCTGCATAAGCTCCAGGATCTACTTGAGGTCGTTTGAAGACGAAGCATCGACCATGGCAATGAAAGCACCAATTTGTAATATACTCAATGCAACGGTAATATAAACAGAGAAGGTACCAAAAATGGCAATAGAAGTGTATTCCAGAAAGTTTATTTATCTCTCATTGAGTTCATATGGTATCACCGAGTAATCAAAGAAAGCTGTAAAAATGAAATATGCTCTCAGCAATAAAAGAAACGTCCTAGAGAGAAGACAATTCTCAATCATTGCCTGCCTCTAAGTGCTAACTAATTCCCCTTTTTGTACACATTCTTTCCCCACAGAAAATCCTTCAACCTTACATTTTTCTTTCTCTCTCTCACGTGCCCTTGTTTGCCACTCCCCTCTGCTATCATGTCATGTGGCTTGATTTCCCAAATGACTCATCTTTGACCTCTGTTTCCCCTGCCGATTCTACCCTGCAGTAGCCCTTTTATTCTCACCCATTACAAAGTCACAGGAAAAAATATTGTAATTTTACATTATATGAAGACTTGCTCTGGTGAATGCTTCCGTGCTTGTTAAATAAGTGTTTTAAGATATTTTTGGATATGGATATGTTTTTTGAAACACTCATTTCAGAAAAATATTTTTATATTTTGGATTCAGTGTTTTGGAAAATATTTCTAAATTTAAAAGTACTTTTCTGTAATACTATTCCGATTTGTTTTAAAAAAATATATTTCCGGAAGGAGGTGCGACGAAGAAAGATGTGAAATGCCAGGAATTAAAATAATTTGTTAATGAAGGGTACTTAAGTCATCTCAATAGGAATACGGGGTCCACGAAGAAAATAGGGGTGCAAGAAGAAATCTCCTGATCATCTTTCTCAATAAACATACCACAAGGTTGGATTGTGCTTCCTACACCCAATCATTTTGCTGAAAAAAACTTTTGAGAAGTTATTTCTGAAACATTTTTTTCATGTATATTGGAAAATTTATTCTTGAAAATTCATTCTGAAATAATCATCACAAAAGGTATTATAAACATTTTGGAAAAGTTGTTCAAGAAATATTGTTCAAAAAAATTGTTCTGGCATACATTTTGGAAATCTGGTTTTGCAAATTCGTTCAAGAAATTCATTTCGAAAATTCCATTCACGAAAATATGTTTCCAAAATCATATTTTGAAATTCTGGAAAGCTTGTTCTGAAAATTTTCTAGAACATGATTTTATGAAGGATACTGGCCATTTTGAAAATGGGGCTGTGCGAAGAAATTGTGGGGTTGTAGGAAGAAAAAGCCATAGTTTCATGCTTCATCAAAATTTGCTTCAGCCTCACCTTGAATAATGAACATGAAACCTCTAATCAATTTGCCATCTGAACGTGTGCTATATTTAGTTTTACAATCGTAAACGATAAATTGTTAAACAACAAAACATAAATCTTGAAAAGATTTCATCTATATGACACATTTTTTCTAAAAAGACAAATCATGTCATTTTTCCATCTTGAAGGAAATTTTTCAATGAAAAATTAAATATTATTAAACTCACTAAATTTAAAAAGAAACTTAGTTGGGGTTTTTTTTTAGGATTATTTAAAAAAAGGAGAAATACTATTTTAATGACCTTAAGAAATTACTTTCCAAAGGGTAACTTAATTGTCATGCAATGAGGTGGGTGTTATAAGAGACAATGGGTTATATGTAGAGTTAACTATGTTTTTTGTTTCTAAACTATTAAGCGGTTTTAGTTTTATTATTTCTTTCAAAGTTTGATCTAGTTAGATCTTTATTCTTTCAAAATTTATAGAATCAATCATGAATGACTGATGACATTAGTGTTTTATTTAACGTGGCTAATGATAATTCATATCAACATGACACATGGAAAAATATTTAATTTAAAAAATATTTTTTATTTTTCATTTCATTTTCTTCTCCTATCCCAACTCTCTACTTTCTTCGTTTTGAGTACCATTACACTCCATTCATGGCTCACACAAAACCAATCTTGTCGCAATAGTTTGTTCTTGTCGTGCTGTGTGAAATGTCTGACAACTTCACTGACGTTCAACAATAATATTCGGGTATAACAGAATATGGGGATGCACGAAATAAATGTTCAACAACAAATAAAAATAACAAACACAAATATTATTGGAAAGCAATCGTTGGGGTTAAAACAGCAACGAATGGCCAAGCCCATTAAACCTTTATCTCTTTTTCTCTCATAAGGAAGAGCTTCTTCCCATTCATGGAAACTTCACATCTTTTCTCCATCAGTAAATCGTGATCGACCATGGGGGACTAGAAAATATTGTTGCCACCTACTATAGTTGCCTCACAACTTCATTGTCGTCAGCATCAACAACACCAACTATGTCATCGAAGCTAAACTTTCCTCTTGTTAATTTGATAAACCCTATATCTCAACCCAAGAGGGGAGTGAATTGGTTTAACAACAAATTTTAATGCGATTTGAAAAATTTTAGGTGTTTGGTGTTGTTTTCAAAAGAACTTTAACCATCAAAGAAATAAACAAGAATAAAGCAAGAGAACACCACAAGATTTATACTAGTTCGACTCTAAATGAGTCTACATCCAATCATCCTCCAACTTGTTAGAGGGAATTCATTAGCTTTGATAGTCAAGAATATAAGATACACTCAATGTATTCTCACAACTCTCAAATACAACAAAAATACCAACCTAAAGAGGCTACACACATACTCCTTAGAAGTCTTGCCTACTTAGTTAAGACTAATACATATAATACATAAAGAAAATATAACTTGGTGCACCAAAAGTGCATATTTTACAAAGAAAGGCAATGCATATCTCTTGGTTGATCTTTCTTACACCCTTGGACTCTTAAGGTCCTTGAATTTCTTCAAACAATGGTTGATGCCTCCAAGATTGCTCCAAGACGATTAAAAACTCTTTTCTTGTTTCAGCTTGATCAAAATTCATAATGTTTTTCATGTTTGTACAAGAATCATAACATATATATATAACCCAAGCACAAAGCTGATATATTTAATTGATTATGTTATTTTCATAATAGATTAAGATTTACACATTATTTTAATCAATTAGGTGCTTCTCTTAATCAATAAAAACAGAGAGCAAATGTTTGGTGTGCTTCAGTCCATTTTAATAAATTGTTATTATCGTAATTGATTAGCTAATTTAATAAATTATGTTATTATCTTAATTGATTAGCTAATTTGCTTAATCGAATAAAGTAGTGAAGAAGATCCAGATTTATGCAGTTTCGGTCATAAGTTCAGATCAACCATTCTAATCAATAAAGGGCCTATTTTACATGAAATTATATGGGATCTAACCTGATCTAACAACTTATTCATTCAATAAAGAACATTAACTATCATTGTTAAGAAATAACACCTATTTGCATAATTAAAAACACACTTAAAAAGCACACACTTTACTTGGTTGCAGAGCTTGAAAGACTCGCCCTTTCAATACTTCTTTATGTGAGAGTGTTTCCCTTCTTCATCTCTAGATCGTGAACACGACACGCAACAATCACCCTTTATATTTGTTTATCATCCTCTGACGAAGCATTGTTGCTTCCACCGGCTATAAACAAGAGTGTCGCTAGTGCCACTAGTGACCACTACAACACCGCTTCCCTTTTTTTTTTTATTGAATCCCTGTTGCTCTTTAATTTGTGATGATGATGTGTTTGATTGGATATTTCATGAAGGTGAATTGATTAGGGAAGAAGAGGAATTTGATTTAGGTTGAGAGTAGTGTTGGGTGTGAAGATTTTAAGAGCCAAGAGGGAAGGGTTTGTTATGTGGGAGGTTGGTGATGCATGTTGGGCAATGGAGGTAGAGAAGGGACACTTAGATATGAGCTCAGATATTAAATGGTAATGTTTAATCATAAACATTTATCAATTATCAAAGTCCTTCTTTTGTAGAAGAAATAGAGAAAACCCCAAGATCCAATTTTTGTTGTATGTTTCTTTTTCTTGGCTTAGCCAAATTTCTTAACTTTTTCATGCTATATTTAGATTGACTTCTTATGGTCTTGATTTTTTGCTATTATTGGATTTATCTTTAAGATGTCATGAAACTTTAACCAATTTATTTTCACATCTCAATGAGTTCAACTTAGCTGTAATTGTACTAACACACCTCAAAATATTCAAAGAACATTTATGCAACTAAAAGCTATTTTTAACATGTTTTTGCATCTCATGCTAAATAAAAATTATAACAAATTCTAATTAAAATATTCTATTAAAGTTCAAAAACCAATTAAGAATCCAAGAATAACGGTTAAATAAAAGCATAAGTATACACTCATCACGATACAAATGATGTGCAATCCCTTGAGATGTTTATGTGGATCTTCACCTGCAAGACCACAAAATATTGGCAAAAGATGAATTAAACCAAAAGTTAATTAATGTTGTAAATCTAAATTAGGATATTGGATAGGCTAAAAACTATAGTTGGACAAGGTATGAAGGTGTTGCTCGAAGAAACATAAGGCTATGATTGGAGATATAGATTGAGACCAAGTTACTTTAGAGATTTCGGGTTGTTCTTGGCAAGGTTTAAGTGGTGAAGATATAAGGATGAAAGATTATCAAGAACACATAATGAATGAACGTGTGGTTAACAAAAACAATGGATGACAAGAAAGATGACAAAAGTAAATAGAATACGGGTAAGACAGGGTGGTGATTATGACTTTTTTACCATTCTAGTTTAATTTAATTATGAAATTACAAGAATGGTGCAAGTATTAAAAAAATTTCGAGTTTGGATAAGTTATGCCAAGTTGGCAAGACTTCAAAACAAAAAAAAGTCATACCATACTGAAGCAACTTTGTTACATATGAACTGAAGTTAGGTCACGTTGACACAACTTCAGTTTTTGTAATGAATTGGACTAAAGTCGTGCTATGCTGTAACAACTTCAATTCTGTAATAAATGAACTAAAGTCATGTCGTGTTGTGATGACATTAGCTTTGTAATGAATGAATTGAATTCATTATATAACTTAAGTTGTCACAACATGACACGACTTTAGTTTTTTCATTACACAACTAAAATCGTCACAGTATGATACAACTTTATTTTTGGTTTAACTTTTTTAGAGAATGTCATTACTTAACACAACTTTTGTTCATCCGCAATAAAATTGTTTTAACATGACACAACTTTATTTTGAAGTAGTGTCAAGTTAACACAATTTATCAAAACTTGATTTCTTTTTTAAACTTGCATCTTTTTTATAATTTCAAATTATACTAAAGTAATAAAAAAATTAGCAATTACCTTACCAAATGTATAAACTAAATGATTAACTATGATCTTTGAGAATATCTTAAGAGACTTTTTTTTTTCTAATAGCTCCAAGAAGTAAATGTTATTTAAGAAACACAATTAAGGAAGCAAAACTTTCATAAAAATCATATAAAAGTTTGTTCAAAATTTCAAATGTGTTGTTTTTTACAAGGCATGGCTGACCTCATTTTATAAGACAACAAGTCAAATGCTATTTACTTAAGTTGAGATACAAGATTCTATTTTACGCATAAACAATTAGGATTAGTTATTCTGACTTAAATTAACCTTATTCTAATATAAAAAAAAAAGGTTAAACCCATTCGTTAGTCCCTATTTTTGCGTTTTTGTCCCACATTAGTCCCCGTTATATTTTTTGTGCCAATTAAGTCCCTAATTGTGCAAAATTGAAAAAAATCGACCCTTGTCGTTAAATGCAGTTAATGGGGTTAAGTTTTAGGTTACTTGTGCTGGTGAGCTGGCCACAGACCTTGACGTGGCGTGCATATAACCATGTGACATGGTATTAATTTTGACGTGGCAGTAAAAATAAGAATTTGGGGAAAATTTGGGGATTTTAACATTGTTTTAAAATTAGGGTTAAGCTTATAAAATAGGATGTGGATTGATGTTCGCAAGCAGAGGTGAAAGTGAATGTTCGCAAGCAGAGATAGAAAAATGGTTTAGGGTTTGCTGTTCTTCAACATTGGGATTCGAAAGCAATTGGAAAACAATTGAAGGTTGGAAGTAGGAAACGAAGACGCAAGCATGTCCATGCAACATTCGTGTTCGTGTTCATGGTCCACTTGCAATGATTGTCGGAAGCAATGCTCTCGTGGGATGGATGCTGGAATAGGAAGGAGGCGTCACCGATTTGTTATTGTGGAGAGAAGTCTGTGCCGAGGACTGCCAAAACTACTAAGAATAGAGGCAAATAATTCTGGAGTTGTCCTAGGTATAAGGGTGAAGGTGAAAATTGTTGATGCAACTACTTGAGATGGTGGAGTGATTTAGGAACTGAGGAAACTGTTAGTTGTGACTATTGGAAACAAATGATGTGAGGTTGGTGAAGAATGTTGAAAACGAAAGGGATAACAAGATAGTTGTTGTGCAGAAAGCTGTTATGAGTCTTGAAAAGTGGATGAAAATATTGGTTAGGGTTGTCTATATTGTATTTGTAATGAACATGATTACAGTTGCAATGTTGATGGAAAGAGCATGATAATGTGTGTCTAAGTAGTGTAATGCAGGTGATCCAAGAATGTAATAGTTGTGTCTAAGTAGTGTTACAATTGTAGTGTTACTTTGAAATGTAAAAGTTGCATATGTTTGTTTAATGAAATCAAGATTTTCAGTCTATATCGGTGTTCTTGTTTTTTAAATCTGCCATTCACAATTTAATGTTCCAAATAAATGTGTCATTTACAACTAAAAGGGTGAATATCTTTCATTTGCAAGGAACTGATGACTGTTAAATGAGGTAACAATATCAGAGATGCATAATTCATAGTGTAACATAATAAATTAGTTTCCCTTAATTTGCTTTCTTTTTGATGGAGAATAAATGAACAATGTCAGATAATATTTCACAGTCTATAATTGTAACAGTGTAACACTATCAGACACACATTTAATCTGGCAATATTTATATCAGTGATATCCTATTGTAACACGCATTTAATCTGGCAATATTTATATCAGTGAAAGGTGGCAATGAAATGTGCCATTCATATTACAAAATAAGAAGCCTTCCAAATGTTCATAATACAAAAACATAAATGTACTCAGACTTCATGTAGTTGATATAATTGTAACAGAAATGTACTTAGACATCAAGTAGCTAATATAATTGTACTCAAACTTAAATCTATCTATTACACGTCCTTTCATAAACCAAAATACATTGTTCAAGTTTGTAAATGGCTGCAAAACAACTTTTCCCTGTGAAGTGGCTGCAAAACAACTTCTCCATGAGGTACACCCTAAGCCAGTTAAGTGGGTGCTTCTCCCTGTGACTACAAAACAACTTGTTCATCTATCTTGGGACAACGTTTTTTGTTGTGACCCACTTCCCTACACTTGCTGCATCTCTTAAGCAATCCTCCTTTGGTCATCCTGGTGCTGTCTTTCCTCAACTCCCACTGCTCTAACCTCCTTTTCTTCTTTGGACGACCAGGCAACTTTCTTTTTTATGGAGGCATGACATCTTCATATTGGGTTACCTCCCACAAGTTGTTTCCATTAATAGGATAGATGATAGAGGAGTATAATTGTTCATATTTTCGTGTTTTTGTCCCACATTAGTCCCCGTTATATTTTTTGTGCCACGTGAAAATTAATACCACGTCACATGGTTATTTGCACGCCACGTCAAGGTCTGTGGCCAACTCACCAGCACAAGTAACCTAAAACTTAACCTCGTTAACTGCATTTAACGACAAGGGTCAATTTTTTTTTCAATTTTACACAATTAGGGACTTAATTGGCACAAAAAATATAACGGGGACTAATGTGGGACAAAAACGCGAAAATAGGGACTAACGAATGGGTTTAACCTACAAAAAAATGTTTAACTTATACCTTTGAAGTTATTGTTTTTAGGTTTAATACCTATTTTGGTCCCTCTTTTCGTAGGGTCTGTTCAAAGGCGTCCTACGTTTTTTAAAATGTTCACTAAAATCCTACTTTTTACAAAAACGGTGCACATTAGTCCTTTTTACTTACGGCGTTAAAAATTTTAATGGCACAATGCCCAGGTCAGCTATCAGTGAATGAATTGTTAATTTTTTATACATGTGGCAACTTAAAATACCAATAACGTGGAAATCTGGTATTTGAAGGTGGTTTTGTTCGAACTTCATCACGCCGCAACTCTAGAATCCATAGCCTTCCACCGCCACAACTCCATCGTCACTCTCCCACCTCCTCTGCACAAGGGATTTCCACCTACAACCTCAACCCCTCACTTCCTCCGCCACCTCCTTGTGATTTCATCTTCCACCTCTCTTGCGATTTCATCTTCCAGCACTTCAATGGAATATGACAAATAAGTATCGACCACGCTTAACCCAATGACAAATTAAGTACGAATACATATTGTTATGCTACATTGGAAAGAGATATGTGCTCATAAGCTTTTATCGTCAGTCACATTCTCTTTGGGTATTTTTTCTTCCAAAATGAATATCTTCACAACAAAAAGCAAATTATTTATATTAATATCTTGTTCACCTGTTGTACCCTTTCTTCGTTTGCTTTCAAAATCAATATAATATCTCGACAACAAAGTGGCAGATTTTTTCAGGCTGGAGAAGAGATATTTTTGTTTCAAGTTGGAACTGCAAGATCTAAGTTTTTTGCATTAATTATCCTATCTTACAATCACCTGTTCTTTTTCTCAATATAACGGTGAAATTTGTAACATCAATAAACATGCTTTGAATATAATCAATAGCTTTTAAATATATATCATCCATAGGTCCAAGGAAGAAAGTCCATACGGTCTTCTAAAATTTTGAAAAATAACATTAAAATACATTTTGTCCATGGTCACCAAACTTTCTGTTAACTTTTGTTACTTCTTGCAATGCTTGCATTTTGTCCACAGTCATTAGTGGCAAAGCAACAAATGTTTCGAGAAATTTTTCTGCCCTTACACTCCCTCGAGACATGTCATCGGATTCAAAAACTCTCTTATGTTTAACACCCACCTACAAATTATAGTAACAATTTTTTAATAATTCATTCCAATGTCATAGGTTTACTGTTGCCAATACCGAGGCTATTCTTTCTGGTTTTTTTTTCAAATTCAGACAGGTGAAGAAATTAAAAGTGGCTCTCAACAAATAGGCACGCACGAGACAATGATACGCACAAGACAAAAAATTAGTGGCAAAGGTGTTGGTAATTTCATTTTAATAAGGCAATGATTATTCAAAGTCAAAATCTTTCAAACTGTGTATTTCCATGAAAGTAGAACGAAGTGGAAATATCTGTTTATAACAAGAATATGAATATGCAATCAGAATTGAAGTGAGTGTTGGAAATGGAGTGTGAAAAAGAACAAGTTAAGCAGAATCTGGGAGTCTTTGTGAAGTGTAACATTCTATGTCAAAAACATCAATTTATCATCTTTATCTGTCTAACTTTCCTTTCTTTCTTCTTATGATTTACTTTGAAATCTTGTTCCAGAAAATCATGGTTGAGACTCCACAAATTATATCACTCTCTTACCCTTTTTCGAACCAAATTATGCACATGTGTACTGTATATCTGAAAATAGTGGCTTTGTCAGCGTAGACCCATTGTCGTCTTCAACCTTATCCACATTGCCAGTCCTGCCATTTGCTATCCCTACTTCGGCCGCGTCTCTTGCTAATCCTGTCTCGTTGCACTCCTCCCACTCTTGGGTAGAGTATGCAGAGGGGGTAAGGTTGTATATGGAAATCTCTTGCGCGGAGGAGGTGGGAGAGTTCACGGTGATGATGGGGGGTTGTGGATTTTGGAGTTGCGGCATGATATAGTTGGAACAAAACCATTTTCAAATACCAGATTTCGATGTTATTGGTTTTTTAAGTTGCCACGTGTATAAAAAATTAACAACTCGTTCACTGATAATTGACCTGGGCACTGTGCCGTTAAAATTTTTAACGCTATAAGCAAAAAAACACTAGCGTGCACCGTTTTTGCAAAAAGTAAGATTTTAGTGAACTTTTTAAAAAAAGGTAGGATAACTTTGAACAGACCCTACGAAAAGAGGAAACAAAATAGTTATTAAACCTTGTTTTTATACTGTATATTTATGCATTTTTTTTATCTTAGAATGTTCTTCAAACTTCAATTAAATATTCTAATTCCAAAATCACATCATATTCGTTTCGAATTTAGCGGTTTATTCCTAAAACTTTCTTCTAATGTAATAAAATATTAATTAATTATTTTAATATTATATAGAATTTTGTAAATTCAATCTAATTCATAACTACTTTCAATATGATATTGAAATAATTAAATCTAAAACCTACAATCAATCTCATTTTACTATATACACAACATCACTTTTAGTTTTAAACTGGACCCAGACAAATTTTACTACATATACCCTTCATGCTTTCAAATTTCATTGTTCTTGTTTCTATTATCCCTCCCTTGTCAACATCCACTGTTAAAAGTGATGTATAATGCTAATACAACTTCTTTCTATTTCCCCTTTCTTTTTCCGTACTAAATACTCAACATTACAAAATGGACAATAAAGAGAAAAAAAAATAACATATCAAACCTATTTTTTATTAAAAAATATTTTTTTAACATTATTTTCTTACAATTTTTTTACAATTACTTATGTGTAGCTCATAATTAATGTGTATCAAATACACATATTAATAAAACAGTAATACATAATTTACTCAAATCATAATTTTTATTTTAAGGCATTTTTCATATTGAAAACATGATTCTAGACGTAGAATTAATTGTGTATAAATAAAATTAATAAAATTCCGATAAATACAATTTTCTTAAAATAAAAAAAGACCCAAAAAATATATAAGTATCTATGCAAAACAAAAACAACCACAATAAAAAATATGAATGATAAGGCGGTGTAAAGGTGAAGAAGAAGAGAATAAATATAAAATATTTGTTTTATATATAAGTTAAAAATAAAAAATTAAAAAAATAAATAAAAAAAAAGGACCCTTTGATTATTGTCCCCAGATTCCCCCACCCACAAAATTCACGTTGGCCCATAAAAGGGAAAGTCAGAAAAGAAAATACAAAATGATCCTTTGAGAGAATGCCACGTGTCAGATGAGGCTTGAGCAATGATAATTATGATTCGGAATCTACCCTCAAACTCGTTCCCACACTGTCCCATATATACCGCACTCGCATCCCTCACACCTCAAACGCAAACCAAACAACATCAGGGGCATTTCCTATAATTCACACACAACCATACGGTGTCGTTTCTTCCTTTTATTCCTTTCCCGCACCAACCAAAAAAAAAAAGTTAACCCTAGCTTTTCCGTTTTCGTCTTTAGCCGCGTTTTTTTTTTCCGATCTTGATTTCTTTTCCTTTCTCCCTCGATTCCTCCCCCAATTTTGCCGCCATCCCTCCAATCGACCAGCCCTTCGCCTATTTCTTTATTTTCTGCGCGGACCTGTCCCAATTTTCGCCTTATCGATTGACGGGATCCGTTTTTAGGGTTTCCGTAGAGGAATATTCTGGATCTGTTTTTCACCTTACGGGATCTGAAAGGGGAAATTTTTCTATTCGATTTGGGTTCTGGGTATTTGTTGCCTCGTTCGTTTTCTCCGGTTTTTGTAAATTATTTTCGACGCATGTTTGATTTCGGTGCGATCCTTCTGAAACCTGGTTTGGGTTGTTAGATCTTGTGTCGGGTAATTCGGTTCGGTTCGAATCGTAATACTTGTCCGTCGTTCTCGCTGGATTTGGAAAGATCTAGGGTTAGGGTTTTTTCAAATTGGGGCTTTTTGTCGTTTAGCTGAATTCCTTTCCGGAAGCTTCAATTCCTTGAGCAATTAGGATTCTCCTGTTTGATTACTTTCAATTAGAGCTCTCAATTGTCCGATTCAGCCCTGCATATATTTTGAAGGAGACTGGTGTAAGGTATCATAAATAAATTATTATTGTTGTTATTTTTATTATTGGTGACAATTATTGTTTGTGTTTGCATGTTATGGGAATTTCATGCATTTATATGGTGGCAATTTATTTTTATTTTTCTAGTCAAAGTTTTGGCAGTGGTCTGAGTTTCTATGTTTTTGGAGTAAATAATGTCAGTATACCTATTTGTACCTAAATGTTGCAATTGCCAGTGGTGTTCACTAGGCTCTGAATGTACAAGTAAATATTGCTTTGGTTATTGGGCAAACTAGCCTTTTACTATTGTGTGATATAAATTGTAGTTACAGTGATTTACATACAAGACATTCTTATTCAGGATCGGGGTTCAACATCTACTGTTCTATTTACGCCTTGCAATGTTGTTGTTGTATGATGTCATATTCTATTAAATATTTGTTAAGTAGACCTGGATGTTTTTATTTGGAGAAGCATTCTATAATATGATTTTTTTTCATTTGCTTTTGCAGCCAGCATTTGTACAGGTTATTTGTTTTTAACACAACACATCCTACTGGTGAATGAAGTTCTGAATTAGTTTTTAGTATTTAAGCATGATGAGTTTCCATGGTCACTGTCAATTACCGATATATGTTGAAGATGTTTAATTCAATGTTTTGTAACAGTTTTGTCCTTTTTTTTGTTTTAAAATATTCAACGCTATATTGCATGCATCATCCCTCACCGTAAATGGTTAGCTCATGATCTTTTTGGCCTATCTTTCTGGTTGTTATAAGCGTTTATTCTGATTAATTTCTGTTGTCTTATTCTTTGTTGAATCCTGGCCTGCAGGTAATCATGGTGCAGAAGCGTTCTTTTGATGCTGAGGAAATACTCGAGGGATCTTTCAAACACCCAAAACATGCAGGACCCAGCCATGAGCTCTTTTCATTATCAGAATCTGTCTTTCCCGATGATGATTATCATACCCAAATGCCAAAACCTTCGGGTGGGTGTTTAGTTGATGGTCTCTCCAATATTGAGCATCGACTGTATATTTGAAATTAAAAAATGAGCATTTTCACGAGTTTCAAGCTTGTGCTTTAGTAACTTAAGATAATTACTGTAGCTCAACTCCAATCTATTAGTGAACCCGTTTACAATACATGTTTGAGCTTCAGAGTTTATAGTAATTCAACTTTCTTAATTTCTATATCTTTTGTCCCACATTGGGTGATTTCATTATATTTCCTAGTAGGATAGAGAGTATTGTCAATGTGTTTTCTTGTTTATTGTGTGGTAGTTTAAAATTTAGTATAATTCATCTATTACTGCTTGAACCAGGAAATGGGAGAATTGAAGGACTTTTTGGGTTTTTTAATAATGCCTGTTAGTTTTCTTTTTTAGTTCGCTGAATACATTTTGATATGACTACATTATAATTTGTAGAGGATGGCTGTACACAAGTTAGTAGTGAAGGTATTGAGAAGGTCGAAAGTGGAAGTTTTGGTGAACTTGCTATGGAGGCTGGGAACTCTGAAACAAGCTTTCCTGTTATAGATATTCCTGCTTCTTCATGGGCCACTAGTAGCACAGCTGATGATCTCCATCTAGAAACACCTTTACATCTTGCCCTTTTTCCAGAGTATTTTAGTCCAGAGCGACCAATAAGGACACTGACTCGCTATGAGGACATTTATTCCATACTTCTGGAACACTCTCCTCGCAAACCTGTATCTGTTGGAGCTAATCATCAAGCCGAAGTTCCAGCTTGGGATTTTTTAGGGGCCAGTAATAGATCAAATGCCTCAGCTTCTGTTTCAGATACAGACTTAACTGTTGGGGACAGGGATGAAACTGAGGAAAGACTGTTGGGGACCTGTGTCATTCCCTTGCCTCAGATGGAATTATCTAGCAATGACGATGAAGTTGGCAAGGGAAGAACCGAGTGTGACTGTGAAGATCAGGGATCCATGAGATGTGTTAGACAACATATTGCAGAAGAAAGAGATAAACTTATAAAATCCTTTGGGCCTGAGAAATTCACTGAATTGGGCTTCACTAACATGGGAGAACAAGTGGCAGAAAAATGGAGTGCTGAGGATGAGCAATTATTTCATGAGGTTGTTTTCAATAATCCAGCATCCCTTGACAAGAATTTCTGGAACTATCTTTCTATTGCTTTTCCTTCACGAACCAAAAAGGAAATAGTGAGTTACTACTTTAATGTCTTTATGCTTCGAAGGAGGGCAGAACAGAACAGGAATGACCTTTTAAACATTGACAGTGATAATGATGAATGGCAAGGTAGTGACAGCAATGATATTGCAACTCGAGAGGAAGATGAGGACTCTGTTGCCGAGTCCCCGGTATGTCAAGATGAGTCTTGTATGGCTGACTGCCTAGATAATGATTTGCAAACCTATGATGAGTATGCTGCTGATGAACCCTGTGAAGCTAATGAAACAGTGGATTTTATTACTAGTAGGAACATTGATGATGATTCCAAATACGATCCTATAGAAGAGATGCCTCATTCTGGTAGTACCCCTCTAATTCAACCTCAGGATCAACCTGTTTGGCAGGATTCGTGTGATGAAAAAGTTAAAGATGATTCATGCACTTCTTCCGACGCAGGAGTTGCCTCACGGCAGACTAAGGTGAATACTGAAAATGGGGATCATTGGTGTGGTAACTATAATGGAGTAAGCAATGGTTACAACCAAGGATATGTTTTGGAGCCTTGTGATGCAAAAGTGTGGGATACTGGCTTTGTGTCATGCTCTAAGAATAAGATTGACTTTTTACCAACATGCAACATGATAGAAGAGGTTTTTGGAGATGGACGAAGGCAAGACATGAGAAGAGCTTGAAGTGAATCTCAGGTTGTGAAGTGTGATGGCACTTCGATTTTTCCTTTGTATATTTGACATAAGATTCAAAAAGTAGCCTTCATTGTAAAATAGTGTTTTGGAAGGTAATTTAATCTTTCTGAGTTATGTCGTCTCATATTCTTCTCAAGTCCTTTTGCAACTGTAAAATTTTCTTATTCCTTAATTTATCACAGTTTCCACTTTGGGGTGGGCATATAAGGTTCGAGGGAGGAAATTGTTGGTGGAAAAGAAAACTAATTATGATGCAAGATTTCCCGTTTTATCATGTAATTTGGCATTATTTTATCGTCAATGAAAATTCTCATTTGTATATTTTTGCATTCCGTTCATACAATTGAAACTCAGTGCAAAAGTTATGGATAATAACTCTTTCTATGTTTCTAACTTACCTTTCCATATTTGTATTTTAAAGTGTATTGGTGCCCACACTACTGAGTTTACTTTACTACATATAATCTGTAAGTTTAATTTTATTTTCATAATTTTAATTCTTTAATTTATTGTACATTAGACAAACATAGTCTTTTCATCGTTGTTTGGGTCCATCACTACCTTTGTCTGATCGGTTTGATGGATTACTAATTGGATGATACAATGTATATTAGTATGCATAAAACAATTTTGGTAATTCTAACTTAAGTTTAAATTTATTTAATAAAAAAGGTTGAAAATATATATGAAATACTTCAATACAATGTAATTTTATAATTTAAATTTGATGATTTCATTACAATAAAGTATCGAAATCTATAAAATGAAAATTGACTAAAGCAATTTTATAAACAAGATTAAAAAACCAATATTATACATATATACGTGTGTGTATATATTACAAAATTAAAAAATTGAATCAGATCAACTTGATTAATCATATTATTGATCCCATACAATCCAATCAAGTCAACCATATTTTCAGTCTTCACTGTAATTTAAAAAGAGAAAAGGACAAAAAAAAGATATTGTTGAGAAAATTTATATAGTTTTCTTAAATATAAAATAAGATGGCTGAACTTTTTACCATATAGACTGATCTTAAAGATAATAAAATAGTATTTTTTTAATAAATCATTTATTCTCATTTATCATTTATCATTTTAAGAATTCATAAAGGCTCTGAAGTGTATTTTAAGTTTATAGAAATAAAACTTAGCATAATTTTTATTATGTACATACACATAACAGGTTAAAATACTTTTCCTATTCGCATTTATAGTAACACAAGCATGCAATTTACTCTTTCTTTTTTGTATAATTTCACGGATAGAGTCTACTTTTCATTGTTTCCTAAAAGTCTTAAGGTGAAGTCCACTTTCCATTATTTTTCTAAAAAATTAAAAAATTTAATTGACAGAGGACACTTCCAATACAATGAACAAAGCACATAGGTTTCACTTTTCACTATTTTTTCAAAGAGTCTTATAAAAGAAATTCATCATTTTTAACTCATAATTACATAGAGATTAACCTTCTCATTGTTTTTTCGAAGAGACTTATGAACGAAAACCACTCTCCACAATTCTTTCAAAAGTTTCATGTTGTTCTAATTCATTCCTAGTTTATCTGGACAATTATTTCTCATTCTTTTCTTAAGGTCTACCTAAAAAGGTTTTCTCTTAAAAGCTTTAATCCTCCCCCACACTTGATATTTGTATCATTCTCAAAAATAAAAATTATCTTTTAGGATATATCTCCCATATCTTTATTACTTATTCTATCTTTTAGAAAATTGTTTTAGACCATAATGACACACCTAATAAATCTTATATATTTTTAATAAAATTATTTAAAGAATGACCATCATATATAAGCCGTTTATAATATAATAACCATTAAATATTTTATTTTTAAAAAACTCTTTAAAACAAAACAAATTTATTATATAATTAACAAACTATTTTATCTCTTAAAAAATTTTCTAAACCTTTTAAACAATTGACATAATTTTATTTTTAAGAAAATCTTTTAAATAAAATAAATATTTTAATTAATAAATCATTATATATCTTATATAACTTTTTAAATAAATATTTTTAAAATAATTAACAAACTGTTTTATCTTTTATCATAATCTAACATCCCAATTTGTATAACATTAAACTATTATAAGATTTGTCACATCTTTCCATAAATAACCTATAATAGTAAAAGATATATAAGATCCTACACAATCATGAGATATTATACTTAATCAAAAGTGTAATATGTCTTCCGAAACTAAAACACAAAATGCCTCAGTTCCTTCTCCTCCCACTCACCAGAGACATCCCTTAAGCTCACACTATTAAGGTGATTATTGCAAAAGAGAAGAAACAAAACAGACAAACAAACACAAAAAGGAAATGGTAAGTTTATATTATCAAAGAAATTTAAGACAATTATAATTCATCATACAACACACTTTACTTTCAAACCAAAACAACCTAAGCATACAAATAGATTCTAGTCTTGACCATCCATATACATGTATTATTGTGGAACTATGGCGGGTTGTGTACTTATGGTAACATCTATTGTTCTACAGAGTCATTGCTAATGGGTTTTACCCTATCATACATAAGGTTAGTTCATTAGCTCTTTAGACCAAGGTAAAACTCCTAGAATATGACCTCTTGCTATTCTCATCTCATGTCTCATTCATCTATGCTCGAGAATAGATGATTATTAGAGTGTTAGGATAACCTCCAAGACTAAGCTTCTACAATAATCGCACTACCATGAAATCTCTCCACGAGAGTCATGAATTATGTCCATCTACCATTCACTTGATCAAGACAAAATCATCATCAAAGCATCATACATGTGTGAACATCACTCAAATGACCTAAAAATAGACCCCCAAACATTAATTATCTCTCCCAAGCCACTCCTCTAGAAATCCACCTATTAAAACCCCAAACTAAACCAATAACTAATCCAACAAGACTCCTTTTTACTACTTTCAGTTCTACATAAGTTTTTCTATCTAATTAAACTCTAATTAGCAAAATTAAAGTCTAAACAATTATCAATTCACAAGCATACACAGTAATATTCATCAATACGCAAACCTTCACTCATCAAGATACGAACATCACTCAACAATCATCTCAATTTGTAACAGGTTCAATTAAACATCAATCTCACAATCTATCAAACATAAATGCATACTTCTTAACACAAAATTAAAGTAAATATTACCTTCCCTCACCTTTTTGAAGACCAACGACTCTATAAAACCCTCAAACAGCTCCCACAGATCAAAGAATACTAATTATACCTACAAACAACAAAATCATGATTAAGATATACCATTAAAATCACTGATCAGCAAAAAGTCTTATAGAAGACTCAAAAGACATATGCGAAAACACTACTACTCGCATGCAAAGGAAATGAGACAAACCAAAGAAAAATAGTAAAAACTAACTTACTCTTTTGGAGAAACTGATTGGGTAAACTTAAGGATCTCGTCGCGATGATTACTCATGTGGTCTCAAATCTTCAAACAAATAAATATAGAAGGAAAACTCCTAGAGAGAAGTCAGAGAATTCTAAAAAAATAATTTATAGATAAATGGTGTGTTTTAAAATAATGAAATTTATTTATAATGAAACTATTTATATTAAAATCATTCAATATTAAAATAATCCAGTTTCAGTATTTTTAAATTACTACCATTTCTAAAATATCATTTTTTGTCTTTATACATAATATGTTTTTAAGAAAATAAACATTCTAAATTAAATAGTTAACAAGCCAATAATTCTTTTAAATTAAACAATCACTATACCATTTATTTTAAAAAAATGAATAAAATATTTTCAAATTATATAAATAATAAATTATTTTATCTCTTATTTAAAATATCTATTTAACCTTATTTATTTATTTTCTTAATTATTATAAATTTTCGGGTCATACAAAATCAAAATTAGAAGAAAATTGGTTTACAGGAACAAATTATTTAAAGTTGTGAAATAAAAAACGGGCAAGTTCCATACATCCTTTTTGCATTCTATCATGAAGAAAATAACACTTTGACTTTGACAAACATAATTGTTTATTTGGTCTTCGATAATTCTCATGAGTAGATTAGTTATATTGTCTCAACAAGACTTTACAGTTTTTATTTTTAAGTTTAGATTGTTATGCTAACTTTAATGTTAATAAAAATAAATTATTAAATTATTGAAAATAATAATATATTAATAATACAAATAAGTAATAATATGCAAATAATCTTTGAAAAATATATTTTTTATATTATTTTTCACCTATTTCCCCCCTTTAGTCTTGAACGTCTCAGCATATCTCCAAAATCCATTAACTTTTGTTTAAATTAAATCGCAAATAAAGTGATTTATGTGTTTATATAATTTGTTTTCATAAAATTGAACATAACATTTCGCCAATAATACCGAATCTACATTTTCTTTTCAATTTTTCCCAAATAATTTTAAGAACCAATTTAATCATTCTCATTTCTTTGACAGCCTAAAATGTAATTAAGTGAAAATTCAAGGAAATTTCTTCCTGTATCCTATCAAATTTCTTCATGCACCCTGTCACTTTGGATTTTATTTTCCAAAACTCACTAAATCAATTCCGGAAACATCTTTTTGAAAGACACTAATCAGACACCCAGCACTCCTATTCTGGAAAAACATTTCTAAAATTGATTTAAATAAAATTCAGAATAATAGGGTGCAGAAGAAATTTGATAAGGTGCAAGAAGAAACAACCAAAATCCAAGTACTTAAAAAACTAATGGCCCAAAAACAAATGGAGAGAGAGCAATTTACTTCAAACTAGAGCTAAATATAAGGTATAAAAATTATCAAGTCGATGAACATGAGTTTTAACCTTGGTAACAGACTAATTATCTGACATAAAATTTGTTTGATACTAGCATATAAGGGATACAGTTACAAACACAGTAAGGATATCAATTTTAACCTAAATTGGTGGACAAACCAAGCATTTTGCTTGTATTCTTGTGTAAAACCATAATCATGATTATAGCCATAAAGAATATAAATAACAAAACTTATGCAGTTATTCTGATTCCCAACCCATTTGACGAGCACGTCGCTCCCACACCGCAGTTATCTTTCTCTCCTTGATGAGTATGGCCTCAGCTCGTTCTCTTGCCTGCTCACATGTTTCAGTTGCAGCAATACATTTGTCAGCCTCTCTCTGATACTGAGATGCCACTCTTCTTGCTTCAGCCAAAGTTATGTTCATGTGCCGTGTGTTTGCCTCAGTAACAGACTCTTGCAACTTCAGCTCTTCGCTTAGAAGGTCCACAAACTGCTTCTCCATCTCCTCCTTTAGATCCGGGTCATTACTTCCACAATCTGTTTATCAGCATAAATGATTTTATTTACATGCACTATGCAATCACCAGTAGCAAAATTAATAACAAGTTTGAGCGTGATAGTATCAAGAATAAGAAATTTGAGAAAATGTGAATTTAGATTTCCTATTTTAAAAGCAATTACACCTCCTCACCTACTTGATTATATTAGAATCTTAGTACTTAATGCTGTATAGTTTTTACTCGTCTTTAATTTAATCACCATATCTTCTTTTAAATCAGTTCTGCCATTCTCAGATGTTTTGAAATCAATTCCTTCTGCTAATATAGTCCATATAAGACATTTTACATTGATCGACAGAGCATTTAAAGAAGCACCTACCAAATTAAAAAAGGTGCACATAATTTGGTGAAGTTGGCCTTTTCAATAAAGAAGTAATATATAGACAAAAGAAATTTCCACCAGGTTACCCAGATTAAAGTGTTATGACAGAAAATGACAAAGGGAACTATTTCAGCAAGACTGATTTAAAAAGCAAAAAAAAAAAAATGTTAAGGAACTCAAACTTTAATTTAACCTTCACGTCTTTAATATCTAAAAATGAAAAACTAATTAGCAAGAAAAAAGAGTCACGCCTGAACTTGAGCCAAGAGATCAAATCACATGGCATAAAGGTCTAGCTAAGAACCTAAAAACTTAGTAAAGGTATGTGGTATGATACCACATGGATACAGGGATGCAGAAAATTCATCAAAAATCAAGTCACAACTTAGATGCAACTGTTTACACATAAAAAATGCAGTAAAACAAACAGGATAGAAGAGGATATGATACTTCAATGAAATGAATAAGACGTTAACAGAATAACAGATGTGATGTGTGATGCTAGAGAGTATGGAAGAGCAGCAATATTGCGGGATAAACAAGTGCAAAAAGTGAAAAGCAAAAGCCGTAAAAATTATGATGTGTGATATGAGAAACCCAAAACACATGTTTGAGAGAAGAGAGTTCCCTGTATCCCTTTCCCATTGGGGTTGAATATCAATATCTCCTACGTTAGTCTGATATGCCATATCTTCGAGCGGTTAGTCATATCAGAGCCATATGTAATCTATCTAGGCACACTGTATGTGCATAGCTATTGAATACATGTACGACACTGACATTTTGCCAATTTTGAAGTACTTGGTCGATCTAAGTTATTCCTGCTCTTAATAGTTAGCTCATAACAATTGCTCATGTGATCGTAGCTTCATTTAACAACAGTGTTAGTTTTGTTCTTAGCTTGCATGCTTAGACACTCTCATAATTTGAATTTATCCTACAAAACTAAAATAAAATAAGCTTCTTCATAAATTAAAACTAGTTTATGCCTACAGTAATGTATAGAAGCTCCATATTGTCCTTCTCTAGCATTTTATTTCTTTAACAAACGCATAAAAAATCAGTTTTAACAAAATGGAATTTCATCCTTTTCTTCCTATTCATTTCATCTAAAGGAGAAGTTTCTTCAAACACATCATATCCCTCAACCATGTAAGATCTCGGAATCACCATTGTTTCAAAATCCAACATCTAAAATACGATAGCGAAAACCAAATGAGAAAAAGAAGATATTTGCCAATAAAGACGATAGAGGGGCACACCGATCAGATCATAAAACCCATAGTAAAGATAATAAAAGAGAAACCATACAAAAATGAAAAAGTAGAGGAGAAACTCAAACCTGAGACAGAGAGATTCGCCAATCCTGTGCATACCCAAAAAGAAACAAATCAGCAAACAATTGGTGGGTATCTTTTTCATTCATTCATTAATCAAAAACAAGTTTTTGATTTGCATGATCTGAAGCAAAAGCAAAAGGTACAAACCAGGAGCGAGTTGGAATAGCGATAGTGGAGGAGGGCAGTTGCAGAGGCAAGGAGGGCAAGAGAATTTGTTGTGGGAATTGCGAAGAGAGATGGCGTTCTTGAATCGCCAGTAGAGCGCAGGCCCACACACTCCCAAGGCGGAAACCACCGCGAACACCACCAAACAGCCCCTCAACCAACCACCGGAATCAGATCTCCCCCGTGACATATCTCTCCGACAAGAAACACAGATCTGATCGAAAGTAATGATTTTATTTCCCACTGCACAGCAGAAGGAAGAACTAGTAATAATAATAATAATAACAATAATTATAGTAATAACGTTGTTGGACCCAAATCCACCTTTAATGTTGTAAGTGCGTTTTGCCCGATTGAAGAAGTCGCAAGTACACTGCGCGTGTCTCTTTCATCATACACTGTCTTCCAACATGTTTTCTTTTATATTATTTTACTTTCACTGCTTTTTCTTATACTCAATCTTTGGGATAACGCCCACTTTAGTTAACAAACCACTATCAAACTGTTGCTAATTATAACTAACATCTTCTCACTTCAATTCCTTTCTTTTAATGGTTAAAAAAACGTGTTAAAATTCTACGCTAAGTTCAAGTATGTAAAATATAATTTTATGTAATTAGATATAGACATTAGATGTAGTTTCATAATTAATTAATAAAGTTTTCAATTTTTACACTTTCTATTTATGCAAAATCTTATAAAATTAGGGGGTTAATGTCACTCGATTCATTTGTTTGGTCAATTTTGTTAGTAGGACAATCTGATCCACATATAGTTTGTAGATTAATATATATAATATGTAAAATTAATTAGGGTTTGCATGTGGGATGACCCACATAAATTTAAAAAAGAATGAAAAAATATAAAATATTTTTCATAACTTTTTAATTTTAAATTTGATTATTTTATAAAATAAGATTTTATTACAAGTTAACAATTAAAAAAAAAAAACTTCATGATAATGATTTACTATTTACAAAGTAAACATACTATAAAAAAATAAAGTGGACGATGAAAAAAATCTAGAATTGTACTTGAAAAATATGATATAAATGAAAAAATGAGTTAAAATATTCAATCATATTCAATATACAAATCATACTACAAAATAATAATAATAACTAATGTTGGTTGAGAGATGAAATAAGTCTATACAAGCTGAAAAACTTAAATATCTAATCTACCTTGTCACATCCCAATTAATGTTTCTCTTTAGTGAAAGCCACGTGTTACGCCCTTTGGATCTCCTTCGGCTAATGAGAGACAAGGTGTGCAGTGCAATTAATTCTCCGCCATCGCGATCCGTGTGGCGGCAGAGAGAATGAGAGCCTCTAGATAGTGGAAGACAAGTGACATGCTGTGAGTAGGCCGAACGGCCCGTTTGGTGGCCATATTTAAAGTTGAACTTTCGAAAATTGGCACCACTTCTACATGCAACCTCTTCGTCTTCTACCCCCATAAATCCATTTTTCTCCTCCTTCTCTCTAGAAACCACCAACTTCTCTCTAGATTTTTGACCTATTCTTCTCCTCCGATCACCCCACTTCTTTTAGATTAAAGCTTCCCGGCGTCAAGACTTTCCAATTGCACCGATCAGAATCCGGTTTGGAGCACTTTGGACTTTTGAAGCCTTAAGAGTGACCACTTGAAGAACCTAGAAGCTTAGCTTGGATCATCAGGTAAGGGAAGCTTATAAATTTAATTATGATTATTTTGTATGCATGATTTTGTGAGTTATGCTTGCTGAATGTATGATCTTGGTGTTGAGAAATGCATGTTTGATTTTGGTATGAAATATTTTGTAAGGTTATATAACTTAGTGAAAATATTAATCTGTAATCGAAGGGTTATTAGGACCGTTCGGTTTCCTCTTAAAACAATTGATCTGGTACCTTTGTGTTGAAACTTAAATATCTTGCTTGGTTATCCGTTCGGAATTAACCATTAATGGACGTCCGGTCTTATACTGAACGTCCGGTCTCTAAGTGCTTGGTCATAGACTGAGTATTCGGTCTCATTAACTATTTAGAACGTTTAGTCATACATTGAGTGTTCGGTCTATATTGATAACGTTCATTTAAAAAAGTGCTAGGTCTTATACCAGTACTTGAATTCTAAGAACGTCCGGTCATAAACTATATGTTCGGTCATACAAGTATTTAGTATTAGACTGACACTCTATTTCTGAAGCATTCGACTTCATATTATTGCTATTAATTATTTTAAGAACGTTCGGTCATAAACCAAGCGTTCGGATTTACAAATATGATATTATGTTTAAGCATTTGGTCATTGACTAAGTACTCGGTTTGATATTAATTATCCTTCTTGGAAAAACGTTCGGTTTATAATATTATTTATTTGAAAAGTGTACGGTCTTACACTGACACTTGATTCCTCACAGAGTGTTCGGTTTTGTACTGACACTCGTTTTTATTGAAGAGAACTTCTGTTAGTCATAAAGGCATTTGGCTAAAGTTATAAACTTGGTATTCGTTTCCTTCCAAGAATGACTTATGTTTTTTAGCGTTCATTCTTCTTCATGAATAAGTTTACCTGTATTGTTTTCAACAGTGTACGGTTTTATCCTATGCCAGACCGTCCGGTCAACTATTACAACTCCTTGTTTTATTCAGTCTCTTATTCTTTGATCGTTCGGTCACTTGTTGAATTTCTATGATACTCGATATTTCTCATTATCATTCGATCAGTTTGTTGATAGTATAAAAACGAAAGTGGAATTATTATTCTGATGCTAAGAGTATTCCAGGGAGGAATATCTCATGATTTGAAAATTGATTTAGTGGAGTATGGCTATGGTCAGACTCAGGTTCTGCTCTATCCTGATATTCCGTGATTACGCCTTCTCAGACAGAGAAGGGTAACTCATGTGTGGGAATGACAGGAAGTTCTTTAGCCTAGTATTTCTATACTGAGGTGGTTCCACTGGACTAACCTCGGGTGACGGTCTGTTGAGTGTATCCCAGCCAGGTCCACACGAGTGCAAAGAGCAGCGAGCTACATAGTTCATACCGTCCGGACAGAGTCTAGATAAATTGGTTATATTGATGTTTGGAAATCTTGATGCATGCGGATTATTGAAATGTTTTATGTGTATGTGAAAATGATTAATTAAATTTACATAAACTTACCCTTATTTTCCTGTCTTGCTTATGTTGTCGTTCGATATTTGGTCGTTCGGTTTGTTTTCTTCACTGCAATGATCATTCTTTTTGGGTGTGAGCAGAGGGTGATCATGAGGATACTTTGGAAGATGCCCTGCAGACAGAGCAACCATTTGACGTTATGCCGGAGAGTTGTGCAGGATCGTCTGGTCCTTAGTTTAGGGTTTTAATTTTATTTGTATATATAGACGTTCGGTTCAGTGCTTTATTAAGAACCGTTAGGTCTAATTATTCCTTTTGTAATATTGTTCGGTCATGAACTACTAATATGATCGTTTGGTCTTGACTTGTAATTTTATTTTATTTCTGCACCTTGTACAGTTTTAATTCCATATGATATTTCATATATCCTCTCATTCTAGTTGCTCATTCATTACTGTTCTTTATTATTATTTATGTTAACTCCTTAAATAAATCATAGTTTTTGTTATAGATTTATTGGGATGTTACATACCTTACAAGTGTTTACAAGTTTTAGACCAATCTACATGACTTGTCTCACATTATCATCTTTAACGAAAATAAGACATATTTAGCGAAAAATGATAATAAAATATCATACTATATAAATGTTACAAGACCAAATAAGTCTTATAAAAGAAGAGGACCAAGATTTGAATAAAAGTGCAAGTCAGATAGATTAGACATTATTTACATGTACTAATATTTACCAAGTTGACCAATGATATGAATAGGATTAGAGAGTAATATAATAAAGAATAAGAAAAAAATCTTCAATAATAAATAAAAAGAAGCATGGAAAAAAGAAATAAAGAAGAAGATTCTAAAAAAGATTAAATATGGTAGAATTATGTTGTTGGATTTTCTTAAGAAGATAGTAGAAGGGTGACCAAGATTAAAAAAAGAGCATAAGAAGAAAATGTCAAGTTAAGCCTAGATTAAAGCCTAATCATGAAGTATGGTTCTTAGCTAATTATGTTCCATTCAAGATTTAATCTTGACAAAATGTAGTATGAGAAATATGCACGGCATGAGAAAAATGGTTTCTAAATTTGACTCATGAAAGAGTTTCTTTATTTTAGTTTTTGTAAATTTGAATTTTAAAATTCTTCCTTCTTTTATTTTAATTTGTTTTTACTAGTGTGGGTTTTAGATCGATCATAGATAATGAGGATCTTAAACAAATTTCAAATAAATAAATACTTGTGTAATAGAGTATAAACTTTATTGTGTATTTTAAATAAGGAAGTAGAAACTTTAAGTTTATCAAGCCTATTTTGAAGCAAGAAAAGTTTAGCTGACACATGTATCAAAGGTCAAACAAAGTCAAAATAAAGAAAATGTGATAGGAGAAAGGAAAGCATGACCAAGCATGTGAAACATGATCTCTAATGAAAAAGAAGAAAAATAACTTTAAAAATAAATAAAGGAAGCATGAAGAAGAAAATAATAAAGAAGAAGATTTCAAGGAGTATTCATAAGAGGAATTATCAAAGATTTAGAGAAGAAAAAATGTTATATTCGTGTAAAACTCTTAGATTATAGAATACTCTTTTATTCTCTTAGAATATTCTTCAATCCAAGAGACATAAATACACATATGTTGGATGAAATTATAAAGTTCAAAAGTCATGTGAGAAGTTTCTAACCAACATATTTCACTCTTATAAATGTAATGATGGTCGTAACTATTATGCATAACTTTTAATATGTCTATGTGCCGCATGTGTTTCTTCAAAGTATAATGATGAGATTTTTCTTCATTATAGGAGCTACCATGATTTTCTCCCTAATGTTAAGGTGTTGATCTTGATGATGATTTAAGTTAGCCTTAAAACACTAAATGATGATGATTCAATGTAGATGTTGAGATATTTTTGGCAACACAATGATATTGAGCCTTTTTTTCTCACTTGAGAGGTTTCATGACTCGCCAACTTACTTATTATCAACAACATGCTTAGGAATGAATGATCCATTCATGAGGTTCCATGGCTTGTCAACTTATTTATTATTAACAATATGCTTATGAATGAATGATGCATTTATGATAACATTCCAAATCCCTTGGTCAATAAATTCTTTAAAAATTTACACACTATATCTTCAAAAATAAGTAGTTCACACCACTAAACATAACATACTAGGCCTTGAGTAAAGGCACCTTCAATAAAAAGAAGTTTGTTTTCAAACATTTGAAAAATGTTTTCAAGATCAAACTTGAGTAATTTTCAAGAACCTACTCTTGAAACCAATTGTAATCATAATAAGGAGTTTTGGCCAGGAAAGGGGATTGAATTGGTTGTTTTTCAAAAAATTATGTTCTTTTCGAAGTATGTAAAAATATTTTAGTAAAATCAAATTGATCACATACATGATTTAGCATTGTATCAATTCTAGATTAAACATTTTGATTGATTAAAATACCAAATCAACACTGTTAAAATTCTGATAGTAAATTTACAATATACACAGGTTTGATTAATTACCAAGATTAGCCACAATAATCATGGATACACTGATTTATCAATTTGTTATGCAATCACACGTGAATTATTATTAAAGATTAATTAAATCTGTTTTCTTGATAAAATCTACTTGAAACAATAAAATGTAGAAAACTAAATGAGTGCACACAAATTTTTATACTAGTTTATTCCAATGGAACTACATCCAGTTGATCAAGACAACCTGAACTTAACATTTCACTAACACAAGAAATTACAATATATTTACAATTGAATTCTCGTAAATACAGGCCACATGAACCAAGTTTCTAGAATCACACAAGAAACATTAAACACATAGTAAGTAACTCTCTTGTAGACTTAAACTCACATCACGAACAACACACAAACACAAGAAAGATCAAACCTCAGGATTGACTCTCCCTAGCCAAACGAGGATCTTTCTTCAACACACCAATAAGGAGAAATCATGGCTTCAAACTTCAAAAAATTAATCACAAACAATAGTAATACAGTCTTCTTTAAATATAATGTTTTTTTTTTCCAGATTTCCATAATGATTTTCTCATAAGTATTCCGTCAAACATTCTCACACAAAAAAAAAACAAGCTATGTAGCCTGCAAATTAACATGTTTAACCAATTTAAAATAATTATCAATCAATCGTTTTACTTAGTTAAGAAAAATAAGCTTATTGATTGTTATTTCATCTGATTGAACATGTTATTCACGAAAACTATATGCGCAAGCCATTTAACCTGTTAAACACCATCTTAACATATCAAATGACTTTAAGGCACACACAAGACTTCTATGCTAAATCAAATTTACACATTAGCTTCAAACTTCACGAATTTTCAAGGTTCATCAAATCTTCAAGCGTAAGGATTATTTTTCCAATAAAGCCCCTTGTGTCTAAGTTAACAACAAATTTTTCCTTAATTAGACTTGCATGCGTGACCTCAAACAACTTTTCTACAAACCAATTCTTACAAATGTAAATGTGATACATAATTACATTTTCACATCATCAAATAATATTTAAAAAAGAAGAAGATAGAATACCTTGGTATCCAAAACCTATCATAATTCTATTCCTTTTGTAGTCTATTTTGAATTTTTAATTAGATGAATCCTTCAAAGGAGGTTATCTTCAACATGTTCTTTGCCTATGTCTCCATCATGAACATTTTAACATGATTATGATGAGTTTAGACCTCATAATAATAATGAAATAATGGAATGTCTCACTCATATGGTTAACAAGTGCATTACACATTGATTAATGTAAAATCTAAATCATAACCAATACCTAATTCAATGACAAAGAAACATGAAAAATATAATAATAAGGAAATGTAGTTTTTTAGTTTGCAAGTCCATAGGGTTAAATATCCATAAAACCCTATGAGTCATGACCAGCCCACAAACCTTCCTTTTTAGCACAAGAAAAATATAATAATAATTTACAAATATGGAAATAATTATATATAATTATAAAGTACCATAAAAACTGTGGTTGTTGCACTAGGAGAGACATCCTAGTGCAACAATCTAAAAGGAATCCATTTATCATTCTAAGGACAACACAACTATTAGATATAAGTATAAAGTTCATATACAAACCAATAATAAAAACAATCACGTCCACACTAGTATAAATACGTCGCACTTAGCAAACCCATATATATATATATATATATATATATATATATATATATATATATATATATATATATATATATATATATATATATATATAAAATAAAACAGATTGTTCATAATATATCAAATAAAAAATATATTGCAAACCTCTCGAATATGTTTGTTGAATTGACATCACATTATAATTGATAAAAATGTCTACCAATATCTATGAATTATCAGATAATTTCTCTAGAAAATGAAGCACAATTATCTTTTGTTAGAACTTAGGTTGAGTAACATTTTCTAGAACCCCAAGAACAATCATGGAGAAAAATAATCAAATTTTTTATTTCAGTCCAACTCTAAATCTTAATACCAGACTAATGAAGATGGCGATGAAAAATGATCAAAAGAGGTTAGACATTATTCTTCAACAATGATAAACACAAGTACTCCTTAACGACACCCAAAAACCTCCTTCACCATAGTCAATTAAACTATCAATAGTATTTTTTATCATCCTTAAATGATACATAATAAAATTGAAGGAGAAACTGTCCACTTGTATTTAAAAGACAAGATAATTTCACATTTTATTAATGAAAGTTTAAAATATGTTCATATTGAAAATAAAAATAAAAAAATTCAAAAGATAGAATAAGAATTACAAAAAAAAAAAAAACAAAGTAATAATCCATCTTGTGAAAAAAATATAATTATGTAATTTGATCAATTATTCTAATTCTTTATGAATTAAATATTAGGAGGACATATGAGAAATTTTTACTCTATACCATATCTAAAAATAATTCATGCGAAGATTGTAAGATTAAATTTCTCCTTTAATGTACTCAATTCAATAATTAGTTTTTTTTTCATATATTTCAAGGAAACAATTTGAAAAGGCGGGTTCAAAATTAATACATATTAATTATTAATTTTAGAAGAAAAATATATTAAAATTTATATTTAAAGATTAAAGACATATTTAATTCTTTTATTTATTTAAACTTTAAATCCATGATTGCACTAATATAACCAACACATTACACTAATTTAACGAAGGTGTTAAGAAAATTTTAGAATGCCATGTTTCTCCACCAAGTGATAAATGATATCCTCATAGAAGTGTATCTTTATCATTTTTCATTATATTTTTACCATAAACTAAAACATAATAAAAATACTTTTTAATTTATTTAAATAAAATATCATATTAAAATATGAATCCCGAGGTGATATGGCTTGTGTTTATTATTAGTGAAGTGATGTCAGGTGATATTTTCCAGTATGATTTTTATTTAATATATAATTATAATGAATAATAAAATGCAGTACTTTAGATAAACAAAATAGTAAACCAGATATTAATTAAAAATTGAAGGTATAACTTGTTATACATTTTATATATAATTAAAGAGATTAAAATAAAGAAAACTTTGTTCTGGGTTTATAATTTTAAAGAATTAAATTAAATGAATGTATGGTAATTATTTGATGAAGAAGTATAATGGTGATTTAACCTAGGCAAACATGTATGTAGCTGAGTCCACAGAACACCGAAGCTGTGGCATCAGTTGCCAAACCTACAAAACCCTCTCTTCAACATAGACGCACGCACTTTCTGTCTTTCTCTCTCTCTCTAATATCTTTCTCTCTCTGATTCAAACTCTGTTCTTCACCAATGGAAGACGACGACGAGTTCGGAGATTTATACACTGACGTTCTCCGCCCCTTCGCTTCGCCCTCATCCTCTGCGTCTCAACCGCATCAATCTTCTCCTGCGCCGTCTGCCATCGATCTCAACCTCAACCTAAACGCCGCTCAGATCCCCGGCGATGCGTCTGTCGATATTTCCCCTGCATCCAACCAGCTTCCTCCCTCCGACACGCAAGAACCGCCTCCCGCTGCAGCGGAGGAGCCGACCAAAATTCCCGACGCGGAACCTCAGCCGGATTCAAACCTCGCCAGTGCAGACGCGGGAATTGATCCGATCGATAGGGACGTGAAATTTGACATCGAGGAGGAGGATGACGGTGGCGATGGCTCGCCGGTTATTCCGGGCCTGGCCGGTGAGGCACCGGCTGAAGAAGGCGGGGAGGGAGATGATTGGGATACCGATAGCGAGGATGATTTGAAGATAGTGTTGAATGAGAACAACCACATGGCCATGGAACGGGGAGGGATGGGGGAGGGTGACGAGGAAGAGGAAGATGGGGATGAAGAACTTGTGATTGTGGCAGGTGGTGATCCGAATCAGAGTGTGGAGGAGCAGGAGTGGGGCGAGAATGCGGCCTTGGCTGCTGGGGACGGTGAGAGGAAGGATGCCGCTGGCGAATTGGCCAAGGCTGGGGGTGCTGTGGTGCCGAAGCTTGGGTATAGCAATCATGGATATCACCCCTTTCATTCCCAGTTTAAGGTCAGTGTTGATTAGAAGAGCATTACTTGTGTTCAGGTACATTGTAGTGTGAATAGAAGTGCAAAGTTGTGTGTTTGAAGTTTGTAGAATTGTAGTAGTAATTGTACAGCTTGCTATAGGAAATTATTTTATTTGTCAAATGAACTTTGATGATTTCAAGTGCAAAACGAACTTCCTGTTCAGGTACATTGTAGTGTGAATTGAAGGCAAAATTGTATGTATGCAGTTGGTAGAATTGTAGTTCTAATTGTAAAACTTGCTGTAGGGGATTATTTTATTTGTCAAATGAACTTTGATGATTTGCTATTGAATTTCCTAGCTTTATGTTTAAAAAATGCACAATTTTTTTACGGAAAGTTGAAAAGTAAGAAATAAAGGAAAATGCTGAATGACCATGCCAAATAGTACTAATCTACGTTAAAAATGATGTGGTGATGGAAATCTGGATGATTGTGTGTTGAAATTTCTACTGATCTTCTGTAACATTAGATGTGAGTGTGATTCCAGTTAGTTTAATTTATTTGTCTTTTTGTTTAGGAAAATATTTTCTGCTTCTTTATGTCATTAAATTATTTAGCAGCTCTTTCTGTTGTACATGTTTTTTACTGCACGAGCTTAGTCAAATGTTTGTGCAATGATAATATTATTTGTTGTGTGGGTAAAATTTTGTTTGGTGTCTACACTTGGAACTTTGACCACCTTTTTTGTTGTGACCTATTCTGGTGGGTTTGTGTTAAAAATTTAATGCTTGTATGTATTGCTTTCATCTTTGGATCTTTTGAACAAAAATTGACTTCTGGGTTCATCTTAGTCTTTGAATATATGTAATCAGAGAAACTAGTTTTGGCTGGATGCTGTTTTTTTGGCAAATCATTGGCACAGTTAATGGAAGTGGGGATACTGAAATCAAAGGCTAGGGCATGCCAACAGCCCTGGTGGAATTTGTGGCTTTACAAATTGCCTATCAAAGGGTATTGATGATAGCTTGAATTGAACTGGGCATATCAAATAAAGTTCTTTGATCTTAACAAGTGGGATTGGTTTTTCTTTGCAATTTATAATGAAAGGAAGAATCTAGCTGCATTTTTTCAAGACATTTGGATCTTTCATCTATTGTTGATTTCATGATAGTTCTTGGTTTTCTTATGGATATATGATAAATGGTGGCTTAGTGAAATGGAAAGTCTAATTATTTTGTTGTTGCACAGTATCAGTATGTTAGGCCTGGTGCAACACTAATGCCTGGAGCTACTTCTTCTGCTCCAGGTGGGGCTCCTGGTCAGATTCGTCCACTTGCTAACATGGCTGGTCGAGGTAGAGGGGACTGGAGACCACCTGGACTAAAAGTGCCTGCTGCTATGCAAAAAGGTTTTCATGGAGGTCCTGGATTACCTGGTTGGGGCAGTGGTACTGCAGGGCGCGGTTTTGGTGGTGGATTGGAATTCACACTTCCCTCTCACAAGTAATTTTAATTTTTCTTGAACTAACTTTTATTTTTAGTTGTATTAGATCCCTAGATTTGAATTTGTTAATAGTTGATAGTTAGAGTGCAACTCTTTTTACTTAAGACCACCATGATTTGATGGTGACTTGGCCAACCTAGCCTTTGCCATGAGACATTTGATGCCACCTGCAATTATCTCCTCTTCTGTCCACTGCTATGCTACTAATTCAAAAATTATAGTTGATAGTCTACATAGGAGCGTACTTTGATTGTGACTTGATCCATTTGACCTCTGAACAGTACAATTGATGTCATTTACTATAAAAGTGATTTAAAGTAGCTTACTTTTGGGGAATAGTCACATCTTTTTGTTATAAACTTCCCGACAGCTTTTTTAATTAAAACATTAATTATTTCCTATGACTTAAGGATTGCAGAATGGAAGTCCTTTTTTTTGAGTGGATTAGTATTATTGCAATATAGTTGAGAGTTGTCTAGAATCCTAGACAATAGTTACCGAAAGAGATTTGAATTGTGAATCGTTTTTCATGTATTTTGAATCACGAATTGAGAGTTATTATGAATAGCAAGATTTATGATAAATAAACTTTTGTAACCTAAGAGCTAAAGTAACAAGATCCTTAAACAACCACTCATTCTTTATAGAAAAAAAAAATAGAATATAACAAATGTAACACCCCAAAAGATAAAGGATAGCATTAAACTATCACCTAAGCGAGGTTATGGACGAAATTACCTGCAAAACAGATTCTACTCTAAACATAAAGCATTTATATAATGCTTTATGAAAACAATATAAAGTGGGTCTGAAATTCCTTCCCAAAAACCCATATTAATCATTATCTACAAACACCTTCTGAAAATAGTATATCTATTGATGTCTTCGGAAAGACCCATATTAAACATTCTTTATCATAGACTAACACCTAGCCTACTTTAGTACCTCAGGTATGCAAACCTCAATTGCATAGATGAAGACAAGTTTATTTACATCCATATCCATACCTCAAGATGTGTTTTGAAGATACGATAAATTTTCCTTCAACTTCTCATAATCTGATATCTTAATTTATGTGACTCAGATCATGAATAAAGTTAGGGATCTATGTTACAATATAGATCTTATATTGACTACAACTTTCATACATTTCATTCTTGTATATCATGACATACTCAACATATATTCATATTCATATGTCTTCCAACTCAATATATCTTCGGAAAGACCCATATTAAATAGGGGTGGGCAAATGGAACTGTACTGCACTGTACTGAACTAAAAACTAATTTGTTTAAACTGAACTGTAAAATAGTTCAGACAAACTGAACTAAACTGTTTTTTGTTTTATCAAACTGAACTGTACTATACTAAATTGTAGTAAACTACAATATAAACTGAAATGAATTACTAACTAAATTGTAAATTGTACTAAACTACAATATAAACTGAACTAAACTACCAACTGAATTTTATGTATAAACTACAATATAAACAAACATGGCTCATTGGTAAAGAAAGTGGTTTTTCTAAAGCTTTTGGACAATGGAAGATCCAATTAAATACACTTGTTTATAAGAATAAAATTCTCAAAATACTTTTATTTTATGCAGAACTCATACCAGATGAAAAATAAAGTTTATTTCACCACTTGAATTAAAAGAAAAAGTTGATTTACTTTTATTTTTAGAATCACATATTTAGAATTTTAGTTTATTACTTTGTGGATAAGTTGTGTCGCATTTATGTTTCTGGTTGATAATAATTTATGATTCAATTTTCCCTAATATATACTTACAAAAAATGTTGCTTGTGCTGCAGCATCCCAGAGGGTGTTCAAAATGCTCATGTAAATTTTATCTGAATTTATGATTTTTAACGAGTATTTTTAATTTTATTTTTAATAAATTTGTAATCAAGTTTACGATATTAAATTTAGTTATGTTTTTTAAACTCTTGAATATAAAATATGATTTTACTTGTTTAACTAAATTTTAACATAAGACACTACAGTTAACTGCAGTTAAGTGAATCGAAAATTTATTAAGTTCAGTTTTTTAAAAGCTGAACCATAAAACAGTATATTTAAGTTATAGTAAAAATGGTTCAATTCTTTTTAGTATAATATAGTACAATTAACTATAGTTCAGTACAATATTAACATTCTTTATCATTGACTAACACCTAGCCTACTTTAGTACCTCAGGTATGCAAACCTCAATTGCATAGATGAAGACAAGTTTATTTACATCCATATCCATACCTCAACATGTGTTTTGAAGATCTGATAAATTTTCCTTCAACTTCTCATAATCTGATGTCTTAATTTATGTGACTTAGATCATGAATAAAGTTAGGGATCTATGTTACAATATAGATCTTCTATTGGCCTTAACTTTCATACATTTCATTCTTGTATATCATGACATACTCAACATATATTCATATTCATATATATTCCAACTCGATCATCTTTCTTCCTTCATACAAAATTTTCATCATTCATAAACATGTCATTCACATTTTTGTGACATGCATCTATTGCAATTCACCTAAAGCCATTAATCATTCAAGCATACAATTCAATAATTTCTACACAAACATAACATAAATATTTAGAAAAACTAGGAAAAATCACTTGAATATGGACGTACCACTCACACTGAGACACAAAAGTATTGCTACTCCTTTCATCTTCAAGAGCAATACTAATGAGTTAAACCATTCTCCATGACCCTAATCTTGCCAATGATACATCAACATTCATAATTCCAAAGATAGAGTTATCACTCTCTATTTCCAACAGCCCGTCACTCTTTTCTTTTCTTTTTGTGGTTTGTCTTCTTCATTGTATACAACTATGTTTGCTAACTCCTACACTTTATTATTATAGCAGTGCACTTT
Source organism: Vigna radiata var. radiata (assembly GCF_000741045.1). Taxonomy (NCBI): domain Eukaryota; kingdom Viridiplantae; phylum Streptophyta; class Magnoliopsida; order Fabales; family Fabaceae; genus Vigna; species Vigna radiata. The sequence continues at coordinate 11,889,373 of NC_028353.1, forward strand.
CTTTTGGATAACCGTTTACTCTAAAAACTGCCTTGCTGATAAAGAAACCTTTATTTCATAGAGTTTGACATTACACACCCCAATCCATTATTTTAACATTTATTACTAAATCTCTTTTATTTGTCTTCTGGCCAGTACTTATATAAACCTGCCAATGTATTCAGGACTATATTTGATGTTGATATTGAGAATTTTGAGGACAAACCATGGAAATATCCAAATGTTGATACTTCAGATTTTTTCAACTTCGGTTTGAATGAGGAGAGCTGGAAAGATTATTGCAAACAGCTGGTAAAATTACAAACATACTTCCAGCGTTCTCCACAAATTATGGTAGAGTGAAAAACCTTTTCATTTTTCTTTTTAGGAGCAATTACGCTTGGAGTCTACAATGCAAAGCAAGATACGTGTTTATGAGAGTGGTCGAACAGAGCAGGTAGAGGAGCTGTTGTATTTTAAAATTAGTTTTTTTCCTCGTCAATTTCCCAAGATGTTTTTGTATTGATTATGGTATGAAGTTAATCATCTATTTGATTTCATTCCAGGAGTATGATCCAGACTTACCCCCTGAATTAGCTGCAGCTACTGGTATACACGATGTTCCTGTTGAAAATGCAAATTCTCAAAAGTCCGATGTCAGACAGAGTGATGTTATGAAAGGTTCTGGCACTGGACGTGTGCGACCACCACTAGTATGTATTTGTCTAAATATTTGTTTTGTAAGAAAATTATTGACAAGATACTTGTGTTTATTGCAATTTCTCTCATAGTGCCTAATATACCTGCTTTTTGTATGCTTATTGGGCTTCTTGTTGTTTGTTGATTTAGCACATTATGTCTTTGTTAGATAGTTTTCCCTTTATTTATCTAATTCTGTCTCTTGGCTTGCACATATTTCTTTCGCACAGCCAACTGGAAGAGCAATACAGGTGGAAGGTGGTTATGGGGACCGGCTTCCTTCTATTGATACCCGTCCTCCCCGAGTCCGTGATTCAGATGCAATCATTGAGGTATTTGATGATTGTCATATAAGGCATATGTGTTGCCTGCATAACTCTTTTTATCACTTATGCAGTATAACTGTCATAAGGGGCTCACCCGCCCAATAGGCCTAGACCACTTTGTAAACTGTCTGGCCGTATCCTATTCACTTAACATTTAATCTAAAAGTTATTGGTATGACTAAACCAACTATATGTGTTCTATACATAACTCCTTTTTATCTATGCAGTATAGCCATCATAAGGGGCTGATCCTGGCCATTAGGTCTCATCCACTTTGTAAACGACCTGGCTGTATCCTATTACTAAACATTTAATCTAAAAGTTATTGGACTGACTATACCAATCACGGGTTGATGGGTAAAAATGATTGACCCACCTAGATGTAAATTAACTATTTTTAAAATAAAAATAAAAATTCCAGTTTTTGATTTTTTATATATTTACCTAAAACAAGACATGAAAATTAAGACTCCATAACTAAGAATTAAGGTTTCCCTATAATACATCATTTTCATCCATCGCCTCCAGTTTTTCACATAACAAACAATGAGTTAAAGAATTCAAGTTTTAATTTAACATTATTTTTGCAATTAGGTGTTTTTTTTTCTCTTTTCAAGCGGGTTAGTGGGTCAGTCTGCTACCACTAAGGTGGGTTGGGTCCAATTCTGTGACCTATTGTGCAATTTATCTCCATTTTGGCCCACGGGGTTGTTCACATATTTATAGCTCTAATATTTGGTGTACACATTGCTAAATATTTTTGTGTGCAGATTGTTTTACAGGATACAGAAGATGACCATTCCTCTGCCGGATTTGCTCAAGATCCACCTGATGGTGGAGAACCCCATAGAGAGGATTTTAGAGAAGACCATGTGGCTGGAGACGAAATTCCGAGGTTGGAGCCAGAGTATTTTGATGGTTTCCCACAGGATTATAGTGGACGAAAGAAGGAGCTTCCAGGAAGAAGAATGCCATTTATAAATTCCAGTCCTGCAAACACGGCGAATGGGGATGAAAAATTGTCATTCCCACAGGAAGAACCAATTGAGTACTCTGGTTCTAGGGGCCAAAATCATAGGTCCTATGGTGGCAATTTTAGCTCCTCTCATGATGAAAGGTACTGGAGTATGAATATTCCGTAGCAATAATTTAAAATGTCAACATTAATCTGTATGCTTATATTTTCCCCTCTGCTTTACTTTGTTATCATATCTTATTCATTTGATAGGCATCCATAAATCAATTAACTTTCTCATTAAATTTAAGACACTATTTGAAACGTATCTCATACTGAGGCCTTTATGGGAAAATTAGGTTTGTATGCTAATGTATCATGAACTAGAGGAGATATAAATACCAGGATTTATTGATGCCAACGATAGTTATAATTGGTAAGGAATTTTCTAAACCAGGACAGAAAACTTATAATGGTATGAACATGGCGTAAATAATAATGAAACATTTTCTTGGAAAACAAGTGAAGCCTGAATGTAGATAAATATTATAATACTACTACTCAAATACCACAAATAAAAAAAAAAGAGAGCAGTTTTTCTTGTTTTAAAAGTATTTCAAAGAACACAAGATATTTTCCTTTTGGTTAGATACTGAGATACATTCTCTTGCTCTAAGGATTTTTTTTAGTCATGTTTCATTTTATTAAAAATACGAGTTTATTATTTTTCATTGTAATTTTTAGTAAGCTGGTGTCTGGACCTAATAGGCTTGCTAATCTTTATGGGAAATCATGAATATTGTTATTTTTGTATTTACAGGAAGATGCAAAGAAGAGTGCGTGGTCAGTCTCCTCCTATTACTCCTATTCAAGAATTAGCAGCTGATAATAAAAAAGAAGAGTCGGTCGAAAGCATGGAAGGTAAACATAATACACTTTCATCCCCTGTCATTAAAGACGTACGGGAGTCCAGTATAGAAGACAAAGATACCGAACTTGAGGACACTGGGACAGCGGATGGAAGTTCCAAATTGGAAAAGGAGGAAACAGTAGACAAAGTAGAAACCCTTGAGGATGGGGTGGCAAAGAGACAGAAATTAACATCCCGAGTTGAGCAACATTTGCTGGATGATGTTGATGATTGGGAGGACTCAAAAGCTGCAAAAAGTAGTGATAACAGCAAAGCAAGATCAGCAAGCAGCAGGGATAACCATAAGCGGCGGGAAGGTTTTGAAGAAGAAGTAGTTCAGGATCCACGATCAGCACATCATAGTAGCATCAGACAGCACCCTGATGAAATTGAGCAAGGATTTTATAGAAGAGAGCATGATGCCAAGCAAGAACCTGAACGAAATCGCATGATAATTAAAGGTAGAGAGAGACCATACACTTACAAGGACCGGCATCTTAGCTTAGGTCCTCAGTTGCACACAAATACTGATGGATTTGATGGACAAAAAGAAAGGGACAATTCTGACATGGATTGGGCACGGAGAGATGATGATCTCTATAGCAGAAGGGTTAGAAATGATGAACCAAGAAAGCGGGATAGAGCTAAGGTTCGAGAAAATGAGAGAAATGACAAAGAAGATAATATTCATTCTAGAAAACTATTGGATAATGGTAGCTACAGGGTTTCGTATGAAAAGGATGTTGGTTATAGAGACTCAAGACATAGGGAAAGAGATGACGGCTTGAGGATGAGGTATGAAGGTGTGGAGGATTACCATGGCAAGAGGAGGAAGGATGAGGAATATCTTAGGAGGGAGCATATTGACAAAGAAGAAATTCTGCATGGCTACAGGGATAATGCTAGTCGGCGCAGGAGAGAAAGAGATGAATCTTTGGATCCACGAAAGAGGGATGACCTGCAAAGAACTAGAGATAACCCTGATGATCAATATGCTGCTAGGCAGAAAGATGAGGCATGGGTATTGAGGGAGAGGGGTGATAGGCAGAGAGATAGGGAGGATTGGCATAGGATGAAACAGTCCCATGAAGAACTCCTACCTAAGCGTGAGAGAGAAGAAGGGCGGAGTTCTGTAAGAAGTGGACGAGGAGCTGAAGAAAAAGCATGGGTTGGTCATGTTAGGGCTAAAGATGAACATAAACTTTCTGAGAAGGAATACCAATCCAGAGAAGCACTGCGTCACAATGATCAATTGAAGAGAAGGGACCGAGTTCAGGATGAAAGTCCACATCATAAGGGGCGTGACGATGTGTCTGTGCGTGGAAATCAGTATACTACTGAGGAAAGGCGATCTAGGCAGGAAAGGTCAAGTAGTCGTAGTGATCGTGTTGCTAATGCTTCAGATAACCAAAAAGTTAAGCATAGAGAAGGCTCAAGGAAAAGCAAAGAACGTGATGTTAGTGACCCTAATAGTTTAGGCGCGTCCAAGAGAAATCAAGAAAATCAAAGTGGTCCAACCAATGAGAAGGTATGCACACTTGCATGTAGAACGTGAAACTATAAGGAGAGTAAAACAATCTTTTTACATGAAATTAAGTATTCTCTATATGTGACTCTTAGAATCACAAAGGTCTAGAATTACGTTGAGTTTGCAATTTACTGACCAGTAATATTATAAGTGTTGTTTCGAGCTACATAATGTATGCAATGGCACTCTTGACCATGAATAACTAACTAGCTTTTTCATTTTCATTATTCATCCCCATTTTCATATGTTGGGAGGAGGTAGAAATTCAAGAGATATGCCCTTTCAAGGCATGATTTTCTTTTTTTTTTTGGTATGACTAGGATTGCCAACTTTGAAGATTCAACTTCTGGAAAGTAGTTAGGTGGCTTTTAAACAGAATGTATACTGAGGTTTATTAAATCTATCCAGTGTTAATTGGAATTTACTACATACTCCATTATGGGATCCATTCTTAAGTATCTTGACAGTTAATGACAAGCTTTTTTCTTAAAATTATTGTGTATTATCATGTTGTTTATCTTGATGTTTGGATGAGAGATTGCTTTTGTGGTCCTATTCGATTGCACTAAAAATATCATCTTTGTGACTGATGATTGGAAGAAATCTTGTTATTATAATATATATTTTTGTCTTGATTTCTCATAATAGTATTATTATTATTACTACTACAAATCGTGTTTTTTTTTCATAAGTAACTAGAGTTGATTAAAGAGGACTGTGTTGACCATTTGGTAATTGGGATAAGCCGTGGTGAAACTTGTGGCATGTATTAACCAATCAAACGTGTTAGTTCTTGGTTGTTACCTGGAAATAATTGCTACTTAGGAGATACCATAAAATGCCGTTGCTAGAAATTTATAATGGAGCATCCGATCTTATATAAAAATATCAGTGTTATCTTTTTATCAATGTAGATGATTTTCCCTGACAAGGCTTGTTTTGTTTATTTGCCTGCAATTGAATCTAAGAATCACTTTTGAATTGAGTTCACAATTAATTGCATTTAGCGGATGTTAATATTGTTAGTAGTAAGGTCAACAGAATTTAGAGTGTATCTAAAATACAAAATTATAGTCTTGTATTTATAAAACAAATAGTACTATTGGTGTAATTAGACGAAATATCCATCTATTCACACTTCATTTTTATTCTCATGAGAATTGGTGGGAAAAAGTATATTCACAAGGTAACATTTGAAAGTTATATTCTAACCCAGTTATCTCTTATCTGTTATATCAAATTGGTGAGTACAATGAGTTGAAGCTCGCATACATAATTGTAAAATCATGGAATCCTGTGAGGAATATTGTGATCTTAGCAACCCTGAGTAGTAGGGATCTTTTTGAGACCTTGCTCACTAGGAAAAAATGATTTTTATTTTAACTACATTTTTCCATAGACTGTCCCTGTCGCCTGAACAATAAAGTTATTGTGGAATGCTCTTCCATGTGTTGTTCTGCCTGTTGCTGATGTTGGAAAACTATGATCATTCATTAGATGTATGCTCTTGTTTTCTATAATTGTTAGTTTCTATTTGTGAAGGGCTTGAAAGGATCTGGTGACGAAGACCGTGCTGAGCATGATATTCTAGGGCACCACTCATCCAGAAAACAGCGGGAAGACATTTCCTCAGATGATGAACAGCTAGATTCTCGCCGAGGACGTTCTAAATTAGAACGCTGGACAAGCCATAAAGAAAGAGATTTCAGTATCAACAAATCCTCTTCTTCGTTGAAGTTCAAAGACATTGATAAGGATAATAATAACAAAAACGGTGGATCTTCTGAAGATGGGAAACCTGCGGATGATCCTGCTAAAACTGTTGATGTTAATAACCAACATGTCTTGTCGGCAGAAGCAAGGGATTCTGCAGATATGGAGAATAAGGATGCTGATACAAAAGAAATGGGAGATCGGCACCTTGATACAGTTGAGAGGTTGAAAAAGCGTAGCGAAAGGTTCAAGCTCCCTATGCCAAGTGAAAAAGAGGCCCTAGTCATCAAGAAGTTAGAAAGTGAACCACTCCCTTCTGCCAAAAGTGAAAATCCAGTAGATTCAGAAGTCAAACAAGAACGACCTGCCCGTAAAAGAAGATGGGTCACTAACTGAATAAGAAATTTTCAGCTTGGCCTGATTTTTTTTATAATCCTAAAACCCTGCAAGCCCAGCCATGCTTAGCAGCATATCTATTGAATGTTGAAAAAGGGCATATACAGGATTTGTGACAATTTGTACTTGGAGTAATGTCATCTTGTAACCTTACTACCTATACATTCAACGTACACTGTATATATACAAGTAAATTGTAAAACATGAACTGCCAGTACAGGTGGGACATATTTTCAGTGTCCAAATATGGCTCTTACCCAGATAATCTGGGTAACAATTATTATTGGTGAACGTGACATTCAGAAACCATTGGCATGGCTGGTGGGGCATTGAGCCTGATACTGGCACCTTCCACTTCAGATCTGAAGGGTCAAAGCTTTTGGAAAACGTCTTGGTGAAGGGCTACCCGAAGAGATGCATGCTGTCTGCTTCTTGAATGTCTTTTCTTAAATTGAATTAAATAGATGGCATGAGTTATTTTCTTTGTTGTAGACTCTTTAGGCAAGTGTGGATTACTATTTCTTCTTCTACCTTTAAATTTTACGCGGGAATCGTTGAATGTTAGCAATGAGCCTTTGTTGTATCTAGAGATCAAATGACTTGTAGTTTAGAGGTTAGGAATTTCAACAAGTAATGAAAGAAAGTAAAAGCGTATGTATTATCTTTTTGCTCAAATGCACATCTGGTTCTTCAAGTATGAAATCGATCTTTCAAAGTTTAGATAGTAATGCAAATGTTGATATGTGAGAAACATAAATGGCGTTAAATAAGTGAAGAAGTTGTGAAATGTCCACTTTTTTACCTTAATTGACCCAAACATAGCATTATATGTATGAATTTGATGCTTGGTTTATCTAGTTCAAAATATACCTTGCTCTTTTAGTTTTCTAGAAAATAAGTGTTAAAATCTCTTTAGAAAATTGTTTGAAATAGTCATGTTATTGGATTGATTCGAGACTTACAAACATTTAGATTCAAGTGTTTTGTGATTTGTAAACACTATTGGGTTTTCAATTAGGATTTGAGTTCAACATTTAGAAATAAAAAAGAATAAAAGTATTTGATATTATGAAATGGTTTAGACAATTCAAGCTTAAAGTTTGTAACATTGTGTATTTGAAATTGGATCACATTATTGGGAGTTGATAAACTGTTTTCTTCACTTTGTGTAGGCTGTCTCCAATAATTTATTTGTTTTGGTTTATTTTCTTTAGTGTAACCATGAATCTTGTTGTAATTGATTATTATAAGAGATAAATAATCAATTAAAATGTTCAAAAGTCTCTTAAAATAACTTTTGAAAAACCTCAATAACCTTTTCTTAAATTTATGATGATTTATGCTATCAGAAAATAGATGGAAAAATTTCTCTACATGCATAATTCAAAGATATCAAACAAAAATGCTATATAACACACATTAGAATTGATTATCTTCATAATCAAAATATCTTCAAGTAATGATCCTTCAAGCATTAGTCTTGATCAACACCACAATTTCATGTATTTATGTACAACTACAATTCAATGAAAAAACTTTCAAATTGAAACTAACAAACTCTTGTAAATTATGAGTCTTTGATATTAGCTAGAAAGAAAACAAAGATTTATAACTTTGCAAGCAAATAAATGCTTCTTGTTTTCATGTCTGTTGTAGTTCGTGTAAACAAAGGTATTCGTTGATACTCAATCTCATGTGTTTTTGAATTATAAGTATAATTCATCAAAAATATATTCAAATTTAAAACAATTAACTTCTAAAATCTATGTACTTGAAAATACATCCAGGCCTTTTGTAATTCTTGATGAACTTTCTTGAAGTATGCAATTCAGGCATAACGTAGAATCTTGATCTAAAATTGCAATTCAACAAAAGTACATTCAAACTAAAGTATTCAACTCCAAAAATTTGTGAGCTTCTCACACTACAAAAACTAAAAACAATGAGTTATCTTGGTGAGTAAAGAAATGTTTCTTGTTTTTATACTTCTTGTAGTTCTTTGGAAACTTTACTAAACATTTTCAAGAGGCTCAATACCAAGTTTTAAACTACATTTAGAATTCAATAAATTAAAATAAAATAAAATTGAAGTAATCAATATGCGTTTGTCCTTGAAACACCAAGAGATTACTAAGAGAGGAGCAATTATAAGTTTGTTTTCTTCAGGACTGTTTCCAACTTCTAATGAATCATCCAAAAGATATAAAAAAATAAGCAGTTACATTATTATAAAATTTAGAGTTATTTTGGAGTTTGCTTTGTTTACTTACATAGATTCGACTTAGTCCTCCATGTTTTTTAAACTTCAACTTATAGCTGAAATAACATCATCAAAATATTCATTCACACACCAAAGTTTATGTACAGATCACATAGCAACCAAACACACACATCCATGCTATAGAGGGATTCAATCTATCAGAAGATTCTTAATCAGAATACACACTACATCAAATTCAAATACATTTTAAACGTGTATATATATATATATATATATATATATATATATAAAGTCTATTTGCCTAAAATGGATTTGATCCACCAAATGCCTTTGGTGTCTTGGGATCCTTCTTCTGCCCCTGGTGGTGGCGGATCACTCTGTGGAGTCTTGTGGAGTTTGCTCACATCATATCCTTCGTCAATGGCTTTCTGAACAAGAAAATTGTAGATATCTTCATCCAAATGGGTTTTTCTGCATAAAATCTACAATTCATAATTCACCAACGTTAGCTCAGCAAAATCAAATTAACACCAAGCTTTTTAAACTAACTGTAGCAGCAATGCCAACACATAACTTTCAACTTATCAGTATCAGTTTGCAGTAACATTCTGAATTGGTAAAGCTTCAACCTCAGTAATGTCTTGAATTCAAGACCCATTACTCAAAACAAGAATACCCCATTTCCCATTCTTCTCAATATTCATTTAAAGATAAAAAAACATAAATCTTTGACAAAACTTTATCCTCATTGTTTCTCTTTCAAATACAAAACCACCTTTTCAGCACAAAACCCTCTGTCATAGAACTTTATGCTCGGAACTAATACTGTCCAATATTAAACACATTTTTTATTTCCTAATGTGGATTTTGAAGAAACCAGTTACCAAGCAAATCATGGAAAAAAAAAAAGGGTCGAGGAAGATTATGGTTTTCGCTTTTACATTCGAAGATCAGCCTAAGATCATCACAACAACCACCTTCAAATATAAAGAAAAATCACAAGAGTTTTGCAAAGTTAAATACAAACTTAAAATGATTCGTACTATCGACTTAATATAGTTACTAACACCATATCGATCAGCAGAACACAGTAGAAAAACAGAGACAAGAAAAAAATAAATAGCAACAGAAGTTAAATAGGTTTACTTACCCAAAGGTAATTCCTGCTTGGTTGGCCGATCAAAGCATACTGATAATCGTCATCAATGTAGAGGACCCAGTAGTCCCCAGTGACAGGGAAGAGGGGCAAGAAAGGTGGAACATAGAATTTTACCTTTAACTTGGCTTCGTCAGATTTTGGGTCTGCCTTGTAAGCAGTACCCTCTATATAGCCTCTCTTTCCATTAGACCAAGTCTCGTTGAGTACATGCACAGTACCATCTTTGTTAAGGGTATATGTGGCTCTGCTGTTCACACCATCCTTTGGCTGATTACGCGAAGGGAATGAGCCAATCTCGTACCATCGACCCATGTACCTTTCCAAGTCCAAACCTTTCACAACTTTCATCTCTTCCTTCGCCATTACCACCTTATAATGGGAAGTAACACGACACAGAGATCAAACAAACGATGATTTTCTGGGTACTCTCAAGTTGTGCCCTTTTATGAAGTTTCTGATAAGTGTGTCTATACATACATTCGACAGAGGAAACTTGTTTAACAATTCTAGGATAAGCCTAGACATAATAATATCTATAATTATTGTAATGGCTATGATTGCATCATTTCTTTTTTTAGAAGTATTTTTAGGAAAATATAAAACCTTAATCATGATAAATCTAATTGGTAGTTAACGTTGTATATGAAAATTTTGTTTAAATTTTATGAATTTATATGTCACAATTTAAAATATTTATTTTTGTCTCTCGTGTTTGATGCCATCAACTTTATTAGAAGCTTATTTAGAACACTTTAAGGTGAAAAATTGGCATCATAGATATTAATTTTGTTTAAATAATAATATTTATCACTATTATCTTATTTAAAGTGTGTATACAGACTTTTCTAACTCAATTGTGGGTTTCTTGTTTTTTTTTTATATATATTGTCTGTTTGGAATCTTGGAAAATACAGCCTCGTTAAATTTTGGCTTATTACTCCTATGATTTTTATTTTCGTGAAGTGTATTCATTTTGGTTTAATGTTTAATGTTATTCTAAAAAGAATAAATTTTGTTTAATTTGATCTTTTTTTTTGTTAACACTGTTTAAATGATTAAATAGTTAACACAGATAATTCAGGTGTGCATAATAATATTGAGATAGTATTTAATTACTGTCATGCCACAAAAAATAGAGTTTCGTGCCCTATCTCAAAATTAGGATTTTGCAAACCTTCTCCATAACATATTTAAACAAAATTTCCATTCTTTAAAACAACATTGAAAAAAAAAATACGCACTGGATCATTAAACATATTAAGCCTTAAATTTTCTAGTAATTTCCAAAGTCGGCATGTGTAAGCTTAGTTTTTATTTTGAAATGCTTATTTTGATTTTAAAATATATTTTCATTTATTTAAACTAGACCTTAACATTATAAATTGCTTTTAAAATTATACCAGTATGTATAGACAACAACAAAAAAAACAAATGGTTAAGTGGTTAATTTTTTTTCAAATATAAAAGAATAAATTTGATGAATTTATTTCTAAGAATATAGTTTAGCAAATAATAACTTTAAAAGTAGATATTTTTTCTTGTCTGAAAGTCGTGGAAGTGTTTGGACCACGTATTCCATCATATAGAACACTCTAGTATTCTCAAAGGCTTTCTTCTCTCTTTCAATTATTTCTACTCTTTATTAATTTTAAACCCTATAATTCTTTTCCTTTCCATTTTAACAAAAAAAGAAGGTTAAGAGTGTTTTTCTATGTGATTATTTTAATTATTCTCAGTAATAAAATATAATACAAATATTTTCATATTTTCTAAAAAGGAATGATTTATTAATTAGGGTTTTATTCTTATAATAAAATATTAGAATATTACTTTACATTGAAGTAGAAGTTACCCAAACACAATTTTTATCAGCTTTTTTCTGCAGATTGTTTTATACGACGGTTTCAAATAGTTCAATTGACATTTTCTGTTTTTCATTTATTTCTATATTATCATTTTCTTCTTAATATAATTTTACAATAAAAATTATAATGAATTTAAATATAATTTCATCTTTAATAATAATAATATAATTTATTTTCTTTATCAAACACGTGAAAAATAAAATACAAATTTCATATACTTATATATTAAAAATTTATAATGCCACATTAAACAATATTGATACTCAACATTTAATTATGGACATAATATTCATAATTTTTTTCATGTTCAAAAAATAATTTAAGCAGTTAGTAAGTTGAGGTAAAAGATTAACTAAGATCAGTGTTAATATGTTTTATTTATATTTTACGATTCTAAATTTTTTTAAACGCTAAAGTATTTAAATTTCGTATGTTTAATACTTTTAAAATATTTATTTTTTGAAAAGTCTTGAAATAAAATTTCAAGACCAATTGATTTGAGTTGAAATTTCTAAATACTATTGGGTTTTCAATTAGGATTTGAGTTCACCATTTAGAAATACAAAAGAATAAAAGTATTTGAAATTATGAAATTTTACAGACAATTAAAACTTGAAATTTATAACATTATGTATTTATTATGTCCACATGTTAAATGGACGAATTATAGTATCCATACTTATAATAACCTAGTACCTCTTAGTCTCTACTTTACTAAAATACCCTCTTTTACACACACACACACACACACACATATATATATATATATATATATATATATATATATATATATATATATATATATTAAAAAATAGTGAGTGATCTAATTCACATTGTTGGTGAGTGACCTGGTTCACATTGTTGGAGAAAATTTGACATATATCTACATTGGAGAGATAATGTCTCCTTCAGATCAAAGTTTCAAAGTTTAATTTTGATATTATTTTAAAATATTTTTTATCAATCAAGATATTTTATGTATATAAATTTATATCTTTTTCTAACCGAATTGGAATTTTGTTAGTATCCAAAATATATCTAGTCTCAATTTTTATAAACTTTTATATAGATTTTTTAAGATTTTAATAACAATAAAGTTTTTATAACTTTATATATTTTTATATATTTTAATATAATTCTTTTATAAATTTTTAAGGTTAAAATATTTTATTAAATATTTTTAGAATTGTTTTATAAATATCTACAAATATTAAAAAGAATGTAAATATCCACTTTTATATATATATATATATATATATATATATATATATATATATATATATATATATATATATATATATATATATATATATATATATATATATATATATGCTTGAATATGAGAACAAGTATAAAACAAATATTTATCGAACGAAAAGGATAAAAAGCTACTATCTATATCTATTCCCTACCCACTCCCGGGACATTCCAAATCAATCTGATATAAATTCGATATAAGTAAAAACAAAATTCTCGCAAATTTTTATTATTTTTAAGAAAACAATTATAATTTACGTTAAATCTTTTTTTACATTGTAAAAGACAAAAAAATAGTAAACGTAAAAAATCTTATTTATGGTAATATATTTAACTGAGATTTAATGTCTAGTATTTATCTAGAACTAATTCAATTTAATAAAATTATTCTTTTGTAAATAACATGTACTAATTACTCATGTTCAGAAATATTGAAGTTTAAAATTAAAATTAAGCATGGTTTGAGTCGTTTCTTATAAAGATCAATTTTTCCTTGCTAAGATGCTAAGAGAGTTGAAAAAATATGATTCATACCATAACTTCTGCAAAGGTCTAAAAAATTCACTTTCAAATTCTCCATCATGATTTGTATTCTTGAATACAAAATTTATATTTTAAAATGTAAATTACAAAAACACAAAAGATGAAAGTGTAGAAAAGATTTACTTGTCTGAATTTATAAAAAATGACAGAGCAAAGATTAATCTAAAATTTATAGTGATGGGCCATAAATTTAATTTATTTTTATCACAAAGAACGTTTATACAATCTTATATCATCACCAAAATTGTTATATGTCACCACATTTAGTGAAAGAAAAATTAGTAGAGTTGAAGCATATGAAAATTTGCATAGATATATAATCTCAAACATGCAGAACTGCTTTTAGTTAAAAGAGAGTTTGAAGTGAGTAGTTCATACTTAATTTGTTCAAAATTGTAGAGTTACTTTGGAGTTTGATATCTTTACTTACATAGATTTGACTTGTAACTTCAACATCAAAACATTTACACCCCAACGTTTATGTACAAATCAGAGAGCAACCAAACACACACATCCATGCTATAAAGGGATATTCAATCTTTCAGAATACACAATACATGAAATTCAAATTCATTTTAAACAAGGAAAAAATCTTTTTAACAATTTTTTTTTTTACAACTTTTTAATAATATATACGTGACAATTTATGATTGGTCCATTTTAAATATTTATTTAGAATAAATTCAAACAGATCAATAAAATAGTGACATATCCTGTTGTTAAAAAATTTATTAAAGAAAAGTTATTAAAATACCATTATTCTATAAATAAACTCTATTTGCCAAAAAGGGATTTGAACCACCAAATGCCTTTGGTGTCTTGGGATCCTTCTTCCGCCTCTGGTGGCGGATCACTCTGTGGAGTCTTCTGGAGTTTGCTCACATCATATCCTTCCTCCTTCGCTTTCTCAACAAGAAAATTGTAGCTCTCTTCATCCAAATGGGTTTGCCTGCATAAAATCTACCATTCATAATTCACCAACGTTAGAAAATGTCTAGAATTCAAGACGTTAAATATACAGAAAGAAAATAATATTTTAACACTATTTTGACACCGCACATGTATTAAAATATAATTAGACGATTTTAAATTAAAAAACTTAGATAAAGGTATATTTAAAAGGAAAAAACTAAAATTTTTTTTAATTTGAAATCGTGAAACCATATCTTAACACGTGTAGTGTCAAAAATAGTATTAAAATATCATTTTTCTATTAAAAGTATATATATATAAAGTTAAAGGATAATGATATTTAAACAATATTCTTTTGACAACATTTGAATATTGATTATGTGTCAATCTGTAATTGATAAAAAATTACTCTACAATAAAAATTACTTCACAATGATGTTTATTATTATTATTATTATTATTGATTGTGGAGTAATTTTTTATCAATCACATATTAACATATAATTAATATTCAAATGTTCTAAAAAAATGTTCTCCAAAGGTTTTGTATCACAAACTTAATATAGTGAGTAACACCAGCTCCATAGCTCCATGTCGTGAAACTTTACAAGATATATAATTTTCGACCAGCAGAACACAGTAGAAAACATAGACAACAAAAAATATAGATAGCAACAAAAGTTAAATAGGTTTACTTACCCAAAGATATTTCCTGGTCGGTTCGCCGATCAAAGCATACTGATAATCGTCATCAATGTAGAGGACCCAGTAGTTCCCAACGACAGGGATGATCGGCAAGAAAGGTGGAACATAAAATTTTACCTTTAACTTTGCTTCATCAGATTTTGGGTCTGCCTTGTAAGCAGTACCTTCTATGGAGTCTCTCTTTCCATTAGACCAAGTCTCGTTCAGCACATTCACAGTACCATCGTTGTTAAGGGTATATGTGGCTCTGGTGTTCACACCATTCTTTGGCTGAAAAAACGAAGGGAATGAAGCAATCTCGTACCATCGACCCATGTACCTTTTCAAGTCCAAACCTCTCACAGCTTCCATCTCTTTCTTCGCCATTACCACCTTAAACTGGGAAATAACACAAACAAACGATGATTTTCTGGGTACTCTCAAGTTGTGCCCTTTTATCAGGTTTCTGATAAGTCTGTCTATCCATATATACAACAGAGGAAACTTGTTTAACAATTCTAGAATAAACCTAGACATAATATCTATAATTATTTTCATGGCTATGATTGAATCACTTTTTTTATAAGTATTTTTACCAAAAGAAAATACCTTAATCATGATAACTTTAATTGGTAGTTAATTTTGTCTATGAAAATTTTGTTTAAATTTTATGAATTTATATGTCGCAATTTGAAATATTTACTTTTGACTCCATCGACTTCATTAGAAGCTTATGTATAAAACACTAAAAATTAAAAATTGGCATGACAGATGCTAATTTTGTTTAAATAATATTTATCACTATTATGTTATTTAATGTGTTTAAATAAAAGATTTTTGCTAACTTAATTGTGGGTTTCAAATTTGTCTCCTCTTTTTTTTTTTTTTCTTTTTATAGTGCCTGTTTGGAATATTGGAAAATACAGCCTCATTAAGTTTTCTAGTAATATTCAAAAGTAGTCCTGTGTAAGCTTGATTTTAATTTTGAAATGTTTATTTTAATTTTAAAATAAATTTTCATTTAATTAAACTGGACCTTAACGTTATAAATTGGCTTTTAAAATTATATCAGTATGTATAGACAGCAACAACAAAAAAGAAACAAATGGTTAATAGGTTAATTTTTTTTTTCAAATATAGAAGAATAAATTTGATGAATTTATTTCTAAGAATATAGTTTAGCAAATAATAGCTGAAAAAAGTAGATACTTTTTATTCTCTTATTCCAGATTTTTTTAGAATAAACAAAAGGATTGGACTAAGAAAGTCGTGGAAGTGTTTGGACCACGTATTCCATAACATAGAACTTTCTAGTATTCTAAAAGGCTTTGTTCTCTCTTTCAATTATTTTTGCTCTTTATTAATTTTAAATCCTATAATTGTTTTATTTTGCATTTTAAGAAAAAAAAGAAGAAGGTCAAGAGTGTTTTTCTATGTGGTTATTTTAATTATTCTCAGTAGATAAAAAATAATACATATATATTCATATTTTTCTTAAAAAAATATTTATTTATTAGGGTTTTATTCTTATAATAAAAGATTAGAATGTCACTTTACATTTAAGTAAAAGTTACCCCAAACACAATCGGTATAAGTTTTTCCTGCATATTGTTTTATTACAGTTTGCTCAATTTTCATGAGGTTATTTTTAACTTTGAATTAAATAAATCAAAACTATTCTTTTATGAATAAACTATTAATTTAATAAATTTATAATTATTTTATGGGAAGGCTTAGAGATATAATAAACTTATAACTTGGATTAGATTTAGTATTAATGTCATCATAACTTGTTAGAGTTTTACTTAAGAATTAAAGATTATAATTCTCAAAAATCTCTTATAACATTTGCAAATTATATTATGCTTTTCTTGTAAGAAAAATGCTGAATGTTGTATAGTTTTCAACTTGGTATTCTCCTCTCAGAAGAGACATTGTTAATTTTCTGGAATCATATAATTTTGAAGTAACATTTTGGATAGTTTGGAAAATGCCAAACTTAACCGATTGTAGTAGCTTGAAGGGCAAGAGATAAGGCTTAAGGGGCAAGAAATAGCTTTGAACTAAAGACAAGCCTTAATGCAAAAGGAAGAGAACTTTCATTTTTGTTTCCCCAAAATTTGATATTATTTTGCTCCAATATGCATAGGGGTGGATTTAATTTAGATGGCTAATTTTGGTTATTTTAATTTGGTAGAGATTGAAAATGATACTAATTTTTTTTTTTTTTTATCTTTTGTTTATAATCTTTGATTATATGCAAGGTTGGAGTGTTGACGTGTAGAAGAAAAAGAAACTTTTGTTTGCAATTTGTAAAGAATGAACTTTATACTTTGAATAATATAGAGACTAAAATTATGTCTAGTTTAAAAAATATTATACTCCAATCCCAAAATTAATCATCAAGGCTACACATGTATATATTAATATTTTGTAATTACTTTTCATTATGAGTATGGAGGAGACCAATCAAAAGATAGGATTGAGTCTCAGTCTTGGCAAGATATAGCCCGTAGCTCTAGACTTTTATGTTGAGAGGTTGAACATGTTCTCCTAAATTAATATGTAGTTTTTTCACATTATTAATTTATTACAAAAATAAAGTATTCTAGAATTTACAATTCTTATAATATAATCATAATAGAATATTAATTTATAGAATACTAACATTGATCCATAAAAGATTTTCTCTTCTATTTCTTTTTCTCTCTTTTCATATCTTTATGGGTAAGTGTCATTATGGTCATACACAAGACGATAATATCTTTTATCAACCAATATCCATCAAGTCGTTTTTAGTTTATCTTTATTATATTTTTATTATAATTTTCCATAATAATGAATACGTTTTGATATTTTATTAAATCATATTTGAATCTATGATAATATTTTAAATGAGTCGTTAATTTGTCAATTAATTATAATATTCTCTCAATTGATTGATATTGTTAGAAGTTCTACATTGACTAAAAATAAAAATAAAGTCAATTTAAAGTATATAAGTGGATTCAAACCTTAGCTTATAAACCGGTTTTATGGGATTGAGTTAGGCTTAAAGTCCATTTCTTAACATAATATCAAAGCCAGGTTAGAGCCTATCCTAACGAGATTTGTCCGGACATATTGTTCCATCCGCTATCAAGCCAATATCGGATCACCCATTAATGTCTAGTCTCACGCTTAAGATGAATATATCTCGGTGTGAGGGGGTGTGTTGGAAATCTTATATCAACTAGAGATGAGGTCAATTTATAGTATATAAGTGGAGTGCAAACCTCACCTTACAAGTCGGTTTTGTAGGGTTGAGTTAAACTTAAAATTCACTTCTTAACATGGTATCAGAGCTAGGTTAGAGTCTATCCTAGTAATAATTGTTGTTTGTTGTGCATATTGTTCCACCTGCTATTGGACCGCCCATTAATGTCTAGGTGTTGCTCCCTTCACCTCCCCAAGTGGGTCCTGCACCTCTCCACTATTTTAATTTATTTCAAAATTATTTTATACCTCCCCACTATTTTTTTTATTCCAAAAATACCCTACATCTCCCCAGTATTCTTAACAATTTTTCTCTTTCTCTCTCTACATTAATGGAGCATTTACTTGGCTCATTAATGGAGCATTTACATGACTCAAATTTGAACTTGTGATATATTTTCTTAAATAAGTTTGATTCAAATTACTTAATAAATGGTAAAATTTTATTCTAAATTTCTAGAAAAAAGTTTATACATATGTGTGTTTTTTTACATATAATATCTATAATTTTTAACATTATATTATGTTTTAACTCACCGACATGTTTGACTCAAATAACTTGAATAAAATATTTAATTTATTAGATAAAGATTTAGAATTTATTTAGTTCTTTCATCATTATAAAGTTAATATATAATAATAATAATATATCATTATTTACTATTAATATTATTATGTTTATTATTTTGTACTTGCATCTAACTTTTAATTTTATAAAATGGAAGTGGAAGTACTAATATTGAAGTTTCCTCTGAATTTTATATTTTGTAATATATTACAAATTCAAATCTCCCATGTGAGCGTTACATTAATGTAGAGAGAAAGAGAAAAATTGTTAAGGATACTGGGGAGATGTAGGGTATTTTTGAAATAAAAGAAAATAGTGGAGAGGTGTAAAATATTTTTGAAATAAATTAAAATAGTGGAGAGGTGCAGGACCCACTTGAGGAGGTGAAGGGAGCAACACCCTTAATGTCTACTCTCACGCTCAAGATGTATATACCTCTGCGTGAGTAGGGTTTATAAGTGGGTGCAAATCTCATCTTACAAACTGGTTTTGTGGGATTGAGTTAGGCTTAAAGTTCACTTCTTAACACATATGATGTTATAATAACATTATATGATTTAATGCATAAATATAATATGCATTAAAAGACCTTATATAAATTGGTTCCATCATTATTCATAATTAAAGATACACAAATAACATGATTCATGACGGTTGCACATCATTAAGTCAACATGTTTCCTTCCATGTACTATTATATTATCATTTTCTCCATGATATGACCTTACAACGAGAAGTCCATAATGGGTTCAAACATAAAATCATTTTCAATAACAATAGCATGATTTGTTTTATTAATCATAATTTACATGTTTATACACATAAAGAAGAAAACACAAATTTCATAAACTTATAAAGAGCTCAAAATGTTAGATAAACATTAATAACATTAACATTCAACATTCAATGTCAGACATAATGTCCATATTCTTTACATCGTCAACAAACAATTTGGATGGGAACCTTTTTGTCAAAGGGTCAATAATCATAATATTAGTGTTAATGTGTTATATAGACACTTTATTTTTCTAAACCTCTCTTTAACAACAAAGTATTTCAATTTCATATGCTTAACACTTTTGGAATACTTGTTGTTCTTTTAGAAAAGAATACTACTGCAAAATTATCAGAATAAATTTTCAACAGCTTGGCAATACTGTTAACTACTCCAAGCCTTGAAATAAAGTTCAACAACCAATTAGTTTGAATTGTAGCCTCAAAGCATGCAACAAATTCAGCTTCCTTGACAGATACAACAATAACGGATTGCTTCACAATTTTTCATGAAATCGCTCCTTCGGTTAAAAAATACACATAATCGAATTTAGATTTTCTTGTATCCACAATTAGAAAAGTCTGAATCTATATAATCAATCACCTCAAGGTGATTAGATTTCCTATAAGTAAACACGTGATTTTTTGTTCCTTGTAGGTATCTTAAAACTTTCTTTGCAGTTTTTCAATGATCCAGTCCTAGATTACTCTGGTATCTACCAAGCATGCAAGCTACAAAGCTAATATATAGCTTCATACATGTTTGAACATACAACAAACTCCCAACAATAAATGCATAAGGGATATCTTCCATTTGATTCCATTTCAAATCATTCTTTGGACATTGCATGAGACTAAACTTGTCTCTTTTCTATATTAGAACAGGAGATGCTGAACATTTATCCATTCTGAATCTCTCTAAAACTTTATTAATATATGTTTTTTGAGATAAACCTAACAGTCATTATGATCTACACAAAATGTTTCTATTCCTATCACATAGTATGTCTCACCCACATTTTTTATTTCAAAGTTATAGAGAGAAACCTCTTAGTCCCACTTAATAGACCAAGATCATTACTCACAAGCAAAATACCATTAACATACAAAATAAAAAATATAAACTTGTTCCTACTGACCTTCACATATATACATCAATCAAAATTATTTTCCTTAAATCCAAAGGACATAACAATATCATTGAACTTAAGCCGAAATGCTTGTTTAAGTCCATATATTGATTTCTTAAGTTTACCATACCATGTGTTCTTTTCTTTCTTTAATGAACCCTACCGGTTGATCCATATTAGGGATGGCAAAAAAATCCGCGGGCACGGGTATCCGCGGGTGGCGGGTAGTTATTACCCGCGGATATTTACTACCCGCGGGTAACGGGTAGCGGGTATTTTAATACCCGCTTCTAAACGGGTAGGGTACGGGTAGTATACTATCCGACCCGCGGGTACCCGTTACCCGCAAAAAATAAATAAAAAAATTAATTTATATTTTTTTTAATTAAATTTAATTAAAAATAAAATAAAATTATATTTTATTAGATTAAAATTAATTAAAATTAAATTTTAATTTATATTTAATTTAATTTATATTATACTATATATATATTTTTGTTATTTTATTTAAATTTTACTTTAAAAAATACAAAACATATATTTTTTTTTACTTTTTGCGGATATCCGCGGGTACCCGCAGATTTTTAAAATACCCGCGGGTATTTTTAAAGCGGGTACCCGACGGGTAGCGGGTCGGGTGGCGGGTACATTTTTATCCGGCGGGTCGGGTTGCGGGTAGGCACTATCCGTGCCCGACCCGACCCGTTGCCATCCCTAATCCATATAAACATCTTCTTCTAAATCCCTATGCAGAAAGGCGATTTTAACATCCATTTGATGCAACTTAAGATCATAATGAGCTACTAATGTCATGATAATTTCAAAAAGAATCTTTTTTAGAAAGAGGCAAAAAAATTTCCTTATAGTCAATGCCATTTTTCTTAGTAAAACCTTTAGCAACAAGTCAGGTCTTATAACATTCAATATTGCCATGAGAGTCACGCTTAGTCTTAAAGACACATTTACACCCAACTTTCATTCATCCTTCTAACAATTCCACAAGGTCTCATACATCATTCTAGGCCATTTATTTAAGCTCATCATTCATAGCATTTTACCACTTATCAGAATTATCACCATTAATGGCTTCTGAAAATGAAACTAGGTCATTATCAATACATAATTCATTTTAAGACTCTTGTAGATAAACCATATAATCATTCAAAATAATAGATTTTCTTTCTTTGTGAAATCTTCTTAATACTACTTCTTGTGGTTGCTCTACTTCTAACCCATTTTTAACATCGAGTTCATTAATTTGTTGGGGAACAACTCTTCAATAAGACATCACTAGTACAAAAATAGCGTCTAACATTACGCGTTCAACGTTCAACCACTGAATAGCCTATAGAAAGTATTTGAAATGAATTTCTTATTTGATCATTGGATTGCAATAGTATAAATATACAAATTGATAACCTAATTGGAAAGAGTTAAAAAGGAATAAACTCCATCAATTTAATATCAATTATTATAATATCAATTATAATAATTGATATTTAACACTAATAATTAAATTAAATAAAGGGAAAGTA